>NC_092336.1:307527692-307848076 GCF_046630445.1 Rutidosis leptorrhynchoides | reverse complement strand
TTATTGATTACATAGTCTAGATGTTCTATTTCTCAATAGATTGCAATTGTATGCGTTACTAGTCGTTATAATGCTCGATTTGCATGTTAGGGTTAAATCACGAATTTGTTTGCTATGCTACTGATATGATGACTTTGTTTTCTGTAAATATAAAGTATCTAGATGAAAATCTATCAAAAAATTAATAACTTTGCTCGCAATAATTGAGAGATTTCGTTATATATAGCTTTAGTTATGCATAATCGAATTTTCGACGTGTATTTATGCTTTATTCTGAAAACTACGATTTATGTGTTTGGAATTAATTCATGAACTGATGTTTATTTGATAAATAATTGAAATACTCAAAAAACGGACTAGGATATCATGTCAATTGAGTTTGTAAAATTTATTTTATGCTTACTTAAACGTTTATGGTAAAACTTGCTAAACAACGATTTTATCTTGAGTCAAACGACCAATTAACATGATTTTTGGAAAATAAATCCTTTGCATTATGGAAAGTACATGATGAGTACTTAATCTTTAATGTAGACCTGATGTGCTAATTTGTAACATCCTCATATCGGGCCTAGATGTAAGATGACCTTTTTACCCTTAGGCATAATTGTGTGACTAATTTTGCATCTATTTTAATTATATGTTTAGTGTTATTTTATTATTTGGTTAAGACCAGTTTGTGTCAAGGGTCACAGAACAGGTTCATTTATTTAATTTAGACTTCGTTAGGGCAGTCAAATTAAGTACGAAACTTATTAGATAACTGGTAAATACCTGTTTGTGATGGGGTATTGTATTTTAACATAAATATATAAGCTTGTGACCAGCCTTTCCTCGCATTTTTCTTGAAGCTTCTATATTACCCCGTATCTAAAATCTTACCACTTGTAAACCCTAAATTTCTAATTTGTGTTCTAGAGCTCAAATCATTCATATCATCTTGTTCTCTACGATTTACTAAGTCTATTGAGGTAAGAATCAAAGTGTTTCAAACTCTAATCTTTGAGAAAATGAAGATTTTGTGTTAACTTTGTTAGAAGTGCAATTTTGAGTCAAAATGATTGATTTTGATGTTGTTTGTGTCAAAATCTTGTGGGTTTATGTTTATTAATGTTAAGTGTACTTGATTTGGTCAGTTTAGAGGTAAGAAACGAGCTCTAGAGCAAGAATTGGTATTTTAGGTTGAAACCCGTCAGTTTTCTGCTGCTGCTGCACGATGAATACAATCATACGGTTGCAGCTTGCAACTGCACGGGTACACTGTTCAATCGCTCGCCAAAAAATCAGGGTGTTACATAATTGTCTCTAGATGCTCGTATAATCGACCCCAAAAATGACTACCTGAATCGAATCGAATCTGTCTCATTTTTACATATAATGGTCTAGCATGAAGTAGAAATTGTTTTGAAACTTTAGCTTCTGATATGTTGTTAAATGTATTCTATGTAGCGTATCTCATTTGTATGTCTGGCTCTGAAAACTCTAATTTCTATGTCTTTTATGCGTGCCGAAACCATAGGTCTGGATTCTATCTAAATCAGAAAGTCCGACTTGTTGGGAAAAATTGTACAAATTTGCTACATGGTTTGCTTAGACATTTTTACCACTGATAATTTGGGATGTTTTTGAACATTTTCCAATTGGCCCTTTGTGATTTAATATTTTCTAGATTAAATGAGAATTTGTATAAAATAGATGCGCGAACAGAAACTGAATTAGAAAGATTTGCATGCTACGTGAGTTCTAGGAATCGTATGATAGCATGCTTGGTCTTTTTGGAAAGCTTATGACATGTAATTGTGATCTGAAGTTTATCATAATTTCTTGATGTGTCATTTGTGAACAATGCTTGTCCGATTGCATGACCTTTATGAACGTATACGGTAACTAAACTAGTAAACGTTATTTGGCTAAACGAATGTGTGAAACTTATGAGTTGACCTTGGTTTGACTTTGTGACATCATTGAAATGACCTGATGATGTAGTTGACTGGGGTTGACCAAGTTTGAGCAATAGGTCAACTGTACTGTGAGTCACTCTATTGAAATAGACTTATGTAAGCTATATATTGAGATATCTAGGTTACATTACTCGATCATAGTAATCCGACTACTCGTTACTTATGATTTATTTAAGTACACTCAAGGTGAGTCTACAGTTCCATACACTTTTTTAATGACCCGTCCTAATCCATCTGGACGAATACATTACATTTGGTTACATCACCAGGTACTTGACCTCTATATGATACATTTTACAAACATTGCATTCGTTTTTAAAAGACAAACTTTCATTACATCAAAAGTTGACGGCATGCATACCATTTCATAATATATCCAACTATAATTGACTTAATAATAATTTTGATGAACTCGACGACTCGAATGCAACGTCTTTTGAAATATGTCATGAATGACTCCAAGTAATATATCTAATATGAGTAAATGCACAGCGGAAGATTTCTTTCATACCTGAGAATAAACATGCTTTCAAGTGTCAACCAAAAGGTTGGTGAGTTCATTAGTTTATCATAATCATTCATTTTTATCATTTTAATATACCACAAGATTTTGAATGTTTTATTGTACACGTAACCCGAGTACAAAATAGCACGCATAACCTGCGAATTAAAAATCATTCATATGGTGAACGCTTGATAACCGACTTAACTTTAATGCATAGAGTATCCCCAAACAGAACCTCTCGTCTGTATAATAATACTAATCTCGAAGTACCAAAGCATCCGTACCCCGGATGGGACTTGTCGAGGTCCATAGATCTATCTTTAGGATTCACGTCAATTAGGGGCCATATCCGTTTCCTATTTATTAGGTTACCAAGCTAAAAAGGGGTGATATTCGATTTCGATAATCCAACCATAGAATGTAGTTTCGATCACTTGTGTCTATTTCATAAAACATTTATAAAAGCAGCGCATGTATTCTTAGTCACAAAAATATAATAAAAGGGAGTAATGAAACTCACAATATTGTATTTTGTAGTAAAAATACGCATAACGACATTGAACTATGCAGGGTTGGCCTCGAATTCACGAACCTATATCAAGTATATATATTAACACATATAATCACATAATTCCTCCTACATAATATTTATATATTAAGTGTTGTAGTTATATATATATATATATATATATATATATATATATATATATATATATATATATATTATTTATATTTTATATCTTCAGTTATATTTTTTATATATTTATTTTGTAAATAATCAATATATATATATATATATATATATATATATATATATATATATATATATATATATATATATATATATATTTATATTTATATTTATATTTGTAGTTGGTATTATATCAAAAATTCAGTAATTTGTTATATGTAATATTTGTAGTAAAAATAATAATACTGTAATAATAATAATACTAATGATAATAATAGTGATAATAAAATAATGTAAATAAAATTATATATAAAAATCATGTTAATGAAAATAATAATAATAGTAATAATGATAATAATAATGATAGTTATAATTTCAATTAAAATATTAATTTTAATGTTAATGATAATAACAATAATAATAATAATAATAATAATAATAATAATAATAATAATAATAATAATAATAATAATAATAATAATAATAATAATAATAATAATAATAATAATAATAATAATAATAATAATAATAATAATAATAAAATACAACCTTTGAAGACAAGCTTTAAAAATAAACGCCTTAGCCCGGGTTCAAACCCGCAACCTCTTGCTTAACCCATCACACACTAAACCAATGAACCATTTATTACTATCTTGAATTATCTTCCACTTTTTATTATATAAACCTTACAACTGTCATGACTTATCTTTATCACACCCATCATTGTACTACCCCATCATCATCGTTATTATCCATGGTATCATCACTAATCCGTAACAATATTATGTATCATTTTCATTTTGATAGCATTATCTTCTTAATCATCCTCATTATCGATTTAATCACAAAATGATCATAGTTTGAGCCCAACCATTTGCAGCCCAATATTTACAAAGCCCAAGCTATTTTAATCGACCCAATTGCATCGATAGTCCAATAGTACAATTTGATCCCAGGTTTGTATTTATTAAACTATAATAAGGAAGTTGTCTGTTGGATTTAGAATCCAATGTGTACGTCCCTTTCATCTTTATTACACATATCATCTAATCATGATCATACCTAACATCATTATCACATACATCATCCTTTTCATTGTATATACAGCGTATATATTATCCCCATCTTTTAATCAGCAGCAGAAGCTGAAAATAGCAGGTGAGTGTCAAATGTACAGTAAACACATAGAAGCAGTTTAGCAAGTGGTGGCTGCATTGGTTTGTGATGGTGGTTCATTTAAAACAGAAATAGTGAAAATTGAGGTTGCAGGTGGTGGATGGTTGTAGAAGGTGGTTAGTTTTAAGAAGGTGATGGGTTTGGTTGTTTACGACAGGAAAGAAAAAGAATTCGAAGGTTGTGGTGAAGGTGATAGAATCTCAAAGCCGTTGAGTGTGAACAACTGTCATGAAATCTTTAGCTGGTTGCGTAATCTAATATGTCTCTAAACCTGATGACCACTCAATTGATCCACCTACTGACGAATATGAAAATATAGGTGACATTGTTGGATTAATCTTGTGATAATGATGCCCCGTTGTATGGAGCCACAGGAACGTTTGTACCATACACAAAGGTGACCAAACATTTGTGTCATGATGTCCTTGGTACTCAGGTTGAATTCTTGTGAAGTACGTGATCTGTTGGCTACGGTAAGTATAAAAAGGCAGTAAAACGAAAGATGAAAATCAAGTAATTAAAATGACGTAGTTTGGTTTCGGAAACAGTGGAATGAAAATAAGGCGTATCGTGTGGATGTGTCTGGTGGATTTGTGGTCGTGGAGACGGACTCTCAACACAACCGTTTCGAACTATTTTTAAATTTATTAGAGAGGAGAATGATTTATGAAGTGTTTGAATGAAATGGAGATTTAGATTTATAAATTAGTCACGGAGGAAGGAAAACATTATTTCCATGGGGAACACAACATAATAAAAAAATAAATAGAACATGATGGAGAAAGAAATAGAGAAAGGTGAGAGTGTGAAATGAAGCGTGAAGTTTAAAAAAAATGAATTTGGGTGTCCCGAGAATTTGAAAAATGCAAGAAAAAGAATTTGAGGAAGAATTGAAGTGGCCCTTTGTGGGGTTTCACTATCAGTATGTGTTTGTGTTGAAAGTAGAGTGGAGACAAGTTGAAGAAAAAATAATAGATATATATATCCATACATTATTACATTATAATATAAAATTAAGAGTCACATGTGAAAAGTAACATACAGTTAAGCAGCCGGATGAGCTGTAATTCATGTACCGACATTATTAGCGCGCACTGTTATATCGTACTCCGTTGTTAAACAGTGGCGGATAAAAGTGTTCAGAAAAATCTCATATTTTTAAATTAAATATATTTATTTATTTTGGTCATTATGGTATAAAATTCGATCCTTAATTTGTTAAATATAAATTACATTAATTATTCATTGCCAACCCCAAGTAAAATATAAAAAGTTTTAAAATTTTATAACTAGCTCCTAAACACATTTTTAGTAAGCCAAAAGTTTATAGAACTCATTTTCGAATCACCGTTTATTTTAAAATCATATAAGTTTGAATTTTATCTTGCTTAATATCAATTGGGACATCAAATGAGTATTACAATCATTTAATATTTATTTTTAATATACTTTATTTATATATATCTAGATATATTTTAAATAATAATTATTATAGTATCCTATAATTAAATTTTAATAACAATAACATATAATATTTCAAATTATATTTTCAATTACCATTTATATATATATATATACACACATATCTATTTATAATTAATTGTTCGTGAATCGTCAAAACTGGTCGAAAGTAATTGAATACATAAGCATAGTTCCAAAATTTTCGAGACTCAACATTATAGACTTTGCTTATCGTGTCGAAAACATATAAAGATCAAGTTTAAATTTGGTCGAAAATTTTTGGGTCGTCACAACTTTTACTTTTTGGGAAGAGATACCATGTTGTTTTTAAACTGTTTTATATATTAGACACGAGTACAAAAAAACTGAATATACATATGAGTATGATCCAAAAAGCCCTTAGCTTGAATATATTAATTACATTTGTGAGCTCGAACTATAAGGACGGATCCGTAGGTCTAACAAATCTCACTCAACGAACGAGTGCTTATTACTTCGTAACCATATACTTGATCAGTGTATGCTATATAGGGTAAAGGAAGTCGTGTAGCCAAAAATCTATCCACAGGTTAAAGCTTTATATTCAAGTCTCATAACATATGTATAATTTTTACTACTTTGAACGAAATCTTGTGGTCTAACTGATTTACTAAACCTGTAGATTCACTCAACAATTTTGTTGACCGTTTTCATGTTTTATCTCGGGTTCTTAGTGGTATTGCTTCTGAAACTTTGATGACTATGTGCTTGCCTGGTGCATACACTGTATTGGAGTCCAGCATGACTTTTTGTCAAGACATTAACATTAGCATTTAAACTATTTCTTTTAAATAATAATATTGGAATTATTTACTTTTGTCATTATGTTAAACTGTTTCGAATTATTTCACATTTAATGACAACGTCTTTTGAAATTAATGTGAATGCTTTTCGGAAAACGTCTCATAGAGGGCGTGACCGTTAACTGTTGGACCATCAGATAATACACTGTTAGTGGATTCTGACAGGGTGTTACACCAAGTGAGTGGTTATGATTGTGTTTCAAATTCCTTTTGTCAATGGTTTGCTAAAATCTAAGGGTTTGTAGACAAATTAGAACCTCTGATGGTTCTCAGTCATCTTTAAAGATTTATAAACTTAGTTTGTATTGTAGAACTATAAATTTCCATTTATGATTTAAACGGGCCCTTACGATCTACCCAATAAATCCCTAAGTTATCCACAATTTACTTCACTCATAGTGTTTCTAAGATTTTACTTCTCAGATAGAGGTTCCATAATGTACTTACATTTATACTGGTTCCATTGCTTCTAACCTTGACCATGATTAAGTGATCATATAGTACATCGACATTGTACTCTACTGTTGTAACAGTATTTCCTCGAGTCTTATACTCTTGACCAATGTCTTCATCTGGTCCTACGGTAATTCCTCATGTACTTTATAGTATTTCCGATGGGTTCATACCTTGACCAATGTATAAACACGGATAATTAATTACCCTTATAATTTTCGACTTTATAAAAGGTTTTAATCACGTTTATAGGTGGAAGGAAGATTATAACGAGGTTTAAAATCATAGATGGAAAGCGAATACGAAATGATAATCATCCCTAACTAACATTACTAAATCATGGCAAATGATCAATCCTATATTAAAGAGGTACTTAATTAAGGATTGAGTACAATGATATATAGATGGTGGAATAGGATGTTTGATGATTGTATCAATCAAGTAATCAACCACCCTGACCCGGTTTTGATTGTTAATTAGCATGATTCACCTTAACACAATGTAAAAGTTCCTTGGGCAAAGTCAAAAGTGAAAATTACAAAGGTCTGGGCAAATGGCAGAGAATCAACAACCTATAAATGAGAGGCCAAGCTCTCTATTTATAGTTTCCAGAATTTTTGCGGTATGCGGTGTAACGACCCTACTTTTTCCGTTATCTTTTACCGTTAATTATTTAACGACCATTAACTGTTATTCGTGCCACGTCATTTCTATGACCTATATTATTATTTTTGTAATAATATATTAATTATTATGTGTTATATGAATATTTGTATTCATATCTTAAATTGCACATTTATACGTGTCGCGGATTTCTATCCGGCGAATCTTTTCGGTTTTCAAACCAACGGTTAAGCTTTTGGGATTTTTAAGTCCAAAATATTTTAAATATGATATTTTGATGTCATATGATTATATATAGTGTTTATATATTTTATTCGTCGCGTATTTGTTATATCTCCGAAAAATCAATCGCGTAGCGGTGTTTTCGCGTTTAGGGCTTCGTTCGGGCATCCGGGCCACAAGAAATTTATCTTAGCATCAATTTGGCCCAAAAATGGGGCCCACCCCATAGCTTTTGGCTGGACACCCCATGGGGAGGGGGTGTTTAGCTCATTTCCTCTCATTTTGGAATTTTAATCCATTTTCATAAAACCTTTCCTCATAACCCTTTTTCTCTCATTTTATTTTCTTCCCTTTCTCCTTTTGTTCTTGAGCCATCGATACCACCACCAACTATCATCATCATCTTCAATCAATTCAAGCTTGGAATTTAGGGCTTTTAGCATCAACGGATTTCTCTAGTTCTTCTCTACACGTCCATATAAATCATTTCTTAATTAGGGTATAAACCCTAACTCTAGATTTTTAATTTTTCTTTATTTTTCTTTATTTTTCTGTATTTTGATGTTATATTGATAGTATGATGATTACATGTTATTGTATTGATGTTTGTATGCATAGAATTGCTCGATTATATATATTTTCGGTTTGATTAATTTGGGACAGCAGCATTTTCGTTCATTTCTAGTTATGTAACTGATATAAAAGTGAAATTTAAGTATCTAGATGATTTCCTTTCATCAAGACATTAATTTTAGACTCCGGATTCATGTCATTTCGATTCCCGGAACTCTAGATATGATTAAAATGGTGTTTTGTTAAGATTAAATTGTGAAAACGAATTGGTACAGGTATGGTCCGACTTTTTGATCATTTTTAGAGTCTTTAGGGTGTACTAGTGTGTTAGGAATTATTATAGGATGAACTTTCATGTTCGGACCATCGAAATCCGAGCCACGGATCACCCGTTATGACTAAAACACGTTTTTGAGCGGATTGAAGATCCAAACTGATTAGTGGCTGTAAGTCACGACTTTTTTTGCTGTTCTTGGGGTTTTCTTGAGCTCACTAAGGTGTCGGGTGAGTTGGTTAGGCGAAGATATATATAAGACTCGCCGAAAACTGATTCCCAGTGCTCAAGTTATGACCCGATGAACTTTTAATTAAAACTTATGGTTATTAATTATGACTTATGATATAAATAATGATTTTCATTATTATTAAATTACTTATGATATAAAAAGTAATTATTATAATTTAAGACTTATGATATATATTTATTATATCATTTAATTATTACTTATGATTTAATTAAACTTTTAATTAAACTTATGATTAATAATACTTTTATTATTAATGAAAAATACTTATGATAAGTATTAAACTTATATTATCAGATTATTATAATGAGACTTATAATAAGGATTAATTAATTAATTAATTATTATAAGGCTTAGTTATTATTTAATTATAATTTAATTATTAAATATTTATGATTTAATAATTAAAATTAGAAACTTATGATATGATTAATAATTCATTATTAATTAATAATACTTATGATATGATTTAAAATTTATTATGAATTAATAATACTTATATTATGATTAATATTTAATTAATTAATTAAATACTTATGTTATATTAATTATATCATTTAAACTTATGTTAACTTTAATAATTCATTTTAATTTAATTAAACTTATGTTATGACATAATTATACATATTTAACTTTAATTAACATTATAACATATATTATTATTACAACTTACACTTTAAAAATTAATGTTGACTATGTTTGACCAAGGTTGACTTTTGAGTTGACTTTCGGTTGACTTTGACTTTCAGTTGACTTTTGTTGACTTTCTAAATATGGAAACTTTCTAAATTTGGAAACTTTCCAAAAATAGAAACTTTTCTAAAATAGAAACTTTTCTAAAATAGAAACTTTTCAAAAATGGAAACCTGCTAAAAATAGAAACTTTCTAAAAATAGAAAGTGTGTGTCCATACGCTGTTCCGATCAAACCGATGCATGTTGAGTGTTGTTCTATGTCTACTTGCAACATGTACAATAGCTATCATACTAAGACTTGACCTAAGTTAGTTATTTATATCGACCTGCTTTATTTATAGGTCGGCGTTGTGATCATTCCTGATCACTTTACTTCATTTACTGTTCGCATATTTGTGTGGTTACTTCGTTGCTATTAAGGTGAGTTATAGTCCCATTTTTCTATTTAAATCTTTTGGGATGAGAATACATGCAATTTATTTTATATTTTGGACACAAGTGGAGGTTGGTTTAAATTATTCATCGTGAGTTGAACAAAAATATTCCCTAGTCTGGTAACTGTAATCACTGGTTTCTACTGGTGAACCTAAATCCTATGGATAGATCTATTGGGTTTGACAACCCCATTTCGAGCTAGTCGCGCTAGCAATTTATAATCGGAATGTTTAGTACTTCGTATTTTGTTGTAGATACACTTGTTCGGCGTATATTATTTATTGTGTTTGGCAAAGAATAATAAATGGTTAAGTGGTTAGCAGGTGGCTCATGGTAAATGGAATAATATTTTTATATGTTTTCTAGCATATAATTTTGTGGTCCGAAAAGGAGTTTTTATATTTTCAAACATAAATTTTTATTGTTTAAATTAAATATTGTTTGCAATATTAAACCTATAATTCACTCAACATTTTTGTTGACAGTTACTCGCATGTTTTATTCTCAGGTTCATGATTGATTGCTTTCGCTGTGCTTAGAGAGTCTGCATATTTATGATGGCAGCTTTTGTTAAACATTAACTTGCATTCTATTTTGATACATTTAATAGTGAATGCTGTTGACTTGGTTTTGGTCAACTTTTAGTTAAGAAATAATGTATGGTTTTTCTAAACTTACATATTTTAGTAGGTTTCCTTTATAAGAAATTATTTTTAAATAAAGAATGCAAGGTTATTTATTAAATTCATATAGAGTTATGATCAAGCTGTGGGACCAAGTGACGGAGCCGTTAAGTGTTTTGACGGGGACATCACATGCGGATTGTCTAATCATCCGCAATAACTTAGTGAAAATAATCCGTAGTCTTTTGTTAATGCGTAATATGATCCGCAGACTTAACTTTCAACGGATATTCCAAGCCTTTTGAATATACTTCGCGCAACTTCTGTTTTTAGCCTTTAGCAAATAAAATATACGTATAAAATGCTATGTATATGATCAAGTCCCCCCCGGTTTATTATGGTACATTTTTTACAAAAAATGTAGCATGATAAACTCTAAAAATAAATTTTGTATAAACTCTAAAAAATAAAGTTTGTTATTAAAATATATGTTTTCAGTGAGTGTTAATAATTTTTCACATTACCGTTGATTTTCGCAATGATAACGCGTAATAACAGCAGTAATTCTGAAAAGGCTGTCAAATCAGGAAATGCTGTAATGGCTATATAATAACCGTTAACGCGTTGCGGTAAATATATCTGTTAAAAATTAATCATTACCCCTACGACTTCCTCGTCTCAATTTTAATTATAAATAGCAAAGCAACTCGCATTACCAACTTTACGCTTTCACAACCAATTTCTTTTCAATCGAAGTTTATCGAATTCCATACTCATTACTTGCAATATAGCGATTCACACTTTTCCCATTTCAAATTCATTACCAAATCTACTCACATAATCAAAAATGGCATCATCATCATCATCCGCAAACACACCCAATGCCTTCATCTCATATATGGCGGCTGAAAAAATTGAAACCCTAAAATAGCATTATCCACTACTGGCTCAATTCTCTCCTACTGCGCTGTCGATAGAGGATTGGACCAACGCCCCTCCCAAAGATATGATTACGATCTATGAAGCCGCTATTTCTCACGACAATTTATGACTTCCACTTACACCTTTTTTCCGTAGCGTATGTGAACATTACAAGGTTGCAATTGCTCGATTGCATCCGAATGCTGTTAACAAAATCGTGCTATTTGAGATGTACTGCAACACACTCAATAAGAAACCAATGCTCAACGTTTTTTGCTCTTTAAACAGCCTTACTCCACACGATTCGGGGTGGTATTCGTTTCGCGGCCGCCTTGGCATGATGACCACTCCCAAAGATTCGATTGGGAACTGGCGCAGTTCTTTTTTCTTTATTAATAACACCGCTCACGGCACCAATAACATCATTAAAACTTGGTCTACTGAGATTGACACCCACACGAATGATAAAATTACCCTAGATGACTTTGAAAAAGGGATCCTCAACTCAATCAAGAACGCTGGCTTGATTATGCGAGCATACACTAACGTTCCGCTTTACATTGGCGGAGTCTCCATATACTGGTTATGGAGCGATCACAACGCGTTACTAATTGATGAATCAAATAATGATATATCGCTTATACTTTACTTTTGCGCAAAACCGTATTTTATCTTATAATATATTTGTAACACTTTTGCGACATCATTTTGCAGAAATTCATCTTGACCAGCTGATGAGAACAACGGATGTTAAGGCTATTAGGCCTGTGCGCCGCCCATAAGACGGCGACGGAGAAATTATTCCCATTGATGAACCAATTCTTAACACCTTTGTTATTCCTGGTGGCGAAGACCGGGGAAAACGTAAAGCCACAACCGATGATGTTGCCACTCCCCGCAAGAGACGCCTTCGCACTATAGTTGAGGAAGAAGCAAGTAAGTTAGCGCTATTCCGCATAACTGCGTATATTAGTCAAATATCTTGACCGCGTTTATTAATTAATTCTATTTGCTTATTCGCTTTTAGTTGTGCTTTCAGATTCTGCGAAGGGGACAGAGCAGTTGTATAACATTGGTGGGGATATCCCCGAAGGCATTTTTGAAACTCCTGGAAATGAATACTTAAACCTTCCCTCTGAAACCGAAATGTCAAACCGCGAAGAAGATGCTGAGGAAGCTGCAGAGGAAGAGTACGCCAACAAACTTTACCGAAAAAACTGCAAGTTTGTGCCAAGGAGTGTGCGTGCTAAATACAGAGAACTTTCATTTGCTGAAGCCGAAAGACAGCGAATAAACAATTCTTTTAACGCCATTTGCTTAACCGTAGACAATTTCGATCAGTTTAACACTATCTCGGACCACTATGACAAGAAACGTGCAACTGTTCAAGCTCAGCGCCAAAAGATTCAAAAGCTAGAGCTTCAATTGAAGAAGACTAAGGTGCGCTCAAACAGTCTCAAAGTGAAAATTCCGCTCTAAAAAATAGAGCAGAATTTGCAGAAAAGCAGTTTTTGCAACTTGTTAAGTATCTAGCCGAGTTTGGCGATAAAGTTATGGACTCGGAGCCGGTGACCGAAAAATTCAAGGCATACGCTCAAGCGGCTAAGCTCGCAACTCGCTGCGAGTTTTATGACCTACTCTGCCAACTTGGCGACCGTTAACAGCAGCTTCCTGCTGACATTTCCAAAGAGATATGCCCAACAGGAGAGGTACAGGAGGCATTGACCAAAGCGAAGAAAGAGGTCGAAAAGGTCACCATTCCGGCTTTAGAGGAGATTAGTCGAAAATGAAATGTAACTTTCGAGGACATCAAAGCACTTGAGCTGTAGTGTACTCATTAAATTTGTACATTTGTAACCGCAATCTTGTATTGCACTTATTATATTTTTGCACGCTTCACATAGCAAATTATTAATGAAAGTTTTTATATTTCGTAGTTGCAACTTTGTTTATTTATATAGCACTTTATTCAATATATTCATAATCTAGACTTGTCCTTTGCAATTTCCAACTTTTATTATTGTGCACATAATAAGTACGAACTTTCGCGAAACAATCTATACTTGTATAAACTTATACATTATGAATCTTCTAAGTCTGTCAAAATGATCCTTAGGTAATTTATTAGCATTGCGAAGCATCTAAGTATGGCAAGATCAAATACTCAGGAAATTTTATCCTTTCGCAATATTTATCATTTAACACAAGTGGGCAGTTTCATCACTTGGTATCAAAGTTAAAATTTCACAAAATATCTGCATTGTTACTGCATAAGTAGGCTGTATCATTACTTAGCAAAATAATGCCATGTATTTTAGAATTTCTGCGAATACTTAGTTGCATTTTACATAAGAATTCATTCATTGTTTTAAGATTTAAGCATTTGCATTTTGCAAAATTATCACTGCGCGTGGCCACACGCAGTGTTTTCTGCTTTATATAGAAACAATCGCTAAAACACAAATTCACTTCTTTTTATTCATAATTTTCGAGTAGTAACAGTTCATTAATAAAAACAACGTATTAATCATGATTAAACATAATTGAACATTCAACTAATGTTTTTTTTACAAACATTTATGCTATCCAGCGAGCACCGCATGCCCTTCAACACCAATGCTTTCTCGTGCGGTAATCATCGCGCAAAGTGGTTCAATTACCGCTGAAGTCAGCGTACCAATGCCCTTGCAAGTAGAAAATTTTCATGCAACGTATATGGTATTGCGCCAAACATGCGCAAAGCAGTGTGGCCACGAATCATGTTAAACCTAGACTGATTACGCATTACAAAAAGGTTTAACAAGGCTTGCCGCTTTAACGAGCATCACGGTCATCTACTAATTCAACTTGCAATTCCAACTGACTGATTAGCAAAGACTGATTAGCAAAGCTTTAATATGTGCAGGCAACTTGTTAAAACATTGCTCATACATTACATTCACACTGCTACCAGTATCAACATTGACCTTTAGAATTACAACGCAAGTATTCGCAATTCGGCATGAAACCACCACTGGTTTATCAAGATCCGCGTTCAAGTTTATAGGAAGGAAAGTAATAGAGGGGCATTGCCAGTTTCCGAATTGCTTAGATACTTGAAAAACTGACATTTCGCCTTGAACCTCCACCACATTAATAACCTGATTTTCGCGCAGATTATCTTTCTTGCTCACCATTTTATCCCCTAGATTCTTCACTGCGGGAGCATTTCGCACCAGCATTTGGAACTTGTGGAGCATTAGACTCTGCGGGCAAGATAATCACGTTTGCAGTACTTACAGCACCTTGAGCTATCAAATGGTCCAATTTGCCTTGCTCAAATGCTTCCGCAATTAAATTTTCCAAATCTCTATAGCGGTTAGTATCATGACCATAGTCATCAATGAAAATGCAAAACTTGGACTTATCACGCCTGCTATTTTCCACTAAAGGTTGAGAATCGGGAAAAGATCTCGCTACCCTTTCTTGCAAAATAATTTCTTTAGGCGTCTTTGTTAACATTTGGAGAATATTGAAGGACTCATTATTCCATTTTCGCGAAGAATAGCAATTGCGACGGTTATATCCATGATTATCACCTTGACCTTGATGTTTGTCACTATGCGGGTAACTACCACCACCGTATCGCCTTGGATATCCCGAACCGCAAAAATTGTCATTGTTTCCATCACGAAAAGAGTCATTATCATCCCGCCAACTTTTATCCTTACCACATCCACATGCAGGGGTTATAGTACTATCCTCTCCACCTCTGATGTAATCATATGTTTCTTGCTGCACTTTGGCAAAAGTTGGCGGAACATCTGTGACGACCCAGAAATTTTTGACCAAATTTAAACTTAATTTTATATGGTTTCGACATGATAAGCAAAGTCTGTAAAACTGAGTCTCAAAATTTTTGAACTATTTATATGGATTCATCTAACCATTGACTATTCCCGACGATTTACGAACAATTATGAGTAATTGAATATGTAAATCATATATAGATATAAATATAAATATAAGTGTATATAATATTTTGAAATTAATAAAGTATACTTAATCATTTAGAATTAAAAATGTAAAATAATAAATAAAATAGATAAGTTACTATTATATATATATATATATATATATATATATATATATATATATATATATATATATATATATACTATTAAGAATCTATATATATATGATTTTTATGTATAAATAAAAATATTGTATTATATATAAAATGTATAAGTAATAAATATTTAATAAAAGTTATTACATATGATTATTAAATATTACATAATTAATAAGTTGAATATAATTGTTACATTAATATTTGTATCATTAATTTGTTATCTTTACTAATATTATTATTATTACTTTCATTATTATTATTAAAGTAAATATTAAATATTAACAGTAATATTATTATTGTGAATATATATATTATACATAAATAAGAAATTTGATATGTATAAGTTGTTATATTATTATTATTATTAATATTATTATTATCACTAATAATATTAATATTACTATAAATAGTGTTATTATTAGCATTATTAATAATATTATTATTATTATCATTGTTATTATAATTATTAAACTTAGTAAAATTATTAATTAGTAGTATCATTATTATCTATTATTATTAATATATTTATTAGAATTATTGATATTATTATCATTATTAGTACTTCTCATATTATTTAGTATTATTAATAAATTTGTTATTAATTAGTATTATTATTAATATATTTATTAATTAATAATTAATATTAATAATATTAATTTTATAAAAGTCTTTAACAAAGACATGTAACCAATTTTTTTGTTGTTATTTATCTGTGTATTATTCTTCTGCTTTTACTCGTACTTCTTGTCTGTGAATCCAAAAAATGTCGATTTCAAAAATCAATTAGGATCAAATTTTAACTGTTAAATCATGTACCTGATCATTCTATATCATTTATCTACTGCCATTTGAGAATCAAAAACAAATAAATTTTAAAAAAATACAGCTCGAAAACCTCTGTACGTTCTTTTTTTAGCCAAACTCAAATTTGAACCAATCTTCAAAAAGTAATAACACAAAGTTGTTGGGAATTGTTCACTTATACTATCTTTGAAACCTCAACTTCCAATTCCTTTTATTGATCTCAAATTTCAGAGTCAAAGTTTCAAAACAAAAAGTCAAACAGTTTGCTTTTCATGAAATTCGAATTTGTTGTAGAGTTTTTGGATCAATTGATGATTGAGAAAGATTCTAGGAGTGGTTTTAAACTTAATTTGTGTTGTAACTTTAGTCCAAATCGTTCCCAAAATCACGAATCAATTTTTTTTTTAAATAGCGACAGCAGCTATTTTGTTGTTTTTTCCCTTTCGTTTTTTTTTATGTTTCAAAATCACACTTTATGATGTTCTTAATGTTCACAAGTCTTAACTGAAACCATAAAATTCGATAATTTGGGTTTTGAAACAACTCTGGTCGAATAGTGTTTGTGAAGAAGAAGAAATAGGAATTAATAGATTACGGGTTATATAGTTATAAGTGGAGTAATATAACAGAAAGACAATAACGGAGCAATGGTTCAAGGTGTTGACGGGTAGCGAGTGGTCGTGGGTTCGAGTCCCGTTTGGTGCAAATTTTTTTGAAAAGCTCTTAGAGGGTATACATTCTTATTTTATTTCTATTATTATTATTATTATTATTATTATTATTATTATTATTATTATTATTATTATTATTATTATTATTATTATTATTATTATTATTATTATTATTATTATTATTATTATTATTATTATTATTATTATTATTATTATTATCATTATTATTATTATTATTGTTATTAGTGTTATTATTATGATTATTGATATTGTTGTTATTATTATTATTGTTATTATAAGTATCATAATAATTATTATTAGTATCATAATAAATGTTGTAACAATTATCATTATTATTACTATAAGTTTTATCATTGTTATTATCATTATTAATTTATCATTTTAGTACTACTAGTATTATTATGATTATGATTAGGATTATTATTATCGTTATTATAAAAATAATACAAGTTATTATTATTTTCATTAATATTAGTATTAATATCATTTTTGTAACTATTAGTATTACTATTATTATTATTAACATAAGTACCAATTTTAACAATATCGTTATTATTATTAGTATTATCGATATCAAGAAAGTTATTATTATTAGTAGATCATTATTATCAAAAACTATCATTTTTGTTACAGATAAATATTTTGTACCTAAATATACTTAATACATATATTATAATTATATTAATAGTTTATATACCTATATATCAAACATGTTAACATTTTTATATAAATATTTATATATATATATAACAAACTAATGATTTTTTTTATATAATACTAACCATACATATATAGATATATTAATATAACTAAATATATAGATATTAAACATTTAAAATATTTACACAACATAAATATATATATATATATATATATATATATATATATATATATATATATATATATATATATATATATATATATATATATATATATATATATATATATATATATATGTATATATATATATATATATGTATATATATATATATATATATATGTATATATATATGTATATATATATATATATATATATATATATATATATATATATATAACCTATAATTTAAGATATAATATGAATATTTGTTTTTAATGGAATTTAGTATAAATTCTATGTAACTAAAAATAAATATAAATAATACGTACTAATAAAGGAAATTATGTAATTTCCATTATATGTTTTAATAGATATACAAATTGATATAGGTTCGTGAATCCGAGACCAACCTTGCATTGTTCAATGTCATCATATGTATTTTTACTACAAAATACATTATAGTAAGTTTCATTTGCACCCTTTTTAAATACTTTTGCAATATATGTTTTTGGGACTGAGAATACATGCCCTGCTTTTATAAATGCTTTACGAAATAAACACAAGTGATCGAAACTACATTCTATGGTTGGATTATCGAACCGAATATGCCCCTTTTAGCTTGGTAGCCTAAGAATTGGTGTTTATGATAATTGCCACCAATTGACGCGAACCCTAAAGATAGATCTATTTGGCCCAACAAGCCTCATCCGAGTTTTGAATGCTTTAGTACTTCGATTTATCATGTCCGATGAGAGTCCCGGAATGATGGGGATATTCTATATGCATCCTGTTAAGGTCGGTTACCAGGTGTTCACCATATGAATGAATTTTAATTCGCGAGTTACGCGTGTCAATATATGAAATCTTGTGGTCTATTAAAAATGATGGAAATGAATGGTTATGATCAACTAATGAACTCATCAACCTTTTGGTTGACACTTTAAAGCATGTTTATTCTCAGGTATTAAGAAAATCTTCCGCTGTGCAATTGCTCATTTTAGAGATACTACTTGGAATCATTCATGACATATTTCAAAAGATGTTGCATTCAAGTCATTGAGTTCAATAAAGATTATTATGACAGATTAGGACATTTATAGTTTGGATATTATGAAATGGTATGCATGCCTGTCAACTTTCGATGTAATGAAAGGTTGTCTTTTGAAAACGAATGCCATGTTTTTAAAATATATCATATAGAGGTCAAATACCTCGCAATGTAATCATATGTTATTGTATTCGTCCTTTTGGATTAGGACGGGTCGTTTCAACATCTCTTCTCAATCGCCGTACAAGCGTTGGATGTCGTTGCAGATTAATGGCATGCAAAAACCCAAAAATTCTTTGATCTTCATTCAAACTTGGTTCTTTTGGCATTCATAGATGTATCGCGTAAGTAATGCGTTTAAAGTTTCCTGATTACCCTGCTTGATGTCATGGCATTCGATATGCGTCTTCTTCTGCGGTAAAAGGTTCTGAAACTGTAATAAAAATTTATCACGAAGATATATCGATAAAGCCAATGATACTGCGGGCTTGCAAACTTTGGAACCACTCCCTTGCTGACCCTTGTAAAACCATAGGAAATACTCAGCACACGACCGGCTCATCCCAATTATAGGTGCTTACAACTCCCTCAAACCGTTGCAAAAAATCCAAAGGGTCCGTTAAACCCGAGTAAACTCCCAACGTTGTTGGCACAATGGGCGGTGTAACAATCGGATAATCAGATATATGCTGGATAAACTTATCTGCAGCAGTAGTAATCTCAGTCGCCTTTTTTGTGCGGGTATCAGTATTCTCCGCACAAAATTTAGCTATCATATCTTGCTAAAAATTCGGTTGCTCAAACTTGTGTTGCATTGATTTAGGCGCAATGCTTTTAAAAGCATCCGCTAAGAAATTTTGAGCATTATCTCTGCGCATAGCATTAGAAGTTTCACCCTTATCCCCATGGCGGGGAAAGGGTGTTGGTGGTCGCATGTACTTAACATGCGGAATTTTTACAAATTCCTCCGCACTATCTGAATCATCAGAATATTCACTTTCTTCTCTTGGCGCTTTCGCAATCTTGGAATTATAAACTGAGCTTAAAACAACGCGTTCCTCTGCATCATCGCTATCGCTATCGCGATGTTCAATAACTAAGCGATCAACCTGTGATCCTGCATCATTCAACGGCCATAAGTAAGTACGCGGTATGCGAGGTTCGCAATCATACTTGGCATCTATTTTAGCTTGCTCAATAGCAGTGCCAACGACTTTGTCTGCTTTTAAACTCGTTTTCCCAGCCGAAATTCTTAATCGCTTGCCTTCGGCAATGGTTTCATTGCGGTTCTATTGCAAATTTCTGCGCGCAACCATTTTATATACAGAAACCTTTAGTTGCGAATCAGTATTAGCGGTGTTGACATTAGACGCTTTAGCGAGTGGTTCCTGAACTGAATTGCTCGCGGTAACATTAATATTTGCCCGCAAATTAACCGGGAAGACATTTTGCGAATCGTTAGCCAGCACATCAGCATTCAAAGAGCTATTTGCTTGCTTCGCATTAGCTGCCATGTCCGACTATCAAACCAACTGGTACGCCTTAGCAATTTCCTGCAAATCATCATAACAATGATTAAGTTAAACAAGCAATTTTGATTGTTTAATAGCAGAAAACAAAAAATTTCAAGTTTAATTTTGAACGTGTCCCACGGATGGCGACAATTGATCAATCCTATATTAAAGAGGTACTTAATTAAGGATTGAGTGCAATCATATTAAGATGGTGGAATAGGATGTTTAATGATTGTTTTGGGCCCTGATGATCGTCTTTCACTTTATCAATCAAGTGATCAACTACCCCGACCCGATCTTGATTGTTAATTAGCATGATTCACCTTAACACAATGTAAAAGTTCCATGGGCAAAGTCACAAGTGAAAATTACAAAGGTCTGGGCAAATGGCAGAGAATCAACAACCTATAAATGAGAGGTCAAGCTCTCTATTTATAGTTTCCAGAATATTTGCGGTATGCGGATTGTCTAATCATCCGCACTAACTTAGCGAAAAATAATCCGCAATCTTTTGTTAATGTGCAATATGATCCGCAGACTTAACTTTCAATGGATATGCCAAGCCTTTTGAATATACTTCGCGCAACTTCTGTTTTTAGCCTTTAGCAAATAAAATATACATATACAATGCTATGTATATGATCAGCAAACAACTAAGTAATTACTCACACATCATGGCAATACACTTTTATAATATTAATAAGTCACAACATCAAACAAG
This sequence comes from Rutidosis leptorrhynchoides, assembly GCF_046630445.1. NCBI lineage: Eukaryota > Viridiplantae > Streptophyta > Magnoliopsida > Asterales > Asteraceae > Rutidosis > Rutidosis leptorrhynchoides. The sequence continues at coordinate 307,826,660 of NC_092336.1, read as the reverse complement.
AACATTATGACAAATTAATAAAATAAATGATAGATATTACCAATAAATATTGCTTGTCAAATAAGACTTGTATTTCTTCAAAATATCAAAAGCGTTACATTGCTAAACTAGCGTCTACTCCGAACAATTACATAAATCTCATACTTTTCTCTCTCTAATCTAGAGAGAGAAAGTAGAGAGAGACTAAAAAATGTATGTAAATGATGTAGAAATTTTGTGGTGGTTGGACGTGATGGTGTGATTGAATCAGGTGCAAATGGCCTTTAAATAGGCAAAATTCAGCATGGGAGCCCGTGTAAACGAACCGGGCGAGCCTGACACACGAGTCGGGCAGGATTCGGGCACACGAGCCGTGTAAGTACACGAGCCGGGTACAAGAACTGAGTAGGAAAGTGGAAACCCATGTACACAAGACAGGTACACGAGCCGTGTAAGCGAGTCGAGCCGAGCCGAGCAGTCTGATTTGGCTTATAACTCCGTTTTTGTTCTAACTTCTTCGTTTCTCGTCCGTTTTAAGCGATTCTTGTGACCACGCGTTCGTAATTAAATATCCTATAATATAAGATCAACTAAATCATAATTTACAAATATTATAAAATAAGTTATGTAAACGCGAGTTAATCATCTTAACCGGTTTTGCTCGTTTTTTCTCGTTCTTCGTTCGTTTTAGTGATTCTTAAAACATAGCCTCCATAATGACCTAATCTACCAAATCAAGAAAATAAATTCTTATTTAGATGATAAGTCAATTACTTTATCATAAATGTGGCTAATATCGGGGATAAAAACGTGACTCTTTAGTCGATATCAAATATCTCACACTTAGGCATTTGCTTATCCTGAAACGAACTTCTCATTTATTTTGAGATCACGGATACTTCTGAGCTTTCCATTCTATATGTCAAGTGAATTGTTCTTTATAAGATCAAAATTAGACAAGCCATATTCTAAAAGAGTGGAAACTATCTCTGCAAGTATGAGGGGAGGTTACATGACTTTGGCTTCCTTACATGGGTCACTCAAATCACTCAAGTGTTTAGGGTTCCCTATTGATTTGGCTCTGTTCGTCGCGTTCTTTCCCACTGTTACCAGCGGCAGGAATATCAAACGGTCGCACCACCTGATACGGCTTTTTAGACCGTGCGGGTTGTTTGGTAAAGTTCTTCAAGTTTATAATTTATAAGTGCAGGGGTAAACCAAATCACAATATTATTACTAGCTCTTTTTAGTAAGACTTTTTAACGGATAAGTATGACTCGGGTGTCGTTTTTAAATTAACGTTTTAATCAAAATTAATTTTTTATTATTATATATTTTATATCTTTTTGTATTTGTTATTTTGTAAGTTTCTAAAATCAATAATTGAAATAATAAACTAAACTAATAGGGAGGTACTTTATATAAGGCGGTTTTTATCACTAGCGTGGTGTTGACAATTTTTGCATCACGCTAAGAATCATGCCGTAATACAGCTCCATGGACGAAAAAACTGTTTGGTGTGATGGTTTCAACACGGGAAGAAATTGAGTGTGTTGGTCAGTATCCACGAACTGGGGACTACCACAAATTAGGGTTGCATCATATTGTGTTTAATTTTTGATGAAAAAGAAGATTAATAATAAAAATGAACAAGTTGAAATATAGAACTCATACGTGCTTCACGATGAAGATGAAAATACTTGAAGAAAAAGACTAAATAGAAGAATTTACAATTAAGGTCCCTAGATTTTATGAGTATTTACAAAATAGATAAAGTAAAATGTTAAAATCACAAATGTAAACATAAAAATATAAATTTAAATAATATAAACTAAAATAATCTCTTACTATTATTTCTCAATATATTTTTAATTGATTAATTGATGAAAAAAATTAAATAATGTAATAACTTAATAGAAAAATGAAAAATAAAATAAAAATTTGAGATCTACTAATGATTACACGATATTGATCATATATATAGACATATATGTATATTTTAAGTGCAAAAGGCAATTCAAATACAAGTGCAAATAGAACCGCGAAGATAAATACGACATTGCGCAGTGCGCCATGACATTGCGGTTCTGCGCATAATTTGAGATTGCGGAGATGTCCTGCATAAACATTGCAGATCTGCTACTTCTGCGCGAACATTGACTCCGTATATATCCCAAACCTATAAATAGGGAGCTTGGCCTCTCATTTTGGGTTGTTGATCCTGTGCAATTGCTCTTGTTCCTTTGTGACTTACTTATGAACACGCCCAAGTATCAATTAAAGTCGAGCCAAGGTAATGCGATCAAGACCGGGACATGGTGATTGATCACTTGAATCTAAGTGAAAGACGATCATAAGGTCCTAAAAACATTATCAACACCACCATCCACCCCTCATTGCACTCAATTCCTAAATTAGATTAGATCTTAGTATCTAATTTTGGATTGATCAATTAGCGCCATCCTTGGGACATGAATTAAAATTGAATTCGATAAATCTATTTCGGGTAATCGAATGATTTAATTATGAATCAATTGTAATCATGTTCTTGTTGAATGATTTGCAGGTTTCGACATCTAATCGAAAGTTTTAATCTAAAATGACGACACATAACAAAAAGAAGAGCAATAGCGGGGCAGACATATGTGATCTTCGAAATTCGACATCATTTGACTTTTAAACAAGTCTTGAGATTAGCAAATTAATGAAAGATTTACTTGCTAAATCATCAGGAAGTGTCGTCTCCAACGAAGGAGCGCAGCAAAATGCTATAATCGAAAAAAAAATGCAGCTAAATGCAATACTCAGCAAACTGCAATTAATCGTGAGGAGAATATTGCGAAGGCTAATTCTGTCAATTCCTAAAGGAACGCAGACAAGAGTCAAGAAAATGATACCACTGCAAATGTTACTGGCAAAGATGCGGAAAAGGACGCAGCAGCTAAAAATGCAAAACGTATAATAATGCCCCTAGAGGCAAGACAGCTACTTCAAGGGAAAGGTCTCGATCTTCATATTCCGCTAAACTATAAATGGCCACTTAATGACACTATGCCGCAAATGCAGAAATTGGTCATAAATAACAACGATGATTTGAATGAAGAAATGTACGACCGCAATGCGTTTGGGTCGCCTGTGATGATTTTAAAGAAAGCAAAATATTCAAAAGTACAGCGTCGACTCTCTGACAATTCAGAGAGTGATCCTGAAATTGTTGAAGTTACGTGTCATACCCCCAAATAGGGCCGGGGGTAAATATGACATTTTAATATCATAACACAAGTATGTAAAATGAGAACGACTCTAAATGAGACGTTTTTATTTAAAAACCAATGTATTATAGCAGCGCTGTAACATCCCGCGTTTTTCCGTTAAATGATTTTAACGCCCATCTTTTTCTTTTTAAATAATACCCTTCGTATCTAGATTCGTATCCTTTGTTATGTAACGTTTTAAATATTCTCGTTATCGGATTTCAATATCTCCCGTACTCCCGTGTAACTTAAAATATTCGATCGGTTAAATCCCGCACCCGCTTTGAAACTCGAGGGACCGGAGTTGCCAAATGGGCAAACTAGTTGACTAGGTCAACTAGTCAACCCATTTCTCATTCCATCATCTCCCTCACCTCTTTTCTCTCCATCTCAAGAACACACACACAAACCCATTCCATTCATTCATCATCTAAATTCAATCTTGGAAGCTCACAACAAATCCGATTACATTTTCGTGATCCTCTCTTCATTCTCTACGATTTGATACTAACTTCATCGATTTTGGGTAACATTTCTAAAACTCTAGATTTCTCAAATTCGTGTTTTTGACTTGATATGTTGTTAGTTAGTGTCTATGGCTCGTGTATAACATGAATATATGATTTGTATGCTCGATCTTGATGTTTAGGTGTAACTAGCTTGATAATGAAAAGTGTATGCTTAATCTTTGATTTTGGATGATGAAATGTGTTTAGATGTTAATGTTTGTGTGTTCAAAGTGTTAGTTACTTCAATAGCTTCGTTTGGTGTGTTGATTGACATGAAAACCTTACATTAACATGATTAGTGATTTTGAGGTTTGGTTAGGGTTTGACAACTCTTAAAACGAACTTTTGATGCGTTGAAAGCTTGTTAATGTTATTGATAAGTGTTTAGTTGTATTACACATTTCATTACCTTCAAAACGGCATATCATATGTATGAATTGGATTCCCGAAACTTGAATTTCAATTGATGAACTTGAAACCTTGTTTTGGAACATTTAACGAACTTTCGACGAGATTTTTGTTGTCTAAAATGATAAATTTGATTTAGGAAATGTATCTAGTTGTGTTCCTTGTCGAAAGAGCTTTCCGGTGATATAAAATACATGTCTTAATTGTTTGCGGATCATAAACTAGGATTGATTGAAGTTTGGCTCGTGCCTTGTGTTTTCTGCAAACAGGGTCTGTAAGTCTTTTGGGACGCCGTCCCAACCTCCTAGACGCCGTCCCACCCTTTATATCAGGACGCCGTCCTGGCAATTGGGACGCCGTCCCACTCTTCATATCAGGACGCCGTCCTGGAAATTGGGACGCCGTCCTGATACACTAAAACTGGCTGTTACTTTGGTCATTTGACATAAAAATGTTTGCTATGCTACGGACCTCCGATTAACATGAAACTTGGCCAACATGCTCATATATGATTATATAACTTAGAAAAATTGTCGGATACCCAACCCGACCCAGTTGACTTTTCTATTGACTTTGACCCGACCAAGTTGACTTTTAATCAAACTTAACCAAATACTTATACAACCTTTCTAACATGCCTTTATACTTGATTCTCGCATGAAACTTGGCAACGTGATTCACATGCTATATTTAATCGAGTCGTAACGAGCCATAGGACTAATTGAACACATTTCACCCGACCTTGTGTCGTAACCGGTTAATTGATATAACTTACTTGTTTAGGTCAAGGCTAAGCAACTTTCATGCACACGTTTACTTTGTGAAGTACATTTATACTCGTGCACTCGAGGTGAGATCATAGTCCCACCTTTTCAACAATTTTTATTCTTTTAAATCGTGGGCTGAGAAACATATACATTACATATTTATATACATTTCACATGTATATATACTTTTCATACTTTTATACTTTGAACACAAATACGAATACAAAGATACAGACGAGTTAGAACAAAAGTCCTCAATCCAATTATCATTAGTTCCACTTGCAGGGTGTAAGTGTAAGCGAGTGATTATGTTGTGTGGCCATACGGGTTTAACGAACCCTCATTCAGACGGTTCGCTACCGTTAGTGGATGAAATATAATTTCAACGTGCATAGTGTATGTTCTAACACTATATTCAAAATTCAGAGGGAAGATTCAGTTAAGTTTTGGTAATTGGGTGCTCGTGATACAGACAACATCCTTTGGGATGTATACGCTTGATATTCACTTTATACTAAATCTTGTGGTTTACAAACACATCTTTAGAGATGTATACGCCTTGATACTAAACCTTGTGATTCAAAATATACTTTTACAAATACATTTATGATCTCACCAACGTTTTCGTTGACAGATTTCTATGTTTTTCTCAGGTCTTGCACGATATGTGATACATGCTTCCGCTCATTATTTGATACTTGCATTGGATGTCGAGTATACATGTTTTTCGTGGAACGTCTTTTGACTTTACTTTAAACTGTGTCGCCTGGATTTCAATCGTACTTAACGTTGTAACTTAACTTTTGGTTGAACAATTCTTGTAAACTTTGAAACAATCTTTATTTTGAAATGAAGGCGACATATTTTGGTCAAACGTTATCTTAAAGACTTATAATCAGGTAATGGGACCCACGTAGCCGACGCCGTCACTTGACGATTTGTCGGGGTCGTTACAAGCGCAACTAAATTGTCATTACAAAAGGGATGCTAAAATATAAATGTAGTTGTTCTAATGCAATAATATAACTATAAAATGCGGACTCCATAGCAGCATAGTCTAAGTAGCAAGTAATCTTTTAGCAGTCATCACCTGAGACAAAACATGCTTAAAGTGTCAACCAAAAATGGTAGAGTGAACAACATAGGTTTATCAATAATAACCAAAGTTTTAGACCACAAGATTTAGTTATAAAGTTTGATGTAGCAACATCGTTCAAAAGTAGTGCCGAAGTTATGATATCGAACTAAACATACATTACCCTATGACACCTTGAACTGTCAGTGTCGTTGAAATCATTATTATTTAACCAAAGACCAACGGTCAACTGGTTAGAGACGTAGCTCTTGAAATGTCCCGTTCATATCAATTGTAACATTTCATATTAATTGATTTCCTTGCGAGGTATTGATCTCTATATGAGATGTTTTTTAAATACTGCATTCGTTTTTAAAACAAACCATAACCTTTATTTTATCGTTAACGGTTTTAAAATCATAATATAGATTATCCAGTAATGATAATCTAAAAGGTAACATTTTTCACACGACCATTACATAATGGTTTACAATAATATTACACATCGATTTAAATCTCCGACTGCAGTTTTTAAACAATATATTACAAATTTCACGTAGCTACAACAAGTAAAAATATCCAATTTTGTTTTACCCATAACTTCTTCGTTTTAAATCCGTTTTGAGTGATTCAAGTTGCTATGGTTTCATATTGAACTGAAATTTATGAATCTAAATAGAAAAAGTATACATTTATAGTCAGAAATATAAGTTACAGTCGTTTTTGTAAGAGGTAGTCATTTGAGTCGAAAGAACTACGTCTTGATGACCATTTTGAAAAACATACTTCCACTTTGAGTTTAACCATGATTTTTGGATATAGTTTCATGTTCATAAGAAAAATCATTTTCCCAGAATAACAACTTTTAAATCAAAGTTTATTATAGTTTTTAATTATCTAACCCAAAACAGCCCCCGGTTTCACTACGACGGTGTATGTCCGGTTTTACGGTGTTATTTGTGTTTCCAGGTTTTAAATCATTAAGTTAGCATATCATATAGATATAGAACATGTTTTTATTTAATTTTAAAAGTCAAGTTAGAAGGATTAACTTTGTTTGCGGACAAGTTTAGAATTAACTAAACTATGTTCTAGTGTACAAGTTATAATCTTCGAATAAGATAGTTTTATATATATGAATCGCATGATATTATGAACATTATTACTACCTCAAGTTTAGTAGGTAAACCTACTGGAAGTGACAAGAAATGATCTAGCTTCAAAGGATCTTGGATGGCTTGAAAGTTCTTGAAGTAGAATCATGACACGAAAACAAGTTCAAGTAAGATTTCTACTCGAATTAAGATTGTTATAGTTATATAAATTGAATCAAAGTTTGAATATGAATTATACCTTAAATTTGAATGATAACCTACTATAAATAACAGAGGTTTATTGATCATAGATGATTACTTGGAATGGATTAGAAAGCTTGAAAGTAAACTTGTAAACTTTAAAGTGTTTATGAAGTGTTCTTGAGTAGTTGTTTTGTATGTTGATCTAGGTTAACTAGATTGAGCTAGATTATGTAGAAAATGATGAAGAACACTTTGAACAATAAGAGAGGAATTGAGAGAGAGTAATTTGATGCATAAAAGTTGGAATGAAAATGTGTTTATGGTTGGTGAAGAAAAACGTGATCCTACCCTTGAATATAAGGTTCCATTAGTTTGTATTTTTCTTAGATATTTCATGCTAGTTGCCAAATGATGGTTCCCACATATTTAGGTGACTCATTAAGGCTTCTAAGAGCTAATAATTGAAGTGTATATACCAATAGTATATACATTTAGAAGTTGTGTATTGTACGAGAACTAATACGGATTGAATACGAGTAAATAGTGTTACTGTAGTAAATAGTGTTTACTGTAGCAAATACTATTTTAATGCAGCAAATAGTGTTTTATTGTAGCAAATAGTGTTTTACTGTAGCAAATAGTGTTTTAGTTGTACATCTTTGATTTAATTTTATTTCTTCTTATATATATAAAATAAAAACTTACATCATAAAAAAATAAAACGATTTTATAATTATCACAAGTTATGACGTTCGTGAATCATCAGGCAAACGGGGTGGTCAATTGTCTACATAAACTCATTTCAATTAATCAAGTCTTAACAAGTTTGATTGCTTAACATGTTGGAAATATTTATTCATGTAAATATTAATCTCATATAATATATAATCATGGAAAGGTTCGGGTCACTACAGTACCTACCCGTTAAATAATTTCGTCCCGAAATTTTAAGCAGTTAGAGGTGTTGACACATCTTCTGGAAATAAGTGCGGGTATTTCTTCTTCATCTGATCTTCACGCTCCCAGGTGAACTCGGGTCCTCTACGAGCATTCCATCAAACCTTAACGATTGGTATTTTATTTTTCTTAAGTCCATTAACCTCACTATCCATTATTTCGATTGGTTCTTCGATGAATTGAAGTTTTTCATTGATTTGAATTTCGTCTAAAGGAATAGTGAGATCTTCTTTGGCTAAGCATTTCTTCAGATTCGATACATGAAAAGTATCATGTACGCTGGCGAGTTGTTGAGGTAATTCAAGTCAGTAAGCTATTGGTCCGACACGATCTATAATTTTGAATGGTCCAATGTACCTTGGATTCAGTTTCCACCGTTTACCAAATCGAATAACACCTTTCTAAGGTGATACCTTAAGCATGACCATATCACTAATTTCAAATTCTATATCTTTTCTTTTACTGTCCGCGTAGCTCTTTTGTCGACTTTGGGCGGTTTTCAACCGTTGTTGAATTTGAATGATTTTATCGATAGTTTCTTAGATAATTGCTGGACCCGTAATTTGTCTATCCCCCATTTCACTCCAACAAATTGGAGACCTGCACTTTCTGCCATAAAGTGCCTCAAACGGTGCCATCTCAATACTCGAGTGGTAACTGTTGTTGTAGGAAAATTCTGCTAACGGTATTCCAAAATCAATAACACATGCTCGTAGCATGTCTTCAAGGGTCTTTATCGTCCTTTCACTTTGCCCATCAGTTTGTGAATTATAGGCATTACTCATGTCTAGACGAGTCCCCAATGCTTGTTGTAATGTTTGCCAAAATCTTGAGACAAATCTACCATCCCTATCAGAGATAATAGAGATTGGTATTCCATGTCTGGAGACAACTTCCTTCAAGTATAGTCGTGCTAACTTCTCCATTTTATCATCTTCTCTCATTGGCAGAAAGTGTGCTGACTTAGTGAGACGATCGACTATTACCCAAATAGTATCATAACCACTTGCAGTCCTTGGCAATTTAGCAATAAAATCCATGGTAATGTTTTCCCATTTCCATTCTAGGATTTCAGGTTGTTAAAGTAGACCTGATGGTTTCTGATGTTCAGCTTTAACCTTAGAACACGTCAAACATTCTCCTACGTATTTAGCAATATCGGCTTTCATACCCGGCCACCAAAAGTGTTTCTTGAGATCTTTATACATCTTTCCCGCTCCGGGATGTATTGAATATCTGGTCTTATGTGCTTCCTTAAGTACCATTTCTCTCACATCTCCAAACTTTGGTACACAAATTCTTTCAGCCCTATATCGGGTTCCGTCTTCCCGAATATTAAGATGTTTCTCTGATCCTTTGTGTATTTCATTCTTCAAATTTCCTTCTTTTAAAACTCTCTGCTGCACCTCTTTTATTTTAGTAGTAAGGTTAGTACGAAGCTACCACATTCGCCTTCCCCGGGTGGTATCGAATCTCAAAGTCATAATCGTTCAATAGTTCAATCCACCTACGTTGCCTCATGTTCAGCTGTTTCTGATCAAATATATGTTGGAGACTTTTGTGGTCGGTATATATGATACTTTTGACCTCGTATAAGTAATGTTTACAAGTCTTTAATGCAAAAACAACCGCGCCTAATTCCAAATCATGTGTCGTATAATTCTGCTCGTGAATCTTCAATTGACTGGACGCATAAGCAATTACTTTTGTTCGTTGCATTAATACACAACCAAGGCCTAGTTTTGAGGCATCACAATATATCACAAAATCATCATTCCCTTCAGGCAATGACAATATAGGTGCCGTAGTTAACTTTTTCTTCAACAATTGAAACGCTTTCTCCTGCTCATCCTTCCATTCAAATTTGTTCCCTTTATGCGTTAATGCAGTCAAGGGTTTTGCTATTTTAGAAAAATCTTGGATGAACCTTCTGTAGTAACAAGCCAATTCTAAAAATTGGCGTATCTGTGTCGGAGTTTTCGGGGTTTCCCATTTCTCAACGGTTTCAATCTTTGCCAGATCAACGTGAATACCTTCTTTGCTCACTATGTGACCGAGGAATTGAACTTCTTTCAACAAAAATGCACACTTTGAAAATTTAGCATACAGTTTCTCATTCCTCAACAATTCTAGCACTTTTCTTAAATGTTTTTCGTGATCTTACTCATTCTTTGAGTAGATAAGGATGTCATCGATGAAAACAATAACAAACTTGTCAAGATATGGCCCACACACTCGGTTCATGAGATCCATGAACACATCTGGTGCATTAGTCAATCCAAACTGCATAACCTTAAACTCATAATGACAGTAATGCATCTTAAAAGCAGTCTTTGGAATATCATCTTCCTTCACCCGCATTTGATGATACCCAGAACGTAAGTCAATCTTTGACTAAACCGACGAGCCTTGTAGTTGATCAAATAAGTCGTCGATTCTCGGTAGTGGATAACGGTTTTTGATGGTAAGTTTGTTCAACTCTCTGTAGTCGATACACAACCTGAATGTACCATCCTTTTTTTGACAAACAAAACAGGAGCTCCCCACGGTGATGTACTTGGTCGAATGAAACCACGCTCTAAAAGTTCTTGTAATTGGCTCTGAAGTTTTTCATTTTGCTGGGTGCGAGTCTGTATGGCGCACGAGCTATCAATGCTGCCCCGGGTACAAGATCTATTTGGAATTCAACGGATCGATGTGGAGGTAGTCCCGGTAATTCTTTCGAAAAGACATCGAGAAATTCTTTTGCAACGGGAACATCACTGATGTTCTTTTCTTCGGGTTTGACTTCCTCGATGTGTACTAGAATGATATAACAACCTTTTCTTATTAGTTTTTGTGCCTTCAAACTACTAATATGATTTAACTTCGCGTTGGTCTTTTCTCCGTACACCATTAAAAGTTTTCCTTTTTCGCGTACAATGCGAATCACATTTTTGTAACATACAACCTCTGCTATCTCCTTTTTCAACCAGTCCATGCCAATTATCACATCAAAACTTCATAACTCTACTGGTATCAAATTAATCTTAGCCAACCAGTTTAATTTCTCAGTTTTGACATATTTTATTCGCCGTAATAAACTTACCATTTGCTAATTCGAGTAAAAACTTATTATCCAAAGGAGTTAATGGAAAACTTAAATTGGCACAAAAATCTATACTCATATAGCTTCTATCCGCACCCAAATCAAATAAAACATAAGCAGGTTTATCGTCAATAAGAAACGTACCTGTAACAAGCTCAGGGTCTTCTTGCGCTTCTATCGCATTAATGTTGAAGACTCTTCCTCCTCCTTGACCATTTTTATTTTCCTGATTTGGGCACCTAGTTTGTAGTGGCCATTCTTTCCGCATCCGAAACAAATAATGTTGGCATTTTCTGTTCCTTTCTTTCCTGGTCCGTAAACTTCACACTTTGCCACACTATGCCCCATTCTATTACACTTGGTATATGTTACCGAACAATAAATATCCTGATGGTACCCTTCACACCTTTTGCATGGAATTTTCTGGTTTTTGTTGCCATTGTTGTTATTGAGATTGTTGTTGTTGCGATTGTTATTATTGTTGGGACGGTGGTTGTAGTGGTTGTTGTTGTTGGGATTATTGTTGTTGCGTTTGTTGTTGCAAAAATTGGTGCGATTGTAGTTGTGATTGTTGTGTTGATTGTTGAAGCGATAGTTACTGTTGTTGTGTTGGTGACTTTTGTCACTGTTTTCTTCCCACTTCCTCTTGACTTGTTTCGTGTTGGCTTCTTCGGCCGCCTGCTCTTCAATTCTTCCCTCAATTTAATTTATGAGTTTATGAGTCATTCGACTTGCCTTTTGTATGGAGGCGGGCTCGTGTGAACTCACATCTTCTTGAATTCTTTCTGGTAACCCTTTTATAAATGCGTCGATCTTCTCTTCTTCATCTTCGAACGCTCCCGGACACAATAGGCACAATTTTGTGAATCGTTGTTCGTACGTGGTAATATCAAACCCTAGTGTTCGTAACCTCTAAGCTCTACCTTGAGCTTATTGACCTCGTTTCTGGGACAGTACTGCTCGTTCATTAAGTGTTTGAATGTTGACCACGGTAGTGCGTAAGCAGCATCTTGTCCCACCTGCTCGAGATAGGTGTTCCACCATGTTAACGCAGTACCTGTGAAGTTATGCGTAGTGTATTTTACTTTGTCTTCTTCAGTGCACTTACTTATGGCAAACACCGATTTGACCTTCTCGGCCCACCGTTTCATTCCGATTGGTCCACCGTTTCTCACCCCAGCTACCAAATCCGTCACTTGTGGGAAGGTTTTATTTAAAAGTTGTAATTCGATGTTCTTTTTCTCACTTTGGTGAGAAGCGAACATCACTAACCCGTAAGCATAACATGCTTCTTTATGTTGCATGTTAGAAGCTCTTTCTAAAGCACGAAGTCCTATGTTGGGATATGTTGAGTCAAAATAGGTTCTTAACCCGTAGCGTAAAATTGCACTTGGGTTCCCCGCATTTAACGCTTTAAAGAAAACACAACGTAACTTAAGGTCTCCCTAATGTGATATACCCCATCTTTCAAAAGAAAGCCTTTTATAAACTAAGGCATGCCTGGAATGTTCTTCAAATGTTCTACAAACTAATTTTACCGTAAATAATTGTGCCGACGAATTCTGACCGACTCTAGACAAGATTTCATCAATCATATCCCCGGGTAGGTCTTCTAAAATATTTGGTTGTCTATCCTTAAAATCCATTTTGTGTTTTTATACTGTAAAAATAGACGAGGGTTAGATTCATAAAGATACTTAACAAACAATACAAGCAATTTTTACATATATCATAAAAGCACAAGCACACTATATTACATATATTACATCGCATGATTACAACTCTTTATTACGACTCACTTGTTTCTTCTTCTTCGGACTTGGTTTGTTTTGCTAATTTCCTAGGGATATATGGTGCTCCCCTAATATGAGCCGTTCTTTTCACAAATGGTCTAGAAAAACCTGGTGGCTTAGATGTTCCCGGGTTATAGCTAAAACTTAAGAAATACGGGTGTTGACGGTATTTCCCATCGGGATATTTCATGTTAACATAGAGGTCATCGGGGTTGGAATTAGGTTTATCTATTTTGATGTCTTTTCCCTTATTATTTTCTTTTGCCTTTTCAAATTGGGTCGGGGTAATTTCTATAACATCATCGGAATCCTCATCGGGATCCGATTCATCGCAAAATTGGTAGTCTTCCCAATATTTTGCTTCCTCGGCGGAAACACCATTGACCATTATTAATTTTGGTCCATTGGTTGAGGGTTTTCTTTTATTTATCTGTTTTTCAGTGGTTTCTAATATTTCCTCCTTCGGAACCCTCTCTTCTTCCGGTTCCTCTTCTTCTGGTTCCTCTTCTTCCGGTTCTTCTTCGAGAATTTGTGAGTCTTCCCAATATATAATGGACTCTTCATTATTATTAGGTGAGTCAATGGGATTTGTACTAGAGGTAGACATCTATCACACAATATCAAACACAATAAGAGATTAATATATCACATAATATTTACATGTTAATAATATATAGTTTTCAATAAAAAAAATGTTAAGCAATCATTTTTTAAGTAAACACGGTCGAAGTCCAGACTCACTAGTGCATCCTAACAAACTCGGTTAGACATACTAATGCAAATTTCTGGTTCTCTAAGATCAACGAACTGAAATGTCCCGTTCATATCGATTGTAAACGTTTCATATTAATTAATTTCCTTGCGAGGTATTGACCTCTATATGAGACGTTTTTCAAAGACTGCATTCGTTTTTAAAATAAACCATAACCTTTATTTTATCGTTAAAGATTTTAAAATCATAACGTAGATTATCCAGTATTGATAATCTAAAAGATAACATTTTTCACGCGACCATTACATAATGGTTTACAATAATATTACACATCGATTTAAATCTCCGAATGCAGTTTTTAAACAATATATTACAAGCATGCTAACTCCAATTCTTGTCCTTAATTAGCATGCAACAGCGGAAGATCTTAATAATCACCTGAGAATAAACATGCTTAAAAACATCAACAAAAATTTTGGTGAGTTATAGGTTTAACCTATATATAAAATTGTAATAATAGACCACAAGATTTCATTTTTCATAAACATCCATCTCATATCAGGCATTTCGCATAAACTGCATAGAGATAAAAATCATTCATATGGTGAACACCTGGTAACCGACATTAATAGAACGCATCTAGAATATCCTCATCATTCTGGGACTCTCATCGGACATGATAAAATCGAAGTACTAAAGCATCCGTAACCCGGATGGGGTTTGTTAGACCCAATAGATCTATCTTTAGGATTCACGTCAATTAGGGTTTCTGTTCCCTAATTCTTAGATTACCAGACTAAAAAGGGTGATATTCGGTAATAATAATTCAACCATAGAATGTAGTTTCGCATACTTGTGTCTATTTTGTAAAACATTTATAAAACTGCATGTATTCTCATCCCAAAATATTAGATTTTAAAAGTGGAATTATAACTCACTTTCACAGATTCTTAATTCATTGAGAATTAGACTTGGCCACTGATTCATTCACGAACCTATAACAAATATATACATACATATGTTTTATTACTTTTTAACTATTTAAGTTTGTTAAGTTAGCAGTCCAACGTTAGTAATCTACAACTAGTTATCCATAGTTAGATGTACAAAATTAAATCAATATATATTATCTTGAATCAATCCACGACCCAGTGTATACAAGTCTCAGGCTAGATCACAACTCAAAGTATATATATATATATTATTTTGGAATCAACCTCAACCCTGTATAGCTAACTCGAACATTACTGCATATAGAGTGTCTATGGTTGTTCCCAAATAATATATATAGTTGGGTCGATATGATATGTCAAAACATTATATACGTGTCTATGGTATCCCAAGATTACATAATATGAAAGGACCCGTCCTAATCCATCCGGACGAATACATTACATTTGGTTACATCGCGAGGTATTTGGCCTCTATATGATACATTTTACAAACATTGCATTCATTTTTCGAAAGACAAACTTTCTTTACATCAAAAGTTGAAGACATGCATGCCATTTCATAATACATCCAACTATAATTGCCTTAATAATAATCTTGATGAACTCGACGACTCGAATGCAACGTCTTTTGAAATATGTCATGAATGACTTCAAGTAATATCTCTAATATGAGCAAATGCACAGCGGAAGATTTCTTTCGTACCTGAGAATAAACATGCTTTAAAGTGTCAACCAAAAGGTTAGTGAGTTCATTAGTTTAACATAAATAATCATTTCCATCATTTTAATAGACCACAAGGTTTTCATTTCCAGTTCTCATAAATAAGCGTCCCATGCATAGAGACAAAAATATCATTCATATGGATTGAACACCTGGTAACCGACGTTAACTTAATGCATAGAATATCCCCAAACAGAACCTCTCGTCTGTATAATAATAATCTCGAAGTACTAAAGCATTCGTACCCTGAATGGGACTTGTCAAGGTCCATAGATCTATCTTTAGGATTCGCGTCAATCAGGGGCCATTTCCCTAAATTCTTAGTTTACCAGACTTGAAGGGCGATATTCGGTTAATAATCCAACCATAGAATGTAATTTTAAGTACTTGTGTCTATTTCGTAAAACATTTATAAAAGCAGCGCATGTATTCTCAGTCCCAAAAATATATATAGCAAAAGCATTTAAAAATGGAGCAAATAAAACTCACATACTGTATTTTGCAGTAAAAATACATATGACGACATTGAGCAAGTATAGGGTTGGCCTCGGATTCACGAACCTATATCATTTGTATATTTATTAATACACATAATCATAACTAAACATATTTATTTATTATATCTTTATTTCGTATATTTAATTTGTATATATATTTAAAATGGTTAATATTCATATAGTTATATTAATATATCCATATTTATATACGTGATTGTTTAAATGTTATACTTAAAAATCGATAGTTTTGTTATTTGTATGTATTTATGTAACCAATATTAATAAATTTGATATATGTAGCTATATGAAATTTTAATAAAATTGTAGTATATGTAATAAATATATTTTAGGTACAAAATATTTATCTGTTTAAAAATGATAGTTTTGATATTAATAATTTAATAATAATATTAATAATAACTTTATTAAAATGATAATATTAATAATAATAATGATATTGTTAATAACTATACTTTTGTTTAATAATAATAATAATAATAATATTAGTAACCAATATATTTATAATACTTAATAATAATAATACTAATACTTATAAGATGATATTAATACTACTATTAATGAAAATAATAACAACAAATAATAATAACACTAATAATAACAATCATAATAATGATAATACATTCTATTAATAATAGCTAAGTTAATGATAATATTTGAAATAATGATAATAATACTTACATTTAACAATAATATTAGTTAATAATAACAATAACAATAATAACAATCCTAATAATAATAATACTAATATTTATAACATTAAATATAATAATAATAATAATAATAATAATAATAATAATAATAATAATAATAATATTAATGATAATAATAATTAAGATATCAATTAATACCTTAGTAGCATTAAAAAGGAATAAACTGCACGCAACGGGACTCGAACCCGCGACCTCCCGCTAACTCATAAACACCCATAACCATTGCTCTACTTATGCTTTCCTGTATTAATTCCGAATTTAGAATTTTAATACCAATCCATCTGTTAGCTTCTACTCTATCATTTTCCAGTTGGGTCACAGCCCAACAATGATCACAGCCCAAGCAATAAAGAACACGGCCCACTAAATAAAAACAACTCAAATCACCGCCCAAAGTTAAAATCAAAGGCCCTAAATAAATCGGCGGTGGCTTCCTGTTATCGAAAAGACAACGTAAAAAAATAAATAAATAATAAAATAAAGGTTTCGCTGAAAAGAAACAGATTGCAGGTTTGTGTGGGGTTTTCTTTGGTAAGTTTCGATTTCGGTTTTCATCTTTCTTTTTACATCATCATCGTGTTTTACCTTCTACTTCATCATCCCATCGATCATCACAACATTGCCATTCATCATGAATTTTCATCATCATCGTTACCGATCATCATCATTAATATAACTCATCATCATCATCATACAATTACCACCGTATCATATTATCATCGTCAACATAATACATCATCATCTTTATCATGTTATCATTTTTATGATCATACTAATTATTATTTTACCTTCATTCGTGAACTTTATCATCCTCAATCATCACTGCCGCAACTCATCTTCATCCAACCTCATATCACTATTATTATTATGATATCATCACCAACACCCATTATACCCGTAACCCAAATCCTATTCACGAAACCCTAATCACTATTCATCGTCACTCTCCTTTGTCGTCCCCGTAACAATCAACAAAAGCAAGGAAGACGCAGCTTACGCAGTTAGTGTGTGGTAAGGATGGTTTGTTTGGTGGAATCATGAAACAAAAATAACATAAATATTTTGTAGTAGTTACATCGATTTAGCAACGTCACTGTTAACCTTCATTTTCTTCTTCCTTCTACAAAATTCGATATTTACGACAGTAGTGGCAGAAAGAGGTTTGGCCTGGTCTTATTCGAAAGTAACAGCATAGCAGTGGCAATTAATTCGAGCAAAAACCAAGTGCGTTTGATTGATTCAAGATGTGGTTTTCGTGAATTTGCGAAGAAGAAGGAGAGAAAGGTTTGATTTATGATAATAGTGATGGTGGCCGGAGGAGACGGCTGTAGGTGGTACTAACGGTGGTGATGGTGGCCGGCGGTAGGGAGGTGACAGTGACGGAGATGAGATGTCTTGTTGTGAATGTGAATATGTATGTAACATGTACCATATATATTTAGATATTTATAATTTATAATATAAAAAATAATGTAATAATTATAATTATAATATAATATATCAACTTGTGAAGTCAATATAGCACAGCTCAATCATCGAGATTTTTTTGGTTGGTTCTTACCGACACTATTATTAACTAAGGGTATATCGTACTACGTTGCTAATCAGTGGCGAATAAAATGTTCAGAAAAATCCCATACTTTCACAGTAATTATCTTTATTTATTTCAGTCATTATGATATAACATTCGATCATTAAATTAATAAATAAAAATTACATCAACTGTCCCTCTCATTTATGGGTGAAATATAAAAAGTGTTAAAATTAAATAATTTGATCCTAAATATACTTTTAATAAGCCTATAACTTAAATAACTCACTTTTGGATTACCATTTATTTTAAAATCACATAAGTTCCTTCTTAACTTATTTACTATTCATTTAATAACAATTGAGCGTTACCATTGTTTACGA
This sequence comes from Rutidosis leptorrhynchoides, assembly GCF_046630445.1. Classification (NCBI taxonomy): domain Eukaryota; kingdom Viridiplantae; phylum Streptophyta; class Magnoliopsida; order Asterales; family Asteraceae; genus Rutidosis; species Rutidosis leptorrhynchoides. The sequence continues at coordinate 307,808,004 of NC_092336.1, read as the reverse complement.
AATAAATTTGAAATCACAAAATATATTTTTAATATACTTTATTTATATACATAAATATGTTTTAAATATTAATTATCTTAATATCATATTTTTTATTTTATTTTATATTTACTAAGCTTTAATATAATATTTCAAATTATATTTCAATTTGTTATTATATATATTCATATGTTTAAGTATCTATTTACAAATAGTGGTTCGTGAATCGTCGGAACTAGTCGAAGGTCAAATGAATTCATGAGAACAATTCAAAAGTTTTTAAGACTCAATCTAACGTACTTTTCTTATCGTATCGAAATCATATAAAGATTAAGTTTAAATTTAGTCAGAAATTCCCGGGTCATCACAGTACCTACCCGTTAAAGAAATTTCGTCCCGAAATTTGAGTGAGGTGGTCATGGCTAACAATAAAAATATTTTCATGATGAATATGAGTTGATAAATAAAGTTTTATCATCATTGAGTAATGTGGATAAAACAATTTGATTATTCGAAGAGTACGAATGAAGCTATCATAAAAGAATGAAATGAGTATATTGTGTTTCGTCAAATCTTTTGACGTAGATATGGTTGATTTCCGGAACTCAAGGGATTTAAAGAAAATTTTCGAAATCTGAGAGATTTGATTCTTCGGTGAATAAGGAGATTAAGATCTCTATAATTAAATACGATGATCTGCCTCGATTACTCTGTCTGATATTCCCATTATAAATTAAACTCTTTCGTTCCATTATTCTCACCATTCCTATACTTTCCTTCTTGTTTCATACATCCAAAAGATTCTGAAAATGCTTAATCCAGTTCTGATCCTTGTCTTCATCCTTACTATCACAATAATCATCATTCTTTTCCAACTCCCACCAGAGGAATCTGTTTTCTTCTACCTCGCCCTTGGGGTTACAGTGTTTTTAATTCTCTCGTGTCTTTATGTTGCGATAAACATTGATATACAAGGTTTGTAGTTTATGTGTTGTTATCGGGCTTTATATCTTCCCTTATACTTCGAAATCCTTGCTTCTGCTTTCTATAATCATTGTCATCCCCAATTAATACTCCCCCCTATTTGCTGCGATTAATACTCAAATTTCTATTTCGGAGCTTTGTCCCTTCGTTTCTTCTTTTTGCGATTGGACATCTCTTGTGATGGTCCAGAATTCGTAGATATAAGTTTCAGAATGAACATTGTTAATGTTCTAAGAAAGAAACGGTAATAGCACAATTTGACTTGTCAAATTACCAGAATTCAAGGAAAGATAGGACTATCAAGAAAAATATGTTCTTGATATGTTTAAAGATTAGACAGAGCGTAAGAGTCGTGTAACATAGCACATGATGACGTTATGATCTGTGAATCATCACATTCCATTTAGAAACTCAGCATGACTTACTGTAATATAATCACGTTGATCAAGTGTCATTATATTATACTAACTCATGCATCAGTTCCCAACATTACTTCAATAATATTCATATTTTAAGTTCGAAAGTTTACAGAATATAGAAACTAACAGTTTCTATATGATGTAACACTGATAGCACGAAGAGATTAATGATTTCAGATAAGAATAGTTATGAAAATATCTTCAGAAATATGGAGGATATTTATAATGAAAGATACGATGATATCTTGGAATTTCTAATATCGAAGGATGATGAAGAAAATTTGCCCGCAAGAGTTTGGAGTCAGAAGCAAGGTATTCACTAAAGATTTCATCAGAAACAGAATCATCAGGATTCTTAATGTACAAGTTTAGTCCTTGTGATTTGTTCAGAGACTCCTTCGTAGTTTGCTCAATCAGTTTTTCAGTTTCAAACTTTTATGAGCTTTTCCAACGTACTATTATTTATCATTAAACTTCTGACGATTAAGGTCTTTTACGGTTGTCTACAGTTTCTGTTGCTTCATTCAGCTTTTCAACATTTAGAATATTGATTTGTAGACTGAGTGCTGTTCAGAATTTCAGAATGAAAGACCCTAATTCTAAAAGATAAATGTTATATATATAACTGTTGATATAGATATGCTGTGCATTTTCAAAGTACTGATTGATGACTCCCGATAATTGGTATGGCAGTTCTCGTTACAAGATGCAGATGAGTATATGGTAGGGTTTCAATGAATAAATATAATGATTTACCGGAGAGATTTAAACCAAGAAGCAACGAGGTTGCTGGTACTTCTGCTGGTAATATGGTAGAATATGAAAGGTTTCCCGGTAACAATAAAAGAGTACGCATATATATCAATGTTATAATAAGGTTGTTTCGAACGAAAAATTGAAGTTGTCTTGTTGGAGCTGTGACAAAATTCGCTTCTTTGAAAAGGGATTATCAAGTTATTTTGGGTAATAATAACACTAAAGAATTAGCACCACTACGTGTTAAACGTTTACTCAGTTTCCGAGAGTTTTTCATGTGCATAACTATATGTATCAATCTTTCCTTCCATAGATGAAGTGCGGTTAGTTCATCCTCTCGATTGAGGTGTTTTCAAGAATTATGAAAGGTTTAAATGTAGATTGTAATCGTCGAGATACAAATGAGGTTTAAAATGAACTCAAGTGGCAAACTTGAAGAAATATTTAGTTTCATATGTTATGATCAATATTTTAATTCAGTTTAATTGTCCAATGTCATTAATCCACAGTCGATAGTCCACAGTTAACAGTCCAATAATTCATATATAATTTAATATATAATATTCGAATTAATTTATACGTATCGTGACCCGTGTACATGTCTCTGAGTCGATCACAACTCAAAGTATATATATTATTTAAGAATCAACCTCAACCCTGTATAGCGAACTCGATCATTACGACATATAGAGTGTCTATGTTATTCCAAATAATATATATATATATATATATATATATATATATATATGCGTCGATATGATATGTCAAAACCTTGTATATGTGTCCCGATATTTAAAGTGCGTAAAATAAATAACATAAATTAAATGACGATAAATAAAGTTGCGAGAATGTAAATTGCGAGAATGTAAATTGCGATAATTAAATTGCGATAAATAAAATGTAACCAGTTAGCTAGGAATAGTTATCGTGGATTCTGAACAAAATTCTTCTCATAGTTAAATTGTTTGTTTCTAACAAATTTTATTTGTCCAATGTTTTCTTTTGTATGCCACTTGTTGGATTCTGAGAAGTCAAAATCCAAATATGAAATTTGAATGAAAATGGTTATTCTGTGGTGAACGGATACGTATATTGGTGAACGTAAGTAGGATAGTAAACGACTGTTGAATCAGCTTCGAAGAATGTACAATGTAACTTATTAATGTGAAATCTGAATATTCCTCTGGTATTACCTACCCGTTAAAATATTTTCACCATTAACACTTTGTACGAAAGAATTTTTAATTACAATCTTTATGAAAACATATATACATATATATTTTCTTCAGATGTAATCATGGATTCATTGAGTTAATATGATATTAAACTCATTTGGTTTACCGTTATAATTAGAATACATAATCTCTAAAACATTTAGACATTACTTAATCGCCATGAAGAACGAAGATGATCGATGTAGAACGATATGTAGAACGATGATTATACTCGAGGTACAGAATGAGATGTTGAGGCATGGATTGTTGATGGTACTGTTGGTGCCGGTGATGATGCTAAAGCTGGTACATTTTGCACCATATTTTCCAAATTTATTTTTCGAGCGCGAAGTTCGTTGACTTCTTCTATTATTCCGGGATGATTGTCAGTCGGAATGAGTGAATGAATAAAGTTTAGAATTTTTGATAGAATATAATCTCGGCGAGATATTCGGGAAATGAGAGAGAAAATAGTATTACAAACAGGTTCGCTGGTAAGTGCTTCAGGTTCTTTATCAAAAGGTGAATTCGGTTAGTGGAAGGGATCGCCTTCTGCGCGTCTCCATTGAGTAAGTCGACTACGAACCCATCAGATGAATTGGGGATGACTGATTGGTTGATTCATTCTGGTGACGCTGATAGGTGAAACTCCATATCGGAATAGCTGTCGGAATCCGTGGAATTCGAACTGGTTGAGGGATTCATCTCGTATGATCAGCTGAAGGACTTTTGATAAGAATAGATTATAGGATGTAGATTAGTACCCTGCAATACATAATTTACATATGCATATATAATACTAAAATCCCATAAGTTACGGAGGAATCTACGGAAGTTGTCAGGCAAAGGTAACAATAACAGATACGCTAAGATATGAATTTATCTATACACTGTCTATGCAATAGAGGCAGTAAGACGTGTCTAGAATTTAAGGATGATAAGCAAATAATTTTCGACGCTAATGATAAGCAAAACTTTTGACATGCAGACACGGTCGAAGTCCAGACTCACTAATGCATCCTAACGACTTATCAGTTATACACACTAATGCAGACCTGGTTTGCTAAGACCACCACTATGATACCAACTAAAAGGACCCGTCCTAATCCATCCGGACGAATACATTACATTTGGTTACATCGCGAGGTATTCGACCTCTATATGATACATTTTACAAACATTGCATTCATTTTTCGAAAGACAAACTTTCTTTACATCAAAAGTTGACGACAAGCATGCCATTTCGTAATACATCCAACTATAATTGCCTTAATAATAATCTTGATGAACTTGACGACTCGAATGCAACGTCTTTTGAAATATGTCATGAATGACTTCAATTAATATCTCTAATATGAGCAAATGCACAGCGGAAGATTTTTTTCGTACCTGAGAATAAACATGCTTTAAAGTGTCAACCAAAAGGTTGGTGAGTTCATTAGTTTAACATAAATAATCATTTCCATCATTTTAATAGAACACAAGGTTTTCATTTCCAGTTCTCATAAATAAGCGTCCCATGCATAGAGACAAAAATATCATTCATATTGATTGAACACCTGGTAACCGACGTTAACTTAATGCATAGAATATCCACAAACAGAACTTCTCGTCTGTATAATAATAATCTCGAAGTACTAAAGCATTCGTACCCCGAATGGGACTTGTCAAGGTCCATAGATCTCTCTTTAGGATTCGCGTCAATCAGGGGCCATTTCCCTAAATTCTTAGGTTACCAGACTTGAAAAGAGATATTCGGTTAATAATCCAACCATAGAATGTAATTTTAAGTACTTGTGTCTATTTCGTAAAAAATTTATAAAAGTAGCGCATGTATTCTCAGTCCCAAAAATATATATAGCAAAAGCATTTAAAAAGGGAGCAAATGAAACTCACATACTGTATTTTGTAGTAAAAATACATATGACGATATTGAACAAGTATAGGGTTGGCCTCGGATTTACGAACCTATATCATTTGTATATTTATTAATACACATAATCATAACTAAACAAATTTATTTATTATATCTTTATTTCATATATTTAATTTGTATATATATTTAAAATGGTTAATATTCATATAGTTATATTAATATATCCATATTTATATACGTGATTGTTTAAATGTTATACTTAAAAATCGATAGTTTTGTTATTTGTATGTATTTATGTAACCAATATTAATAAATTTGATATATGTAGTTATATGAAATTTTAATAAAATTTTAGTATATGTAATAAATATATTTTAGGTACAAAATATTTATCTGTTTAAAAATGATAGTTTTGATATTAATAATTTAATAATAATATTAATAATAACTTTATTAAAATGATAATATTAATAATAATAATGATATTGTTAATAACTATACTTTTGTTTAATAATAATAATAATAATAATATTAGTAACCAATATATTTATAATACTTAATAATAATAATACTAATACTTATAAGATGATATTAATACTACTATTAATGAAAATAATAATAACTTGTGTTATATTTCATAATCTCTCTATATATTAAAGTAAACACACAATTGAGTGACAAATCACCTTAAAAATAAATCCTAGCCATCCAATCTTTTAACCAACTCTAATCCTAGCCATCCATTTCTAACCCCTCCCTTAATCACGTGATAAGTCACTTTGATCACTTCTAAATTATCCATAATACCCTTCTTCAAAAAACAAAAACAAAAACGCACGCATCAGGTTGGCAAAATTAGGGGTTCAATCACACTTTTCAATCACGCTCAACTCAATTCCAAATTTAGGTGTTTAATCAGAATACACTGTCTAGGTAACAATTGATCATATTCAGAACAAGATACTGTAACGATCTATTAGGGTTTCACGGCAGCGCAATCAAATATCGATTCGTCTGTAACGATCGATATGTAACAATTGATCATATTCAGAAAGAGTTCGCATCTGACTCAATCGATCTGTATCCTTTTTATACTTTCACGACACAGTCGATCTGTGACAAAACTCAAACGTTTTCGGTAAATAGCATCCGACTCCGCCGTACTCATCTCCTTCGATTGATATTGATTCGTTTTTCCACGATCAATCTGATGAGACAGAAAGATGTAGTTGATATTACGGATTTTGATTTTACAAAGGTATATACAAATTCGGACTTCTAACTTTTTTCAACATTAGGGTTTCTATTTTTCTGTTTGAATGATTTTCTTTTCTATTACCTTGAATTTTTGTTTAACAGGATCCCAAAATTTGTGGATAATTGACTTTATTATCTATTTTAAGGTTAGTTTTTTTAATTGGTTGGACTTCATTGCAATGATTGTTGATGATTGTGGTGGCCTACGTTGCACCAGTAAGCTCCAATAACTTATATGCTAATTATTGTTGGTTCGTTTCAGTATTTCAGACTACAAATGCTCATTGCTATTTCAAAGAGCATAAATATTGTTCATAAGTATTGATCGACTTTAATTGGTGTAGATGTCGTGGAATTGGTATCCGCTCTTCGGACTTATTTATTATCCTCAAATGTTCAAGGACATATGATGTTATAGTGTTTAGATATTATGACCTATGTTTCAGACCGATTGAAGCTGTGTCGCTTAAAAGGTTAGTTTATATATATACATAAATATATATACATAAATAAATAAATATATATATATATATATACATAAATATATATACATAAATATATATATATATATATATATATATATATATATATATATATTTATGTATAAAAGAATCTTTTTGTATCAATGGTAGCTAACTTTTAGATGTATATGTGATGGGTAGCTTGATAGACAGATAGAGATAATGAGCAAAATTAGGGAGTATAGAGAAGAATCATGGTTCATTGAAGAATAGCTCGAGGAACCGTAAATCATTTATAAGAATCCAAACCACGTCCATTAAGCAAGGTAATATAGATTTATTTGAAATGATGTAAGACAAGGTAATATGTTAATTTGATATGTCTGCTCACAAATAACATCAGATAATTATTTTAAGCCATTAATATTATGTCTTGAAGATTGTCTTATAATTCAAGAAGGAAAGTGAATGCATCATGAACAGATGGTTGTAGTCTGAACAAAATGTTTCGAACTTCGTATACTATTTGGTAACACTTCTTTCCTTAATATTATGTTATGTGTTTAATTAACTAATTCAAGGCATGTTTACAGTGGACACTTGCGGGTTTGAATCACTGCAGGTATTTTTTTTGTTTCAGCTCTGGTGTTCTTGATTAGATCAGTTGAGGGAGGCAGCAAACATACTAAAGGGGGGCCATAAGTATCATAGACACTTGCGGGTTTGAATCACTTTAGGTATCTTTTGTTTGTATTTTATTTTAAGATCGATAATTATAATTATTTTAAATTTTAATACTATTGCATCATGTCAAATGAATGTTTCTCATGTTTATGAAAAATAGCTTTCAGAATTGTTAAAATTAACTATGCTGAATGTTGAAATGCTGATGAGAGGGTGTAACAGCACTTCATTCAGCATCTTTGTAACCTTGAACAAGAGGTGAGAGCAAACACTCATTTATGTGATCATATCCGGGTATAAAATGATATTTTGACTCTCCTGAAGGTATAATTATCATGGTTTTATTTAAAAGTGAGATTGTTGTTCTGTTTACTTATGAATGAATTTTGATTTTTATCTATGTTTTTGATTCAATAATAACATTCTATAATGATAATACACTAATAATAATAATCATAATAATGATAATACAATAATAACACTAATAATAACAGTTGTTCTGTTTTTGATTCAATAATAACACTAATAATAACAATCATAATAATGATAATACATTCTATTAATAATAGCTAAGTTAATGATAATATTTGAAATAATGATAATAATACTTACATTTAACAATAATATTAGTTAATAATAACAATAACAATAATAACAATCCTAATAATAATTATACTAATATTTATAACATTAATAATAATAATAATATTAATATTAATGATAATAATAATTAAGATATCAATTAATACCTTAGTAGCATTAAAAAGGAATAAACTGCACGCGACGGGACTCGAACCCTCGACCTCCCGCTAACTCATAAACACCCATAACCATTGCTCTACTTATGCTTTCCTGTATTAATTCCGAATTTAGAATTTTAATACCAATCCATCTGTTAGCTTCTACTCTATCATTTTCCAGTTGTGTCACAGCCCAACAATGATCACAGCCCAAGCAATAAAGAACACGGCCCACTAAATAAAAACAACTCAAATCACGGCCCAAAGTTAAAATTAAAGGCCCTAAATAAATCGGCGGTGGTTTCCTGTTATCGGACAGACAACGTAAAAAAAAAAAGGTTTCGCTGAAAAGAAACAGATTGCAGGTTTGTGTGGGGTTTTCTTTGGTGAGTTTCGATTTCGGTTTTCATCTTTCTTTTTACATCATCATCGTGTTTTACCTTCTACTTCATCATCCCATCGATCATCACAACATCGCCATTCATCATGAATTTACATCATCATCGTTACCGATCATCATCATCAATATAACTCATCATCATCATCATACAATTACCACCGAATCATATTATCATCTTCAACATAATACATCATCATCTTTATCATGTTATCATTTTTATGATCATACTAATTATTATTTTACCTTCATTCGTGAACTTTATCATCCTCAATCATCACTGCCGCAGCTCATCTTCATCCAACCTCATATCACTATTATTATTATGATATCATCACCGACACCCATTATACCCGTAGCCCAAATCCTATTCACGAAACCCTAATCACTATTCATCGTCACTCTCCTTTGTCGTCCCCGTAACAATCAACAAAAGCAAGGAAGACGCAGCTTACGCAGTTAGTGTGTGGTTAGGATGGTTTGTTTGGTGGAATCATGAAACAAAAATAACATAAATATTTTGTAGTTGTTACATCGATTTAGCAACGTCACTGTTAACCTTCATTTTCTTCTTCCTTCTACAAAATTCGATATTTACGACAGTAGTAGTAGAAAGAGGTTTGGCCTGGTCTTGTTCGAAAGTAACAGCATAGCAGTGGCTATTAACTCGAGCAAAAACCAAGTGGGTTTGATTGATTCAAAATGTGGTTTTCGTGAATTTGCGAAGAAGAAGGAGAGAAAGGTTTGATTTATGATAATAGTGACGGTGGCCGGAGGAGACGGCTGTAGGTGGTACTAACGGTGGTGATGGTGGCCGACAGTAGGGAGGTGACAGTGACGGAGATGAGATGTCTTGTTGTGAATGTGAATATGTATGTAACATGTACCATATATATTCAGATATTTATAATTTATAATATAAAAAATAATGTAATAATTATAATTATAATATAATATATCAACTTGTGAAGTCAATATAGCACAGCTCAATCATCGAGATTTTTTTGGTTGGTTCTTACCGACACTATTATTAACTAAAGGTATATCGTACTACGTTGCTAATCAGTGGCGAATAAAAGTGTTCAGAAAAATCCCAAACTTTCACAGTAATTATCTTTATTTATTTCGGTCATTATGATATAACATTCGATCATTAAATTAATAAATAAAAATTACATCAACTGTCCATCTCATTTATGGGTGAAATATAAAAAGTGTTAAAATTAAATAATTTGATCCTAAATATACTTTTAATAAGCCTATAACTTAAATAACTCACTTTCGGATTACCATTTATTTTAAAATCACATAAATTCCTTCTTAACTCATTTACTATTCATTTAATAACAATTGAGTGTTACCATTGTTTACGAAATAAATTTGAAATCACAAAATATATTTTTAATATACTTTATTTATATACATAAATATGTTTTAAATATTAATTATCTTAATATCATATTTTTTATTTTATTTTATATTTACTAAGCTTTAATATAATATTTCAAATTATATTTCAATTTGTTATTATATATATTCATATGTTTAAGTATCTATTTACAAATAGTGGTTCGTGAATCGTCGGAACTAGTTGAAGGTCAAATGAATTCATGAGAACAATTCAAAAGTTTTTGAGACTCAATCTAACGTACTTTTCTTATCGTATCGAAATCATATAAAGATTAAGTTTAAATTTAGTTGAAAATTCCCAGGTCATCACATAATATATGTTAGAATACATGTATAATACAATATAAGTTAGTTAAGTTATGATTTGTATAGATTTATTACAAATTTCACGTAGCTACAACAAGTAAAAATATCCAATTTTGTTTTACCCATAACTTCTTCGTTTTAAATCCGTTTTGAGTGATTCAAGTTGCTATGGTTTCATATTGAACTAAAATTTATGAATCTAAACAGAAAATGTATAAGTTTATAGTCAGAAATATAAGTTATAAGTCATTTTTGTAAGAGGTAGTCATTTTAGTCGAAAGAACGACGTCTTGATGACCATTTTGAAAAACATACTTCCACTTTGAGTTTAACCATGATTTTTGGATATAGTTTCATGTTCATAAGAAAAATTATTTTCCCAGAATAACAACTTTTAAATCAAAGTTTATCATAGTTTTTAATTATCTAACCCAAAACAGCCCCCGGTTTCACTACGACGGTGTATGTCCGGTTTTACGGTGTTATTCGTGTTTCCATGTGACGACCCGGAAATTTCCGACCAAATTAAAACTTAATATTTATATGTTCCAACACAATAAGCAAAGCCTGTAATGTTGAGTCTCGAAATGTTTGAACTATTTATATAGATTCATTTAACCTGTGACTATTTCCGACGATTCACGAACAATTGTGTGTAAATAAATATGTAAATATATATACATATATAAATATAAGAGTGCATGTTAAGTTGTATTAATAAAATACAAAATAATCATTTGAATTGAAAATGTAAAATAATGTACAAGATAATTAAGATTAAAATTTATTTATGATTTAAACGAATTCTTATTTTTATTTATTATCATTTTTATGATATTATTTAGTTATTTTATTAGAATTATTATTAATATTATTAGGGTATTTACTATTAATATTTATTAAAAATAAAAATAGGGAATCCCATTCTGTTAGAAGTAACTATCAATTTTTTTTCTTTTTCTTCACATGAAAATAATTTACGTACTTCATGTCTCCAGTTTGTTACAAGTCTACTTCACAAATTAATTGGAAATCAATTTAACTGTTAAATCATGTACCTAATCACTCTATATAAGTTACAAACTGCAATTTGAGTTGAAAACAAAGAAAACCCAGAAAATAAGCTCGACACTCTGTACATTCATCTTTTTCACCATATTTTGATTTAGAACAAATTTTCAAAATGTAATAATGCAGTCATGTTAGAAATCGTCTATCTAAACTATCTGTAAGTTTTCAATCCTCAATTCTTTCTATTAATTTCTAATTTGAGAGTCAAAGTTTTGGTTTTCAAAGTCAACTAAGTGTTCTTGAATCAAATTCGAGTTTGTTTTGATATCTCCAGTTAATTTGATGATCCATAAAGATTATAGGAATGATTTGTAACACAATTCATGTTGTAATCATAACCTATAACACTTTTAATCTAAAAATCAATTTTTGAGTTCTTGAGTTCTTCACAGTGATATACACTAACGTGAATTCGAAACAAATTTCAAAAACTAAAAATGTAGAGTTGTTAGGAATCATTTACTTAAACTTCCTGCAAAATCTCAAGTTCCAATTCTTGATAACGAATTCGAATTTGCGAGTCAAAGTTAAATTGTCAAAAGTCAACTGTTTTGTTCTTGGAGAAATTAGAGCTTGTTTTGATGTTTTAAGTTCAATTGACGATTTCAATAGTTTTTAGGAATGATTTGAAACATGTTTCATGTTGTAAAGATTGTCCAAAATGAACTCAAAATTGAAAACAAATTTTTTTTTTCTTGGCTACCAGCAAGCAGTAGGATTTTTTTGTTTTTTTTTCTCATTTTTTTTATATCATGAACACATTTTTATTTTTTGTTTCATGTTTGTTTAGAAGTCCTAAAACTATTTTGATGATTGACTATTAAGAATGAAGTTGTTTGATTGTTTAGATTTTGGTGAAGAAGATGAAGTGGGTTGAAACATGTAATAGATAAGTATTTGGGTTTGTATTATAAATCAGAAAAACTAAAATGGAGGAATGGTTAAGGGTGTTGATTAGTGAGCGAGAGGTCTCGGGTTCGAGCCCGGCTTGGTGCAATTTTTTTAAAACTGACTCCTAAGGTAGTTTTATACTTTTAAAAATTATTATTATTATTAATATTATTATTATTATCCTTAGGTATTTCTACAATTATTAATTTTACAAAACAAAAGATATATATGTAAATATATTATTACATAAAATATACTAATATTACATAAAATTATGTTTCAACTAATATTATTGATATAACATTAATTAAATATCAAATAAGTATCATAATATATTATAAGAATAATTAATACATAACAAATATATAAACTTAATTGATTTATACTATAATGTGTTAATACTTGATATAGGTTCGTGAATCCGAGGCCAACCCTGCATTGTTCAATGTCGTCATATGTATTTTTACTACAAAATACAGTATTGTGAGTTTCATTTACCTTTTTACCCTTTATATTTTTGGGCTGAGAATACATGCGCAACTTTTATAACTGTTTTACGAAATAGACACAAGTAATCGAAATTACGTTCTATGGTTGAATGATCGAAACTGAATATGCCCCTTTTTATTAAGTCTGGTAATCTAAGAATTAGGGAACAGACACCCTAATTGACGCGAACTCTAAAGATAGATCTATCGGGCCCAACAAGCCCCATCCAAAGTACCGGATGCTTTAGTACTTCGAAATTTATATCATGTCCGAAGGAGGATCCCGGAATGATGGGGATATTCTTATATGCATATTGTGAATGTCGGTTACCAGGTGTTCAATCCATATGAATGATATTTTTGTCTCTATGCATGGGACGTATGATTATGAGAAATGGAAGTATGAAATCTTGTGGTCTATTAAAATTATGAAATGATTCTTTATGATAAACTAATGAACTCACCAACCTTTTGGTTGACACTTTAAAGCATGTTTATTCTCAGGTACGAAAGAAATCTTCCGCTGTGCATTTGCTCATATTAGAGATATTACTTGGAGTCATTCATGACATATTTCAAAAGATGTTGCATTCGAGTCGTTGAGTTCATCAAGATTATTATTAAGTCAATTATATTTGGATATATTATGAAATGCTTTACATGCCTGTCAACTGTCGATGTAAAATTTATCATATAGAGGTCAATTACCTCGCGATGTAATCAACTATTGTGAATCGTTTGTAATCGATATGGACTTCGTCCGGATGGATTAGGACGGGTCTCTACAGTTGGTATCAGAGCGGTGGTCTTAGCGAACCAGGTCTTGCAATAGCGTGCCTAACTGATAGTCGTTAGGATGCATTAGTGAGTCTGGACTTCGACCGTGTCTGCATGTCAAAAGTCTTGCTTATCATTTTTATCGGAAAACATCTGCTTATCATCCTTAGGAAATTACCTACTCATTATTCTTAGTCTAGACACATTTTACTGCATTGACTGCATGAATAGTGTATAGACAAAATTCATATCTTAGCGTATCTGACAATTCATATCTTAGTGTATCTGTTACTGTAGACCTTGCCTGATATCTCTCGTAAATTTCTCCTTAATTTAAGGGATCTTGGTACTATATATATCTATGCAAATTATGCATTGAGAATACCATCTAACTATCAATTGATGCCACTAAACTCTTCATACCAAAAATCTTTCCTGAGATCGTTTAAGATGGCCTCTACAAATCGACCAAGTTCCTCTGACTCCGAAGACAGCGTGACAGGAGCACACCAACCAATCAACTACCGTGATTACTGGAGAAAATGGGGATGGGTTCGCGACATACTCACCCTATGGAGAAAGGAAGAAGGTACTCCATATCATGAATCAAATCTACCACCTAACCTTGGAGTACTTGACCCGCTCACCAGCGAACCCGTTCGCAATACCGTTTATACCCTATTTGCAAGAATTTTTCGTCTTGAAACTACCATTAATGGAACTAGAGAAGATATCCGACCTCTACCTCACATTGATAAATAACTCGGGTTAGTAGAAGAAGTTAGAGAACTCCGAGCTCGAGTATTAACTTTAGAGAGCACGGTATACAATTTGCAATCATCAACAGTATCACCAACACCAGTAACATCACCAGCCTTAGCACCAATGGCACCAGTACCGCCAACAACCCAAGTTTCAACAATCCATGCCTCAACATCTCATTCTGTACCTCGAGTATAATTATCGTTCCACAAATCATTCTACATCATTTATCTTCGTTCGACATGACGATTATGTAAACTCTAATGTTTTAGAGATTATGTATCATAGTTCTAATCGTAAATCTGATGAGTTTAATATCACATTGACTCATTAAATCCATAATTACATCTGAAGAAAATATATATGTAAATATATTTTCATAAAGATTGTGATTAAAAATTCTTTCGTACAAACTGTTAATGGTAAAAATATTTTAACGGGTAGGTAATACCCGAGAAATATTTAAGATTTCACATTAATAAGTTACATTGTACAGTCTTCGAATCTGATTCAACGGTCGATTACCATCCTACCTACATCTATTGTTATACGAATCCGTTCACCACAGAATAACCATTTTCATTCA
Source organism: Rutidosis leptorrhynchoides (assembly GCF_046630445.1). Lineage (NCBI taxonomy): Eukaryota > Viridiplantae > Streptophyta > Magnoliopsida > Asterales > Asteraceae > Rutidosis > Rutidosis leptorrhynchoides. The sequence continues at coordinate 307,792,946 of NC_092336.1, read as the reverse complement.
AATTCAATTTCATATTTGGATTTTTACTTACCAGAATCCATCAAGTGGCATAATGAAGAAATAATGGACACAATAAAAATTGATTAGAAACAGACTAATTAACAATATGGAATTTTGTTAAGAAACCATGCTAACTGTTCCAGCTAACTGTTCCTAGCTAACTGATTACATTCTATTTATCGCATTTTATTTATTGCAATTTAATTATCGCAATTTACATTCCCGCAATTTTATTTATTGTCATCTAATTTCTGTTATTTACTTTACGCACTTTAGTTATCGTTATTTAATTCCTGTTATTTATTTTACGCACTTTAAATATCGGGACACGTATACAAGGTTTTGACATATCATATCGATGCATCTATATATATTATTTGGAATCACCATAGACACTCTATATGCAGTAATGATCGAGTTCTCTATACAGGGTTGAGGTTGATTCTATAATAATATATATACTTTGAGTTGTGATCGAGTCTGAGACATGTACACGGGTTCCGATACGTATTAATTAATTCGGATATTATATATTAAGCTATATATGTATTATCGGACTGTTAATTGTGGACTATCAAATATGGACTGTCGACATTGGATAATTAAAATGAATTAAAATATTGATTATAACATATGAAACTAAACATATCTTCAAGTTTGCCACTTGATCTCATCTTAAACCTCATATGTATCTTGACGATTACAATCTGCGTTCAAACCTTTCATGATTCTTGAGAACACCTCAATCGATAGGATGAATCAACCGCACTTCATCTACGGAAGGAAAGGTTTATGCATATAGTTATGCACCTGAGAAACTCTCGGCAACTGAGTAAATGTTTAACACGTAGCCGCATCAGATCCTTTGGCATTTATTAGCAAAAATAACTTTGCGATCCCTTTTCAAAGTAGCCAATTTTGTCACAGCTCCAGCAAGTCAACTTCGACTTTTCATTCGAAGTAGCCTTACTATAATCCTGATATATACAATTACCCTTTTTATAACGGAGAATTCTTTTATATTCCACCATATTACCAAAAGACGTACCAGCAGCCTCGTTGTTTTTTTGGCTTAAATCTCTCTGACAAATCATTATATTTATTCATTGAAACCCTATCATATACTCATCCGCATCTTGTAACGAGAACAGCCATACCAATTACCGGGAATCAGCAAATTTGTATTTTGAGTCTCGCAACGTTTCCACATCAACAGTTATATGTATCCATATAACATTTATCTCTTAGAACTATGATCTTCCATTCTGAAATTCAGAAAAGCACCCAGTCTGTGAATTAATGCTCTAAATTTTGAAAAGTTGAATGAAGCAACAAAAACTATGGATGATTTTAACAGTCAAAAGTTTGATAAAAAAAAAAGATACGTTGGAAAAGCTCAAAAGGAAGTTTGGTACTGAAAAACGAATTGAGCAAACCATGAAGGAGACTCTGAGCAAATCACAAGGACTAAACTTGTACATAAAGAACCCTGATGATTCTGTTTCTGATGAAGTCTTTAGTGAATATCTTGCTCCTTATTTATTCTAAATCCTTGCGAAAGGATTTTCTTCATCAACATTCGATCTCAGAAATTCTGAAAATATCATCATAAATATCTTTGATATTTTCGAGAATATTTTCATAACAATTCTTATCTGAAATCATTAATCTCTTCGTGCTATCAGTGTTACATCATATAGAAACTGTTAGTTTCTATATTCTGTAAACTTTTGAGCTTGAAATATGAATGTTATTAAAGTAATGTTGGGAACTGATGCATGAGTTAGTATAATATAATGACACTTGATCAACGTGATTATATTACAGTAAGTCATGCTGAGTTTCTAATGGAACGTGATGATTCACAGATCATAACGTCATCATGTGCCATGTTACACGACTCTTACATTCTACCCAATCTCCAAGTATATCAAGAACATATATTCTTAATAGTTCTATCTTTTCAGATATTCTAGTAATTTGAAAAATCAAGATCGTGCCATTACGATTTCCTTCTAGAACATTAACTATGTTCATTTCAAAATCCATATCTACGAATTCCAGACCATTATTCGCTTGACTTGAAGTAGGGAAGAGGAGACGAAAGTATGGAACTCTTGAATATAAAGAAAATATAAAGCTCGATAACAACACATAAATTACAAACCGTGCATATCAATACGTATTGCCACGTAAAGGCACGGGAAAATTAAAAACACTATAACCCCAAGATAATAGTAGAAGTAAATATAATCCTCCGGTGGTAGATGAAAGAGAAGAATGACAGATATGAAAGTTAAGAGTATATCAAGGATCAGAACTGGATGGAGCATATTAATGAATGCTTTAAAAATATGAATCAGGAGAGAAATAATGGAAGGTGTGAGCTGTGAAAATAAGGAAACGAAGGGAGTGGATTTATAGTAAAATATCCGACAGAGCAATCGAAACAGATTATTGCATTTAATCAAAGAAGATCTGATTTCCTATATCGCCGAAGAACCAAATCTTATTACGAAGATTTTCTTTAAATCCCATGAATTCCGGAAATCAATCATAACTACGTCATCAGTTCCCTCTCTTGCAATAGCTTCGATTATACTCTTCGCGTAATCAAATTTTTTTTTAGCTATATTACTCACTGATGATAAAACTCTAATTTCTAGCTCGGATACGTCATGAAAACATACTTATTGTCAGCCATGACCATTCCACTCAAATTTCGGGACGAAATTTCTTTAACGGGTAGGTACTGTGATGACCCGGAAATTTCCGACCAAATTAAAACTTAATCTTTATATGTTCCAACACAATAAACAAAGCCTGTAATGTTGAGTCTCGAAATGTTTGAACTATTTATATAGATTCATTTAACCTGTGACTATTTCCGACGATTCACGAACAATTGTGTGTAAATAAATATGTAAATATATATACATATATAAATATAAGAGTGCATGTTAAGTTGTATTAATAAAATACAAAATAATCATTTGAATTGAAAATGTAAAATAATGTACAAGATAATTAAGATTAAAATTTATTTATGATTTAAACGAATTCTTATTTTTATTTATTATCATTTTTATGATATTATTTAGTTATTTTATTAGAATTATTATTAATATTATTAGGGTATTTACTATTAATATTTATTAAAAATAAAAATAGGGAATCCCATTCTGTTAGAAGTAACTATCAATTTTTTTTCTTTTTCTTCACATGAAAATAATTTACGTACTTCATGTCTCCAGTTTGTTACAAGTCTACTTCACAAATCAATTGGAAATCAATTTAACTGTTAAATCATGTACCTAATCACTCTATGTAAGTTACAAACTGCAATTTGAGTTGAAAACAAAGAAAACCCAGAAAATAAGCTCGACACTCTGTACATTCATCTTTTTCACCATATTTTGATTTAGAACAAATTTTCAAAATGTAATAATGCAGTCATGTTAGAAATCGTCTATCTAAACTATCTGTAAGTTTTCAATCCTCAATTCTTTCTATTAATTTCAAATTTGAGAGTCAAAGTTTTGGTTTTCAAAGTCAACTAAGTGTTCTTGAATCAAATTCGAGTTTGTTTTGATATCTCCAATTAATTTGATGATCCATAAAGATTATAGGAATGATTTGCAACACAATTCATGTTGTAATCATAACCTATAACACTTTTAATCTAAAAATCAATTTTTGAGTTCTTGAGTTCTTCACAGTGATATACACTAACGTGAATTCGAAACAAATTTCAAAAACTAAAAATGTAGAGTTGTTAGGAATCATTTACTTAAACTTCCTGCAAAATCTCAAGTTCCAATTCTTGATAACGAATTCGAATTTGCGAGTCAAAGTTAAATTGTCAAAAGTCAACTGTTTTGTTCTTGGAGAAATTAGAGCTTGTTTTGATGTTTTAAGTTCAATTGACGATTTCAATAGTTTTTAGGAATGATTTGAAACATGTTTCATGTTGTAAAGATTGTCCAAAACGAACTCAAAATTGAAAACAAATTTTTTTTTTCTTGGCTACCAGCAAGCAGTAGGATTTTTTTGTTTTTTTTTTTCTCATTTTTTTTATATCATGAACACATTTTTATTTTTTGTTTCATGTTTGTTTAGAAGTCCTAAAACCATTTTGATGATTGACTATTAAGAATGAAGTTGTTTGATTGTTTAGATTTTGGTGAAGAAGATGAAGTGGGTTGAAACATGTAATAGATAAGTATTTGGGTTTGTATTATAAATCAGAAAAACTGAAATGGAGGAATGGTTAAGGGTGTTGATGAGTGAGCGAGAGGTCTCGGGTTCGAGCCCGGCTTGGTGCAATTTTTTTAAAACTGACTCCTAAGGTAGTTTTATACTTTTAAAAATTATTATTATTATTACTATTATTATTATTATCCTTAGGTATTTCTACAATTATTAATTTTACAAAACAAAAGATATATATGTAAATATATTATTACATAAAATATACTAATATTACATAAAATTATGTTTCAACTAATATTATTGATATAACATTAATTAAATATCAAATAAGTATCATAATATATTATTAGAATAATTAATACATAACAAATATATAAACTTAATTGATTTATACTATAATGTGTTAATACTTGATATAGGTTCGTGAATCCGAGGCCAACCCTGCATTGTTCAATGTCGTCATATGTATTTTTACTACAAAATACAGTATTGTGAGTTTCAAATACCTTTTTACCCTTTATATTTTTGGGCTGAGAATACATGCGCTACTTTTATAACTGTTTTACGAAATAGACACAAGTAATCGAAATTACGTTCTATGGTTGAATGATCGAAACTGAATATGCCCCTTTTTATTAAGTCTGGTAATCTAAGAATTAGGGAACAGACACCCTAATTGACGCGAACTCTAAAGATAGATCTATCGGGCCCAACAAGCCCCATCCAAAGTACCGGATGCTTTAGTACTTCGAAATTTATATCATGTCCGAAGTAGGATCCCGGAATGATGGGGATATTCTTATATGCATATTGTGAATGTCGGTTACCAGGTGTTCAATCCATATGAATGATATTTTTGTCTCTATGCATGGGACGTATGATTATGAGAAATGGAAGTATGAAATCTTGTGGTCTATTAAAATTATGAAATGATTCTTTATGATAAACTAATGAACTCACCAACCTTTTGGTTGACACTTTAAAGCATGTTTATTCTCAGGTACGAAAGAAATCTTCCGCTGTACATTTGCTCATATTAGAGATATTACTTGGAGTCATTCATGACATATTTCAAAAGTTGTTGCATTCGAGTCGTTGAGTTCATCAAGATTATTATTAAGTCAATTATATTTGGATATATTATGAAATGCTTTACATGCCTGTCAACTGTCGATGTAACGAAAGTTTGTCTTTTAAAAACGAATGCAATGTTTGTAAAATTTATCATATAGAGGTCAATTACCTCGCGATGTAATCAACTGTTGTGAATCGTTTGTAATCGATATGGACTTCGTCCGGATGGATTAGGACGGGTCTCTACATTCCAGGTTTTAAATCATTAAGTTAGCATATCATATAGATATAGAACATGTGTTTAGTTGATTTTAAAAGTCAAGTTAGAAGGATTAACTTTTTTTGCGAACAAGTTTAGAATTAACTAAACTATGTTCTAGTGATTACAAGTTATAATCTTCGAATAAGATAGTTTTATATATATATGAATAGAATGATGTTATGAACATCATTACTACCTCAAGTTTAGTAGGTAAACCTACTGGAAGTGAAAAGAAATGATCTAGCTTCAAAGGATCTTGGATGGCTTGAAAGTTCTTGAAGTAGAATCATGATACGAAAACAAGTTCAAGTAAGATTTCTACTCGAATTAAGATTGTTATAGTTATAGAAATTGAATCAAAGTTTGAATATGAATTATACCTTGAATTAGAATGATAACCTACTGTAAATAATAGAGGTTTCTTGTTCTTAGATGATTATTGGAATGGATTAGAAAGCTTGGAAGTAAACTTGTAAACTTTAAAGTGTTTATGAAGTGTTCTTGAGTAGCTGTTTTGTATGTTGATCTAGGTTAACTAGATTGAGCTAGATTGAGCTAGATTATGAAGAAAATGATGATGAACACTTAGAACAATAAGAGAGGAATTGAGAGAAAGTAATTTGATGCATAAAATTTGGAATGAAAATGTGTTTATGGTTGGTGAAGAAAAACGTAATCCTACCCTTGAATATAAGGTTCCATTAGTTTATATTTTTGTTAGATATTTCATGCTAGTTGCCAAATGATGGTTCTCACATGTTTAGGTGACTCATTAAGGCTGCTAAGAGCTGATCATTGAAGTGTATATACCAATAGTATATACATTTAGAAGTTATGTATTGTACGAGTACGAATACGGATTGAATACGAGTAAATATTATTACTGTAGTAAATAGTGTTCACTGTAGCAAATAGTATTTTACTGTAGCAAATAGTGTTTTACTGTAGCAAATAGTGTTTTACTGTAGCAAATAGTATTTTAGTTGTACATCTTTGATTTAATTGTATTTTTTCTTATATATATATATATATATATATATATATATATATATATATAAAATAAAAACTTACATCATAAAAAAATAAAACGATTATATAATTATCACAAGTTATGACGTTCGTAATCATCAGGCAAACGGGGTGGTCAATTGTCTACATAAACTCATTTCAATTAATCAAGTCTTAACAAGTTTGATTGCTTAACATGTTGGAAACATTTATTCATGTAAATATTAATCTCATATAATATATAATCATGGAAAAGTTCAGGTCAATATAGCTCTCAGTAGGCCTACTCACAGTAACTAAGTTTGCATTTCAAAGTAGCAATTAATGATATCATGGCAGAGATTTAGCATGAAACAAAGCATTGCAGCACAGTTAAACAGTTTCGGGTACTTGTGTCTAAGCGTAAAACAGTTTGAAAGCAAGCATGTGTCTCACCCCAAAAGTTTAAAATAAGTAATAGACAAAGTTAAAAAGTGGGGCTATGAAGTTCACCTTAGTAGCAAGTAAATTATTCCACACAAGACGAATGAACGGAGTAGTGATCGGAGATCTCAACCTAGAGATATAACCTTTGGTTAGTTAATGTTTAACAGACATAAAGTTTGTTTATTAATATAGCAACTATATTAACAGTGACTGTTCACGAGAAAAGTTACTATTTCTCGAAAGTTTCTAGTTTCGGAAACTTACTAATTATGAAAAGCTTCCACTTATAGTAAGCTTCTAGTTTTAGTAAGTTCGGGTTATAATCCTTCACAAAGACATTGTACAACTTTGCCCAAACCTCGTTGCTATCAGGTAAGTCACTCTGATGATCTGTTGTTACCGGGTGCCCAGGACTCTTGACCAAAATCTAAGTCTTGGCATTCGAGATCCACAAACGAGTCCCATAATGGCAACAAGGACCACCCTAGGCCGTAAGTAGCGGTGAGATTCGTATAAAGGGCACGTTATATTTCAATTATAACTTTCATGTTATAGGTGCTATTCGTTAATATACTATCACTATACTTAAAATTATATATATATATATATATATATATATATATATATATATATATATATATATATATATATATATATATATATATACATGTGATAATATAGCTTAGTGTAGTTAAGGCGTTACAATATAGATAGGTTTACAAGTTATAGTAATAGTATTATTACTCTAATTATCTTTTACTTAATCAACCTTTATTATGTAATCTTATCAATAAAATTTTATATCATTAAGTTTAAGTAACCTAGATAAGGTCAAACTTTTATCTTACCTCATGTATTTTTATCATTATCACTTTATATTTATTTTTAACTTTTTAAGTTATTATTATCTTTAATTCATTATTATCCACTTAAATTATAATTCATACTTATAATTAACTAATTTATATTCATAATAGTTATAACAATGTTCAAATTTTAAATTCATAAGTATATATATATATATATATATATATATATATATATATATATATATATATATATATATATATATATATATATATATATATATATATATATATATATATATATATGCATTAGTGTTACATATAAATATCCATCTACATGTTAATATTCATAATAACCATAATATTTAATCTTACTAAACATAATCATTATTTAATCAAATTTTAACACTAACTATATTTATGTTTTAAATTCATATACTTTTATACATAATCATAATCTACTTTCATAATCAACTTCTTCAAGTTTATTCATAACAATCATACTCATATTAATATTTTTTTTTCAATCATACATATAACTTGATCATTATTCATATTCATAATCTTACATTATATAATTATAATCATATTCTTTAAATATTCTTCACGTTATTTCATGTACATACATACTCATAATCCATACTAATATTTATTAATTATAATCATTCATTAACCATCTTCATGAGTTCATTATTCATAATCATAAACTAATAACATTAGAATAAAATAAAAGTAGGATTAGTTATAGTTTTTGGGGTACCTTAAGGGAGTATTAGTGCAAGAAAAAGAGATTAATAATGATGGTGAAGATGTCGAACAGCAGCAGCCCGAAATCAGTGATGAAAACCTCCAAAAAGTGGCGGATTGTGATAGTATTCGGCGACTGATAGCAGCAGCAATAAGCAACAGCAGAGTGGCAAAACAAGTGGGTTTTGGGCTATTTTAGATGCACAGGAACAGCAGAAAATACGCAACAACAATGGTGACTTTTGTGGCTGTTTTGGGTGGCGAAAAACAGCAGAAAAGTAGCAGGAAAGTGGGTGTTTTAGTGGCAGTTTACAGCTGCAACTGGGCAGCCTGTTGTGGGACAAATTTAGCAGCAAAACGCTGCTGTAATTGGGCAGTTTTGGGGCTATAAAACACGCAGCAGGTGGCGGCTGTGGACTGCAGAAAATCACAGCAGAAGGGCGGGGGGGGGGGGGGGGTGTGTTTGAGGTGGTTGTATTTCGGCTAGAGTGGTAGTCATGAGGGATGATGTTGGTGTTTGTAAACTGTCGAACAAAAAGAAAGGGAGAGGTTTCAATTGAATTCTGCTTTGTGAGTTTTGTGAATGAAGAATAATATGAAGTTAAAGATTCCTTTTATAATGCAAGTGTTTAGAGTTGGACTACAATCCAAGTTGCTTAAAGATTTCTAGAGATTAGTTTAGGATTAGGACTAGTGATTTTTTTTTTTTTTTAAAGAATAAATTGGAAGTAGATTAGGATTACCCCTTATTATTTATCTCTTAATATATATTGTATTTTTATTATTTATTTTTTTTATAAAATATGCTAGCAGATTTTCATTAGCTATATTATTATTATTATTAGTATCTTTTTTTTAAACTCGATATATATATATATATATATATATATATATATATATATATATATATATATATATATATATATATCAATAATAATACTATAATGGTAATTTTACTAATGATAATACTACTAGTTTTTAAAATGATAATACAAGTACTAATAGTAATACTAATAATAATAGTAATTATAATACTAGTAATAATAATAACAATAATAATAATAATGATAATTTTACTATTATTAGTTTTTATATATATATTAGATGTAACATTGATCTTAATTAAACTAAATAGCATTAATATGAGTTAAGTGTATTTTATTCTTTTTATCTTAGCCCATAACTTTTATTTATTTTATTTATTTTATTTATTTCCCCAAACATTTTGCATTTATATAAATGTAACATTTTAATATTACATTGCAGTTTAGTATTAATAATATCACAGAAAAACGTAAGCCTCAATTAACAGAGAGTGTCGACTAAAAATTTACTATTTGGTCAATGTTTTGTCAAATAAAGTTTACGAGCACACAAACCCTAAGGGCAATTTAGTAAAATCAAAATGGAAAAGTGAGGGTCGTTATAGTACCTCCCCATTAATGAAAATTTCGTCCCGAAGTTTTAGGTAGACTCCTCGGATGCATCTGCGGTTGAGAAGAGATGGGGATATTTCTGCCTCATCTAGTCTTCACGTTCCCAGGTATACTCGGGGCCTTTCGTGAATTCCAACTGATTTTAACAATAGAAATGTTGCTCTGTTTCAAGCGTTTAACCTCACGATCCATAACTTCTATAGGTTCTTCGATGAACTGCATTTTATCATCAATGCGGGGATCATTCAAAGGAATAACAAGTGTGTCATTAGCAAGACACTTCTTTAGATTGAGATGTGGAATACGTTATGTACACTATTGAGCTTAGCATGTAGTTCTAATCGATACACCATAGGATCAATCCTTTCAGTAATCTTGAAAGCTCCAACAAAATGCGGACTTAGTTTGCTTCGTTTACCAAAATGAACGACGCCTTTCCAAGGGGATATTTTCAACATGACTTTATCACCAACTTGAAATTTTAAATCTTTCCGACGATTATCAGCATAGTTCTTCAGTCGGCTACGGGCAGTTTCTAATTGTTTCTTAATCTGAACGATCTTTTCAGTAGTTTCATGTACGATTCCAGGACCAGTTAACTGTCTGTCCTCTAGTTCATCCCAGCACAGTGGGGATCTACATTTTCGTTTGTATTAGGCTTCAAAAGGTGCATCCTGAATCCTGAATACTTCAAAAGGCAAGTGTCTATCCCAACCTTTGCCGAAATTGCTAACACAAGCACGAAGCATATCTTCCAATGTTTGAATGGTCCGTTCACTTTGACCATCAGTTTACGGATGATAAGCGGTACTCATGTCGAGTTGAGTTCCAAGAGCAGATTGTAAAGTTTTCCAGAATCTAGAAGTGAAACGGCTATCGCGATCAGAAATGATTGAAATATGGACTCCATGACGAGATGCAATCTCTTTGATATAAAGTAGTGACAATTTCTCCATTTTGTCGGTTTCTTTGATCAATAAGAAGTGTGCAGATTTAGTAAGACGATCCACTATGACCCAAATAGTATCATTGCCACTAGAAGTCTTGGGCAATTTAGTAATAAAATCTATAGTGATATATTTCCACTTCCACTGCGGAATATCCGGCTGTTGAAGTAAACCAGACGACTTTTGATGCTCGGCCTTAACTTTCAAACAAGTAAGGCCCTTGCTTACATAATCTGGAATATCAGATTTCAGATTAGACCACCAATAAAATTATTTCACATCGTGATACATTTTACTAGAGCCTGGGTGAATAGAATAGCTAGTCTTATGTGCTTCATCCAACACTAGTTCTCGAAGATTTCCGAAGATTGGGACCCAGATTCGGTTATTGAAATACGTTGTTCTGTTTCCCTTGAGTTCAAGTTGCTTTTCGAGACCTTTAAGTCCCTCGAGTTGGACATTCTCTTCCTTCAATGCCTCAAGTTGTGCTTCACGGATTTGAGACGTAAGATTTGTATTAATAACCATGTTTAAAGCTCGGACTCGAATCGGTTTGACACGATCCTTTCTACTAAGGGCATCGTCAACTACATTTTCCTTACCAGGATGATACCTAAGCTCGCAGTCGTAGTCATTTAATAACTCGACCCAACGCCTTTGTCTCATGTTCAGTTACTTCTGGTCAAAAATATGTTGAAGACCTTTATGATCGGTAAACAACGTGAATTTTATTCTGTAGAGATAATGTCTCCACATCTTTAATGCGAATACCACGGCTCCTAACACCAGGTCATGTGTGGTATAGTTCTTCTCATGTTTCTTCAATTGTCTAGATGCATAAGCTATGACTTTGTTACGTTGCATTAAGACACATCGGAAACCTTGGTTCGAGGCATCACAATAGACTACAAAATTGTCAGTGCCATCGGGTAATGATAGAATAGGGGTTGTGGTCAATTTATCCTTTAGAACCTTAAAAGAAGATTCCTGTTCTTCGGACCACTCAAACTTTTTCCTCTTATAAGTTAGCTTGGCAAGAGGTTTTGCCGGATCGACATGTATTTCTCTTATAAGTTAGCTTGCCCAAGAATAGATGAATATTCTTCGCACTCTTAGGCACTTCCCAATTCTGAATAGCAATGATTTTTTCTGGATCGACATGTATTCCTTTGCTATCAACTACATGTCGGAGGAATTGTACACTTCGCAGCTAAAATTCACACTTGGAAAACTTGGCATACAATTGTTCTTTCTTTGAGAGCTCTAAAATTGTTGATGCATTTTATGTAAGTCCCTAGACATCTAACCTACGTCCATTGCAGGTACTTCAATTTATGGGATACCATGATCGTTCGTTATTATCCTATCTGTATTTGTATGTGGTTACAGGTACTGCAAGAACGCAATATGGATGTTTGACTATGTTAGACTTAGTCAGACGTGCGAGTGAAGTCTCACTCATACGGCTAACAGGCTCATTCACACTGTTGATGCTGGGCTAAGTCACAATTATAACCTAAATGAGAAGACACGAGTGAGTGATGACCCGTACGGCTGATGAAGCCAACTTGTACGTGTGATGGATGACTCGTATGGGTGAGTCAACAGCAGAGTTATATAAGTGTTATGTTCTTCATTTTAGGTTAAGCCTCTCACACACACACACCACTCAAATCTGGTAAACCCTAATCTGATTCTCTCTCAACCCAAATCACTCCTGTAGTGAATAATAGCTTTAGGAATTAATCTAATCACACAAATCCAATCCTTGTTGTGGTTTGACTAATTTAATCCCAAAAAGCTCCTAATATTCACTAGTTATGGTTTGATTCACTAATTTCACCTTTGTGTGAATTAAACCTGTTGATTTCGAAGTTCCTAGTCATGTTTTATCATTGGTATCAGAGCAGTGGTTGTGATTTCAACATCATCTGGTGATTTTTGGTGATTAATGAGTTTATTATTTTGGGTTTTTGAGATAAAGGTGATTTTAATCAAAAATTAATCATCTTTACGTGTGCAATTTTCATTAGAGAGTGTGTTTATGTTAGTTTAGTGCTAATCCAGCTTGTGGACGAAGAAATTGAGGTTTAACATCAATTTCTAGGGTTTTTGAGTGATTTGAGCTGAACAGCAGCTCACACGAGTGGGTTAAAGTTTTTGATCACACGTACGGTTGACCAGATGGTTGACTGTCACTCGTGAACTCACACGTACGGTTTAGCATAACCTTTTGAGGTTAAGTGACAACAGTCTGATCACACGGGTGATCAAGCGGTTGGCTGTGAAACGTACGAGTAATCACACGCGTGATCATCACTCGCACGTTTGAGACTTTGTGATTGGTTCTTTTGATTGAATTTTGACACGTACGATTGAGTAGTGACATGTACGCTTGAGTTTGTGACACGTACGGTTGATACTATCACACATATGGTTGATATCCTGAACCGCACGGTTTACCTTTGGTAAAGTTTTCAAGATGTTTATTTCAAATGATTACGCTTTGGCCGCACCGTTAGTTCAGAGCATTACGAATATGACTCAACGATTACTCCTTGCTGAGAGTGAATCAGGAAGTGGTACGAAATGTCCGAGGTTAATGAATATGGATAACTATTCTACTTAGAAGTCGAGATTTAAGATTTGGTCTGATGGTCATGACACAAAGCTTTGGAAGTAGATTGAAACCGAATTTCAATGGCCATGTTCACCTGTTACAAATGAATTGTATACGTTACATGACATGCCTTCAGAAGAACGTGAAGAGTATAACTTGGAAAAGAAGATGTACTCTAATTTGACAAGTGCTCTTGATGGTTCGATTTTCCATCAATTTCTGTGTCATGATAATTCGATCAAGATATGGGAAGCACTTCGTACTTTTAATGAAGGAAACACATCTTACAGAACTAGAAAGGGTTTGGAATTGAAAGCTGAGTTTGATCGTTTTCACTGGCAAGTTGGAGAGTCTATTACATAGTTGGTTGAACGATATTGTCATTTGCTAGCTGAATTACACAAGCATGAGGTGACCATTGCTGAAAAGGACAAAGTAACGTGTCTAGCTGGAGCATTACCTTTAGAATGGAATGGCTTCGTATTAACTATGAAAACCAGTGGAGAACTAGCTACTGCTACAGTGAACTCGTTTATTGCAAGACTTCAGGAAGAAGAACTAGAGTTGTTAAACAAAGTCAAGAGGTCTAAACAAGTTCAAGACACGAAAATGTATTGTCCAAATGGTTACACACCGCCTAAGTCAGCTCATGCACCATTTCAAACAGCTTTTGTTACGAACAATCAGAATATGTATGGTTTGAATGTTAGCAGTGCACCTTTTCAACAACCTTCGTATTCACCACAAGTTTCACCATGTTCTCTCAATACTCAATCACAGCCTACTTCCAATACTACTGAGTCATCTACACCGACTGCATCAGATGTTCTGTCTGCACTTAAGATCGAGAACTTGCGGAAAGCTAGAAAAGAAAAGATTAGTGAAGATATAGCTTTGTTGTCAAGCCTTGTTAATTCTTATGATAGTTATCTTGATGGTCGTGTGGGTAACATTCATCTAACAACAGAAGATTATCATCAACTTGATAAAGATGAAGCAGAAAAGATGGATATTATGTGGGGTATGCAAATCTTGTGAGACGAGCTAGAGATTATGAAGAGCGAACTGGAAAACCAATCAGTCTGACCAAAGATACAATACTGGGTTTTCATATGAATTCTGTTACTTGTTACAACTGTGGAGAATTAGGTCATTATTCAAGACAGTGCACAAAACAGAAGAAGCATGGTAATCGTAATCCGTTCAAGAATCAAAATTACAGTTCTCAGAGTCAAACTACAAAGTGTGAGATTTACATTACTGATAAAGTAAATGAAGCTGAAATAGCTGAAGGTCCGAACAAAGCTTTAGTTGTCATTCATGGAGATGATGATGATTGGTCTATCAAATTGAATGTTGATGATCAACAACCTAAAGCTAACATGGGTAAGATTTCTGAAGTAAAAGAAGACTGTGTCAATGGTCAAAGTATAATTGAGAAGATGACTGCTTGTGCTGATAGAGCTGAAAAGTTATCACAAACCATTCGGAAAGAGAAGATTCAAAAGATGGTTAAAGATAAATTCAAGAAGGCACGTGATTCAGTTCCTCGTACACCTGAATCTGGAAGTATTTCACCAACATCGTCAGAGGACTACTACTTCAACAGTTGGAAGGATAATTATGGTGATACCTCAGTGTTTGAAGAAATTCTAGAAGCTAATCAGAGTGAAGAGACATTGGTTGATGTTGACAAGGAACTAGACAAATGGGGTAAAACATTTGCTGCTGAATTGGAAATGTTAGTTCTTATGGGTGAAGGTTCAGATCTTGAGAGTGTAAGTTCAGATGTTGATGATTCGGACAAGACGTCAGAATCAGAGGTTGAAGATAAAGCTGATCATACTGGAGTAGATCAATCTGATTTTGAAGCATTGAACAAGCAAGCAGTAGATTTACTAAAGATGTGCTTATCAGAAAGTGATCTTGAAAAGGTTTCCGGTTTGACAAAAGCTAAGGATATTTGGAACAGACTTGAGCAGATTCATTTGGGAAAAGATGCTGATACATCAGAGTTTCTTACAGACTCGTCAGAATCAGAAGATGAGCTCGATGATGGGAAGAAGACAGATTTCTTTGCATTTATGGCTGAGACTTCCTCATCAAATAACGCTTAACAGGTATCATCTGATCCATCTACTGTTATTGAATGTGTTAAATGTGCTGAATCTAAGATAAAACTAGATAATTTAACAAAGGCATATGCGAAGATGAAAGAAAAATGGCAAGCTGACCATATAACCACTAAGGTTGAAAATGAATTTAAAGAGCAAATTAAAGTTTATAAAAAACAACTTCACGATCTTAAATGTTATAACTTTGATATAAATCAAGCTTTAATTAAACGTGTTGACACAATTAATGAATTAAAGAAAGAAAATGAATGCGTTAAAGCTGATTTAGAGGCAATTTCAATGAAAATGAAATGTTGGGCAAGTGCGTCACAGTGGAATGCGTTAATGGTGGAACTTAATGACACCAAGGGAAAGGGTATAGGATATAGTTCTGCATCTCCTCCTTTTCAGAACACATTTGTTAATACAAACGTAGTTGACGGTCGACCAGAAGATTGTATCCCTCCTAGTTATGAAGATTATGTTGAAAAGAATAAAAAATGTAGTTCAACTAAGAATACAACTTCTGATGATACTGCTGAAGGTGCTCTAGATCATGAGTAAGATAGGAAAACTGGGTTAGGAGATAACTCTAAGTCAAGTAGAGTTAGAACACCGAAAGGTCCTGTTAAAATTTTGAGAAATCCTAGATTTGCTAATAGACCGGTTCCTCCTGTTACACCTACACCTGTTCCAAGAAATAAAACAAATGATTCTCCTGTGTTAGTAAGAACACAAGATCCATCATCTTCAAATTCTAATAACTTGAATGAATTTAGAGGACATAGGGAGTTTCGTCAATGTTTTAGTTGTGCTATTTTTGGACACATTGCTGCTAATTGTCCTAGAAGATATAGATCACCACGACAAAAGATTGACCTCACATATGATGATCGCAAATCATCTTATGCTCATAAAACAGGTTCACCTGTTAATGATGAAGTTCGTGTTAAAAATCATACGACAAAGGTTGTCTATGGAGAATATAAGAGAAAGAACTTCAATAGGTCAATTTCTCCTGTGAAGATTAAGGTTTCTAAATAGGATACTGAGGCAAGAGTTGCCAAATCAAGTGATCATCGTAGAGTTTTTGAATCAAAGGCACGATCGCCTTCGCAAAAAGCTAGTCGTCAAAAATATTTTTCTCGTACCAGACTACGAGCGAATCACTCCGAAGATGAGCAAAATGTGAAAAACCAGAAGAGCAATATTGCTACTTCTAAACTGTCTAAGTTTACAGTTTCTAATGATGAGATTCCACTGGAATCAAATGAGAAATGGATGGAAGTTCAAGCTATGGGTGTTAATGGACAACCTACTGCCATCTGGGCGTGGGTTCCCATTATCAATTAATTTTCTTAATGTGATATGCAGGGAACCAGGGTACCTGCAAACAACACCTGGATAGTGGATAGCGGCGCTTCGAGACATATGACTGGATAGCTATCTCTTCTTTCGAATGTACACCCAATTAAGGGAGGTTATGTAGCTTTTGCTGGAGATAAAGGAGGTCACATTTCAGCTCAGGGTTTGTTGAAGAATGAAAAAGTTAGTTTCGATAAAGTGAACTATTGTCAAGAGCTTGCAAATAATTTGTTGTCGGTTTCACAAAGCTGTGAAAAATCGTTCAAGGTAGCATTTGATGACGAATTCAGCTACATTTTAAAGCCAGAGTTTGTGATTCCTCCTGAAATGATTTTGATGAAGGCTCCTAGACAAGCTGATTTATATATGATAGATATGAATGTTGCTACTTCAACTGCAGAACATCATCAAGCTTTTGTTTCTAAAGCGACGGACAAGATTCTATTACGTGGCACAAATGCATGGGTCATTTAAGTTTTCGGAAGATGAACCATCTGGTTCACAACAATCTTGTAGAAGGTGTTGATCTTCGATCTTTTTAGATTACAGGTACATGTGTTCCATGTAAGAAGGGTAAGCAAAGCAAGAAAGCTCATAAGTTGGTAAAGTATAATCCAATATCTGCTCCACTTGAATTGTTACATATGGATCTCTTCGGTCCAATCCGTTTTGAAAGCATTGTTGGTAGTAAGTATTGTCTGGTTGTAACTGATGATTATTCAAGATTCTCTTAGGTAATGTTTTTGAAAGAGAAGTCTGATACATTTGAAAACTTGAAAGTGCTAATCAATCGATTAGAGACAGGTTTCAATTTAAAGGTAAGAAAGATTCTTTGCGATAACAGTACAGAATTCAAAAATCAGTATCTTGCAGGTTTCTATATTGAAAAAGGTATCAATATGCAGTTCAGTTCTGCATACGCTCCTCAGATGAATGGTGTTGCTGAAAGAAAGAATAGAGTATTGATTAAGACAGCTAGAACAATGCTAGCAGATTCATCGTTACGTGTTCATTTTTGGAGTGAAGCTGTTGCAAATGCATGTTACACTATGAATCGAGTTCTGACTGTTAAACGACTGGGTAAAACTTGTTATGAGCTATTGCATGGGAGAAAACCATCGTTAAAGCATCTAGAACCATTTGGTGCACCGTGTACCATCTTGAAAAGAAAACCAGGAAGTAAGTTTGATTCAAAAGTGGTTACTGGAGTGTTTCTTGGGTATAGTTCTCCTAACAAGCGAATTTTCAACAATGAGATAAGATGTGTTGAAGAATGGTCTGAAGTTGATGTCCAGAGGAATCATATGAAGAGTGCTTCTAAGAGTCATCCTTGGATTTATAACTATGATGAGCTGATTGATTCATTCAATCTTGCTCCAGATCAGACGGAGAATGAAGTTGAGTTACAAATGTTGTTCGATCTACAGAATGAACCAGAAGTTTGTGCACCTACATCAACACCAACTCCATTACCCACTGTCATTGAAAAAATTCAAGATTTAGATCATGACATTGATCCAGTGTACGATACCTGCAGATCTGATATTTCAAGTGAGAATTCTAAAAATCAAGAAGATATTGGAGATACCACGAATCTACACCATGAGATACCTGTTCCTGCACATCCAGTTCCCAGAACTACAGCCGCTCATCCTAGAGAGAATATTATTGGAGATCCAAATGCATGTGTTAGAATAAGAAGACAAGTTCTGTTTGATGGTCAAGTTGATACTCATATGACAGCTGCTGCTGCATACTTCGAGTACTCATGTCATATTTCTAGAATTGAGCCAAAGACGACTAAAGAAGCGTTCAAACATGTTGATTGGGTAATGGCTATGCAAGAAGAGATTCATCAATTTCATTGTTTAGATATTTGGAAGCTAGTTACCAAACCGCATAGAGCTAAGGTAATTGATCTCAAATGGGTTTGGAAGTGCAAGTTTGATGAAGATGGCAATGTTATCCGTAACAAAGCAAGATTAGTTGCTAAAGGTTATCAGCAAGATCCTGAATTCGATTATGATGAAGTTTTTGCTCCTGTTGCCAGATTGGAGGCCATTCGCATTTTTCTGACTTTTGCTTCATTTATGAAGTTTAAAGTATTTCAAATGGATGTTAAGAGTGCATTTCTTTATAGCAAGCTAAATGAACGAGTATATGTCAGTCAACCTTCGGGTTTTGAAGATCATCTTCATCCTGACAAAGTTTACCAGTTACGTAGAGCGCTATATGGTTTACATCAAGCCCCAAGAGCTTGGTATGGACGTCTGTCAAGTTATCTGCTCGAAAAAGGTTATCAAATGGGCATGGTAGATTGTACTCTGTTCACAAAGGTTAAAGATGGTGATATTATTTTGGTCTAGATCTATGTAGATGACATTATTTTTGGTGCTACTAAGCAGGAACTCTTCGATGAGTTCGAACAGGTGATGAAGGACGAATTCAAAATGAGCAAATTGGGTCTCTTACATTACTTTCTTGGTTTACAAGTCGAACAGACTAGTAATGGTATTTTTCTTCATCAAGCAAAGTATGTAAATGATATACTTGAACGTTTTGGTATGACTCAAGAGCATCCTGTGTCAACCCCGCTAGCCGTGAATCATGGTATTTCGTTAGACTGTGAAAGGGAGCCTGTTGATCCTACATACTATCGAGCAATCATCGGATCGCTTATGTATCTTACTGCATCTAGGCCAGATATTATATTTCCAACATGTCTGTGTGCTCGTTATCAAGTTAATCCGAATACAGTTCATCTTACAGCTGCCAAAAGAATTCTACGTTATCTGTTGCATTCTCCCAATCTCAGCATCTGGTATTCGAATGAAGACAAGTTTAATCTTGTAGCTTATAGTGATTCAGACTATGCAGGTTGAAAAATCAATAACAAGTCTACATCAGGTGGATGTCAGTTTCTAGGAGAAAGGCTGGTGACCTGGCAGTACAAGAAACAAACTGCAGTTGCACTTTCCACATGTGAAGCTGAATATATCGCTGCTGCTAGTTGCTGCTCGCAAGTTGTTTGGATCCAACAACAACTTCGCGATTACGGACTAAGAATCTCTTTCTCTCCTCTTTATATTCATAATACTGCTGCTATTGCAATTACTAAGAATCCTGTGCAACATTCTAAGACTAAACACATAGGTGTTAAATATCATTTTCTTAGGGATTGCCATGAGAAAAAGATTATTGAGGTTAAGAGAATAGGTACTAAGGACCAGAGGGCTGACTTATTCACTAAGGCTTTTGATAAACCTAGGTTCTTAATACTGTTAGAGATGAATGGCATTGTTGATCAAGACAAAGTAATTTTAGATGATGTGCTTGAGGGTTAATCAAACTTTTAGACTTTACATGTAGGATGCATGACATATAGTTTTTAGTTTCTTATTATCTGTATTGCATATTTGTTGCTTACTGTCTGCATTTCCTTGCATGATTTCTTTCATATTTGCATGCTAGTCTGTAGTTATTTTCTGTTTCTTTTGTTAAAATGCTAAAAGACAAAAAGATTTTATGTTTTAGTATTTTAGGGGGAGTATATGTTTCAACAGAAAATACCTAAAAGTGAAAAATGCCTCATCAGAAAACCTTAAAAAGTTGAAAAATCCAAAAATGTGCTTGTTTTGATTAATATGTGGAGATGAAGAAATTACTGTACTGAGAATTGACATATTTGATTAGTAATGACTGATTTGAACGTTTATGTTTATCTGTTGTGTGATGTACTGATAGATGTGACTTATGAATTCTTAGCATTAGACAATCATAATAAGAATAATGATCATCTAAGATTCAGAAGTCATGGACGATCTGTAGCGTTTGAAGGTAGTCACCTAATTATCTTCGAAATCGTATCTAATGATAATTGTTGAGGAACTCAACAGTCGGTTGAGGGTATCCCCTATCATAATTGATAATCGTTAGAGAAAGTTGGGGGTGAATTTTAAGTTGAGGATTATCTGTTTGGCTGGTGCATACCACGTTGTCACGGGCCTAAGACTTAATAATGAAAACTAAACCCCAAAATATCATAGAAAATTAGTTTATGTCAAAAGTAAGTGTCCCTTCTCGCTTAAGGTTGAAAATTATAATTCCTTATTGCGGACCGTTCAAGCATTTAAGGGTGAACACCTTTGAGTGATCTGAGCATACAACAAAGAAACATGAGTTCATGCATAAAAATGGAAAATCCATTCATGATGGCGTTCAAAATTAATATATCAAAAGACTGTGATATGCTAAAAAAGAAATATCAAAAGAAATTCAAAGTCAAAAATAATTGGCGTATCAAGATGGTAAAGTCCTGAAAGTATGAAGAATGTTGATTCACGATGTGCTCATAAAGAACTCAGATCATTCTTTGTGTGATGCCCCCGCGCAGCTTGAATTGTTTAATCACGACGTTCACACTGAACTATCAAGATTCTTGTCATCTGCAATATAGAGTTATACCTATTAAGACTGTAAGTCGGAAAGAT
The DNA here is from genome assembly GCF_046630445.1 of Rutidosis leptorrhynchoides. Taxonomy (NCBI): domain Eukaryota; kingdom Viridiplantae; phylum Streptophyta; class Magnoliopsida; order Asterales; family Asteraceae; genus Rutidosis; species Rutidosis leptorrhynchoides. The sequence continues at coordinate 307,771,439 of NC_092336.1, read as the reverse complement.
ACTTATCTAGATATACTCTAATTAAATATACATATGAAAGTTTAACTTTCGATTCTGTTTTCCATGTCAACTTGAACATAATGAAGTTAAGGGCCTTGAGATTTATTTTGTGTGACGACTGGTCATCAGGCAAGTCTGCTTTAACTGTAGACCAATCCCCGCGATAAATAATGCGCCTATTCGGATAATCCAATATATTCTAAAATTTGTCGTTCAACTAGATTGAAGATTATCAATACACTGATAGAAGCCAAAGGCTGACAGGGTTATTCACAATGCCGTGAGAGCCATCCTGTTCAATTTGAATGAAATACATGAAAAGAGATAACGAAAAGTTACGTGTAATGAATTGAAAACCGAATAAAAACTCACAATCATAAGTGATGGAAGAATCAAGGATTAATGAACTTAGAGTGATCTCAAAAATCATCGATTTATAGTGTTCAAGTAATTAATGCCAAAATGATTGTCGAAGTGTCCGGAATGAATATGTTCATGTTTAATGAGGATTGATATCAGTAATTGCATGATAATAGACATAGACTGGATAATTAGGAATGAACAACAGAAATTGATTCAATATGTTAGTTCTGATCTATTTTTAAATTGTTAATCATTTTGGTCACAATAAGAATGTGGATTTATATGTTTGTTTATATGTTTATTTATGTATTTTGCATTGAAAACTGAAAAACAACAAAAAGATTTTGGTTTTGCATGTTATTGCATTTCATGGTAGAATGTCTTTTCCTTGCATATTTTTTTTTGTTGCATGACATTATAATTCAGAAAAGCTATAAAGATTTTATCTTTTCTGATTAATCCTCTGAATATGCACTATTACATCTGAAAGAACCTTGTCGAGATCAAGATTATTTTGGCCACAAAATCCATAAGATTGAAGTTTTTAGAGCTGGTGATTACTTGAAGGACTTTAATGATTTTAAGGTTATTAGTGAACTCGAGATGACATTACACTGTAGGATTTACTCTTGGAACATAGAATGTTTAGAGTAATAACCTTGTTTGGGTTAGGATTTTTTGATCTACGTAAGTGTTGATGATCATTTCTTGAAGGATTAGTGATTTATGACTCAAATTGAAAGTGTTAGTTACCTCTAAGATTGCGAAACGAGTCAAAATCCTAAGTTTGTGAAAATTGAAAATTTGAAATTGCCTAAGTGGCTCACTCGCACGTTTGATGTGTGAACCGTACGAGTAACCACACACGTGATGTTAACCGTACGGCTGACCTTGTTCTAAATGTCCTAAGACATCAGGGTCACACGCACGAGTGATTAGGTAAGACGCGCGGTTGATAGTGGATCGTGTGATCAATTATACGATTGATCACGAGAGTATAAATAGGGAGTGATGAGCACAAACGCTCACACTTGTGCTCCCAACTTTTTTTTTCTCAAAATTCGACCTTCACCGATCACGTTTTCTACCGCAGCGTTTGTTTATCACGTTATTTCGACCTCAGCGCCACCTAATAGGTAAATTTTCATCAAGTTTTAGTCTGTTAATTTGATGTTTGAATGATTCAAAACCCTAAGGGTTTGTAACTCGAATTTTGTGTAATTGGTGCTTGTTTTGATCAGTGTTTGTTATTGTTTTGAGTTAAACGGATCCTATACATGCTATTGTGATGTAAATCGGTCCCTAAAACGATAAAACATGTAATTTGTGGAATTTAAAAAGGCATTTAATACGGGTTTCATCAGACATGCACGAGTGATATCACTCGCACGCGTGAGACATGACTCGCACGAGTCAGTACACGGTTGATGATCAACCATGTTAATCATTGAGCTCACTTGTTAAATTTGATTTAGTTGCTCACTCGCTTGACTGAGCTAACACGTGTGATTACACGCACGAGTCACCACACGGTTGACTCACTCGCTTATAAATAGTACCTCAACCGTGCACCTTGTCTGAAACCATATTACTGCTCAAATGTGTCAACAGTGGCATGAGTGACTATATCACTCACACGGTTGATCACTCAGCCGCACGTGTGACATTATCACTCACACAGTTTATTATGTTAATATGTTTATGACACTTTGATGCAAATGCTTTGATATTTTATGATATGTGGGTCGTATTTCTAACATTTCTATTAATGTTTCAGTTTATTAAGATATCACCAATGGCAGAACAACAACGTAATGTTCTGGCTGTTAACCCAGAAGCTTAGGGGGAGCAACAGCATGATCCTCAAGTGAATCCAGTTAATCCGCCTGTTCAACAAGAGACTATTCGAGAGAAAGGCTAGCTCAACAATCAAGTTGCTCTTTATGATACTACTCTTGAAAGAGGTTCTCATTTTAAGGAAATTGTGGAGTTTCTAAAGTGCTCAAGGATTCATACAGCTATCCCTACTGCATGTACGTCATACTACAGCCATCAGAGAGAGTTCTGGAAGAATACTGTACTTGATGTGTCAGATACTGAAGAGAAAATTGTTAGTAAGGTTCAAGGGCATGAGATAACTGTTTCTAAGTCTGTGATAAGGAAGATTTTAGGTTTTACTGATGAGAGATGTTCCCACATGACGCTCAACCGAGAAAGGATACATGGATGTTTCAAGAGATGTGCTTATTCTGGCTATATCTCGGGTAAATCTGAGCTGATGAAGACTCTACTGCCTCCACAATTTAGATATCTTGCTCACGTGATCATGCATTGTTTGAGTGGTCGTAAAGCTGGGTGTGACAAGTTGAATGAGAAAGTGCAAAGCATGTTTGTGGCACTTGTTCTCAGAGCCCCATATGATTTCTCAGGATTTGTTTACTACTGCTTCAAAGCAAATCTTTTCAGTTCTACTCAGAGATACCTGATCTATGCCCGTTTTCTTCAATTAATCATTAATGATGCTGCACCAGAGTTACCAAAGCTTGAAGAGGATATTATTCACCTTAAGCCGATGAATCCGATTACTTTTTGAAGGATGGAGGAGACAAGAAATGAAGATTTGAAGCCTGAATTTAACAAAAAGCTTATTTGTCATCTGATCAAAGAAAACTATCGATATCCAGCTGGTAATGCGTGGAGAAATGAGGACTCAGACTCTGACTACGAAGTTTCTGATAAGGAAGGTGAGGGTGATAATCAACGTGCTACTGGTGAAGTTCAAGGAGGAGGTAATGTTGATGATGAGATTATCGAAGGTGATGATGAAGCGACTGAGGAAGATGTTAGTTTGAAACAAAGAAAGAGGAAAGGTAGAGAACAGATGACTGAACAACCGAAGAAGAAGGAGAAGAGAACTAAATATTAGTTTAATTCACCTCAAAAGTCATCTCAAGGAGGTTCTAAAAAACAGGCTCAGAGACAACCATCCAGTTTCATGAAGGATGCAAGAGCTCCTGCTACCGTACCAAGACCTACCCCAACAACACCTCAGATCACGCCATCAGAATTCAAGACACAACAAAATCTGTTGATGTCTTTGATCACCAAAATAACCAATCTGGAGAATCAAGCCATTGAGGACAAGAAGATCAGTGAAGCGAAGATTGAATCATTGGTAGAAGAAAACAAGAGGTTATCTGATAGATTGGACCGTTAGAAGGGGAGGACGGATAAGTTGAGAAAGAAAGTGTTGGCAATCAAGAGTGAGAATAAGGAGAAGTTGAAGGATTTGAACAATAAAATCGAATCGATTACCTCTGGTAAAACAAAGTTGATTAAGAAGAGAGTGAAGGTATTTCATATGCCCGAGAGACATATTAAATTAATGTGGCTAATAGGTTATGATCCAAGTAGGGTCATACCCAATAACAAACTTACCGACACCTTATTCGTATTTGATCTTAGCGATTGGTTCGTTGATTAAATACGCGACACTTGAATTTTAGAAAATGGTTTCTAAATTATTAACACTTGATATGTATATATAAATTATGGAATAATTTATATAAGGATTTAATTATTTATAGGTTAAATAATTAATTAAGTTATGTTACATTTTATAAATTGGTTTTGTAAAATATACATAACAAATATGCAAGCTTATAAAATGAGTTTTATAAAATTAAGTTTTATAAAAACTGATTTCACAAATCAGTCTTTTACAACTACTTTATATAATAACATGGTAATGTGAGTGACATGGGAGTTGTAATAAGCATGCAATTGTTTATTAGTGACCACCCATGCTTAACCAAGACCAAGACATAGTGTTCTACACTCACACATGCATTCAAACACATCAATAAGCTTGCAAACTGCTCAGTTTTTCCAGCCCCATGTGGCTGTCCAAAAACGTGGTTTAGGGCTGAAACAAAGGGTTGTTCAAGCTCATTAACAAGTGAAATTCAAGTGTAATAAATCCTAACCAATAGCTAGGGTGTTGGTGCATAGTTTGGGGTATAATCTCTTGAGGTTTCATGCTTTTGAAACTTGCATTCAACATCATCTCTTGAAGAGTTTGCTGTCCAGATTTTTGGGTTCAAAGGAAGTGGGTTTCAAGCTAGATTAACAAGGGTGTTAAGGTTATAAAGTCTAGCTAACTTAAGGGTGGTGTTGGAGGATCAAAGGCTTGAAGTTCTACACATTTATTCATCATCTTACTACCATTTTGGACAGCCCTTCAACTTGTTTTAAGGAGGTATAAAACTCTTTCCTTTCTTGTTAATTTGTAAGCATAATTTCATAACTTGATCCTTGTAGGATTTAGCTTTAATTGGTTTAAAGATTAAACAAGTAAATTGGTAATTACTCGCTTCCGTTTTCTTATAATCTTAAATGGTTTTAAGATATATGAACTTGGTAAATCCCAACAATGGTATCTAGAGCCGAAGTTGATGAAATATGCTTCAAGAAGTTGTTTTAAACCCATTATATTTGCATTCTATAAACATGCATGAATGTAGAATGCAAAAAAATCAAAGGGTTTGGGTGGGTTTATTGCATAGGCCGAATTATTTGGGACTCAAAAATGGGTTTTGAGTTTCTTCATTTGGTTCATACTTGGTTGCATGATGAAGTTCACAATCTATGCCTTGACCTTGTGTTTGTTGCATGCATGGTTGATTTATATTAATTCAATTGGTTTGTAATAATATTTATTCATTTGGCATGTAATATTATTTATTTATTTGGTTATGTAATTTATTTTATATTTGGTATGTAAAATAGATTAGGTTGTATTTTCATTTTCTAGAGAAAAATGTATTAGGATACATATTTTGTAAAAATGAAGATACAAGATGATGAAGACTTGAAGAACACAAGGAGCATATGGATGCAAGGTTAAGTGGGAGATTTGAAATCTCCTACTTTGTATTATTACCCCTTAACCCGGTGACATTTGTTTTCGGCTAAACAAATGTCCACCAAAATGGCTAGATTGTGAACATACTTGTTTTGCATGTGTGGTTGTTTGTATGTTTATTGTGTTTGTATGTTTGGTTGATACAATTAATCACAAGATAACAACAAGCAAAACGACAATTTAATTGGTTAAATTAGACGTATTAATGACATGCAAAACGACAATTTAATTGGTTAAATTAAAAGCAACTAAAGACCTTAATAAATGGTTATTAAGAACAAGAAAGGATTACACATATAAAATGGTTTATATCAAAGTAATAAAATTGGATTTATTACATGACATGAAAAATGGATTTTCAAATGTACCATACACTAAATGCATGTTGGTGTATGGCATAAAAGTTTTCTCAAACTAGAATTAATGAAAACTTAAAATCCCTTTTACAAACAAGGAAAACAAGTTTAACGCCATCCTTTTGTGTGACACTTAAGCATGTTAGGGAACTCATGATGGGATAAAGGTCACCTAACCGTCATGAACAAACTAATGTGGTTAAGGTGAATTTGACATGCTTGTGGGATAAAGGTCACCTAACCACCTGTACGTTAAGTTTACACATTTACACAGGTAGGACAACTTGATTTGGGAATCATGAACTTAGGGTCACCGAAGCATGAGGAACAAATAGGCGTTGATGGGATAAATATGCCATGCAAAAGGATTGCATGATCCCATACCTTAGAAGTTGCAAAAGGATTGCAATTGTCATGGAATGACTACCTAGCTAAATCAAATAACGGGATAAAGGTCACCTAACCGAAATTTGGTTTACCGTTGGATTCTAAAATTTAACATGGATCAATTAAACTAAAAGGGTATTGATTGTTAAATTATAAATCAATTCTTAAACAAACTTTGTCAAATTTTGTAGATGGCCGCCAATAACAAACAACAACATTCCAAACGCACCAATCAACTTTAATAACCTATCATTGAGGTCCATCCTCGGAAAAGAAAATAACTCCCAATCCATTTCATCTTATGTACTAAAGATGAAAAGCCTTATTGATCGATTGGACCGTCTAAATTGTAACGTGCCTGATGGATTAGCCACGGACCTTATCCTCAACTCTTTGTCAAAAAGGTTTGACACATTCATGTTGAATTACAACATGAATGGTTGGGATAAAAGCATTGGCGAATTACATGCCATGCTTAAGACGGCCGAATCAAGCATGGGTAAAAGGGCTTCACCCGTACTTATGATCAAAGAAGGTGGGTCTAAGAACAATTCCACTTCTAAGCCAAAGGTGGCTAAGAGAAAAGGACCCACATACAAAGGCAAGGACAAAGGAAAAGGGAAGTTGGTTACCCCAACCAAATAAAAAGCAAAAGGTTGCCAGACAAGCAAACCCCAAGGAAGATCCATGCTTTGGTTGCGATGTGATGGGTCACTAGAAATGCAACTGCCCGGTCTACCTAAAGGAGTTGAAAGAAAAGAGGGATGCAGGGCAAACCTCGGGTAATGTATATATGGAATACATTGAGCTTAGTTTTAATTCTTCTAATACATGGGTATTGGACACAGGATGTGGAACTCATATTTGCAATTCATTGCAAGGGTTCAAAAGAAGTAAACTAAATGCGGGAACAAAAGTCTCTACATGAGAAATGGTGCAAAGGTGCACATAAAAGCTCAAGGAGACTTTATGTTAAAGCTTTAAACTGGATTGGAGCTAATTTTGAAAAATGTTTTGTATGCACCTCTGTTGACACGAAACATTATTTCTGTTTCCCGCTTAAGACAATATGGTTTTAATCTTAATTTTATTAATGATGATATCCATGGTTCTTTAAATGATATGTTCTATTTTAGGGCTTCGCCTTTAAATGGTATTTATGAATTGGTTCATGATAACACATCATTTGATAGCTCAATATACCAAGCAAGCACCAAGAAACTCAAAAGGGATTTGAGTGATTCCTACTTATGGCATTGTCACCTTGGTCACATAAACAAGAATCAAATGCATACACTTCAAAAGAATGGTCTTTTAAAATCAAGTGAGCTGGATTCATTTGATGTATGTGAATCTTGTTTACAAGGCAAAATGACTAAAGCACCTTCAAAGGGGACCTATGAAAGGACTAAAGACTTATTGGAATTAATACATTTGGATGTATATGGACCCTTTAAGCCCATGACTAGGAATGGTTGAAGATACTTCATCACTTTAATTGATAAACTTGAGTCGTTTCTGATATGTCTACTTATTAAGACACAAGGATGAAACATTTGAAGCATTCAAAGTATATCAAAATGAAGTACATAATAAACTCAACAATATATTTTGGGGTTATTGTCTATGCTCCGCGTCTAGTATTCTAAATATGGCCCCAACCAAGAAAGTGGAACGAACTCCTCATGAGATGTGGTTTAGAAAACCTCCTTCTCTATCAAACTTAAAGGTATGGGGATGTGAAGCTTATCCTAAGCACTACATCCCTAATAAGTTGAATGCTCGATCCACAAAGTGTATCTTCATAGGATATCCCAAGGATGGTATGGGATACTAATTCTATGATCCATCCGAGCATATATATTTGTTGCTCGGAAGGCTGAGTTCCTTGTAACTAAGTTCCTTTTGGAAGGTAATAGTGAAAGGAAGGTAGATCTTGAAGAGGTTCAAGATCAAGGAGATGATACACAATTGGTTGACACTAGAACTCAACATGTAAATGTTGAGAATGATCAAATGGATGATCAAAGTATACAAAACGTTCGTAGATCTGGTAAGATTAGTAATCCTTCTGAGTGATTTAGATCCTCATGGAAGGTTGCTATGTGATTCATTTGGATGAACCAACGAACTACCAAAATACTTTATCACGGATTGATAAAGATAAATGGCAGGAAGCCATGAACGTTGAGATGCAATCCATGTATGACAACCAAGTTTGGGAATTGGTTACACAACCTACTAACTCTAAGTTAGTTGATTGTAAATGGCTTTTCAAGGAGAAAACCAACATGCATGGAAACTTGGATACATACAAGGCAAGACTTATCGCAAGAGTTTTCACTCAAAGTCAAGGAATTGACTATGATGAAACTTCTTCACCTGTGGCAATGCTAAAGTCTATTAGGATATTATTTGCCATTGCTACTCATCATGATTTTAAAATATGGCAAACAGATGTCAAAACCGCTTTCCTAAATGGATAACTTGAGGAAGATGTCTATATGGTTCAGCCTGAAGGTTTTGTCAATCTGAAATATCCTAACAAAGTATGCAAGTTAAAGAAATCAATCTACGGATTGAAACAAGCATCGAGAATGTGGAATCATCGTTTTAATGAGGAAGTCAAGAAATTTGACTTCATTAATAACGATGATGAAGCTTGTGTATACAAGAAAGCTAGTGGGAGCACTATCATGTTCCTTGTATTATATGTGGATGTCATATTATTATTTAGAAATGATATTCCGACCATGCAAGGTGTTACAACCTGGCAAAGTATTTGCTTCTCCATTAAGGATCCTGGAGAAGCACAATACATATTGGGGATTAGGATCCTGGAGAAGCACAATACATATTGGGGATTAGGATCTAAAGGGATAAATCCAAGAAATTGATAGGTTTGAATCAAAGTGCATAAATTGAAAAAGGCTTGAAAAGGTTCAAGAAGGAAATCTCTAAGAAAGGTTTGGTACCTTTTCATAGAGGAACGCTTCTCAGTTAATCTCAGTGCCCCACCACGAAAGATGAAAAGAAAGCAAGAAAAGGTCCCATATGCGTCTGATATTGGGTCAACCATGTATGCGTTGATATGCACTAGACCAGATGTGTCATGTGCTCTTAGCATGACAAGTAGATACCAGAATAACCATGGAAACAGTCATGGGACTGCGGTTAAAAGTATATTGAAATACCTTAGAAGGACTAAGGATATGTTTCATATATACGGGTCTGGTGAGGAGGAACTCGCTGTAAAAGGTTACGTGGACGCGAGCTTCCAAACTGATCGAGATGGATCTCGATCACAATCTGGTTATGTCTTCATTTTAAATGGAGGTGCGGTCTCTTGGAAGTGTTAAAACTAGGATGTTGTTGCTTTATCTACTACAGAATCAGAGTACATCGCCGTCTCATTGGTAGCTAAGGAAGCTGCATGGATGAAGAAATTCATCGACGACTTAGGAGTGGTCCCTACCATTCAGGACCCTCTTAAGATCTTTTGTGATAACGATGGTGTGATTGCTCAAATCAAGGAACCTCGTGCTCACCAAAAGACTCGTCACTTTGAGTGGAGATTCAACTACATAAGGGATGAAGTTGAAAAGGGAAAGATATGTACTCGCAAAGTTCACACAGATCTTAATATAGTGGATCCACTCACGAAGCTCTTACATGGAGCAAAACATGAAGGACATGTTTGTGCATTAGGGCTTCGGTATTCTAGTGATTGGTCATGATCTGTTTTAAGTATTGTAACGGAACGAATTGGTTCAAACTCATTAATATAATTATTGGTTAGTTTATTTTGAGTTATGTTCCCATTTTGCATATTTTATCCATGAATAAGACATTATTCTAAATTCCGTAGTCGATCACATTTATGGGAATGAGTGTGAGGTTTAGACTATTATGAACTTGGATTGGTATACATTCACGGAATGAATGTAGGGCTAGGTTGCTACCAAGGTTCATAGATATTTGTGGGATACAAATATTGGAAGACCCGCTCTCAAGACTTACTATATGGAGCCTTTGTGGTTGATCACATGTAATCTTGAGTAAAGGCGAATATCATAGTATCCTCTGACCTGAGATACATACTGGGTCCTAATATTCACCGAGTATTATGCCTTGATTCTTTCCTTTGCTATTCTGAAATATGGTAGTACATAAGGAAGAGCTCAGGTATAATGCAAAGTGTGTATCTAGGACGTATGTAGTCAAGATGGAATTTGTCCCTCTTATTCGTTGAGAGTCAGATGTCTAAGGCCTGATAAAGTTAAATCTAAAAGAGAGTGGTCACTCTGTATCTCTTGGATTTGACATGACATCTAGGATTAAAGGATATAATGAAAAGATTCACCTATATATCAATTCGAGTTGGGTACTCAAAAAGATGATGTTATTGAATGGCACAAAGTCATAACATATTGGGGGTGGTGGACGGTGTGTTAGGCTGTATCCATCACTTGCATTAATTTCTTATGTTTCTCGTGCAAGTGGGAGATTGAAGGTATTTCATATGCCCGAGAGACATATTAAATTAATGTGGCTAATAGGTTATGATCCAAGTCGGGTCATACCCAATAACAAACTTACCGACACCTTATTCGTATTTGATCTTAGCGATTGGTTCGTTGATTAAATACGCGACACTTGAATTTTAGAAAATGGTTTCTAAATTATTAACACTTGATATGTATATATAAATTATGGAATAATTTATATAAGGATTTAATTATTTATAGGTTAAATAATTAATTAAGTTATGTTACATTTTATAAATTGGTTTTGTAAAATATACATAACAAATATGCAAGCTTATAAAATGAGTTTTATAAAATTAAGTTTTATAAAAACTGATTTCACAAATCAGTCTTTTACAACTACTTTATATAATAACATGGTAATGTGAGTGACATGGGAGTTGTAATAATCATGCAATTGTTTATTAGTGACCACCCATGCTTAACCAAGACCAAGACATAGTGTTCTACACTCACACATGCATTCAAACACATCAATAAGCTTGCAAACTGCTCAGTTTTTCCAGCCCCATGTGGCTGTCCAAAAACGTGGTTTAGGGCTGAAACAAAGGGTTGTTCAAGCTCATTAACAAGTGAAATTCAAGTGTAATAAATCCTAACCAATAGCTAGGGTGTTGGTGCATAGTTTGGGGTATAATCTCTTGAGGTTTCATGCTTTTGAAACTTGCATTCAACATCATCTCTTGAAGAGTTTGCTGTCCAGATTTTTGGGTTCAAAGGAAGTGGGTTTCAAGCTAGATTAACAAGGGTGTTAAGGTTATAAAGTCTAGCTAACTTAAGGGTGGTGTTGGAGGATCAAAGGCTTGAAGTTCTACACATTTATTCATCATCTTACTACCATTTTGGACAGCCCTTAAACTTGTTTTAAGGAGGTATAAAACTCTTTCCTTTCTTGTTAATTTGTAAGCATAATTTCATAACTTGATCCTTGTAGGATTTAGCTTTAATTGGTTTAAAGATTAAACAAGTAAATTGGTAATTACTCGCTTCCGTTTTCTTATAATCTTAAATGGTTTTAAGATATATGAACTTGTTAAATCCCAACAGAGAGGAGAAGAATTTTCTTCTAATTTGGTGGTGATGATGACAAAGACGATGAAGAAGATGCTGGAACTGGAGGACCTTCTTTTGAGATACCGTTAGTGATACCTATTCGAAGCTTTAATGAATACGGTGAGGTCTTTACTGCTGAATATTATATGAATTATTCAAATATTTTTAATGATGCAGAAAAGGGGGACGTTCTACCAAGTGAGTTTCCATTGGAACAGCTTGCTGCTCTGGCATATGACAGTGAAAACGATACGGAGAATACAGAGTCAGTTGAAGCTAAAGACAAGGCTCCATAAGAAGGGCCAGCTGATGAAATCCCTCCCAAATCAATCCAAAATATCAACTTAAGAGATTTTGATAACCTGTTCGAAGATGAGAAGAGTGAAAATTCTGTTGGTAAGGAAAGTATGAAAGAAAATGTTATTGTCGAATCGGAAGATGAGTTTGAGACAGAGTCTGAGGATGTCGAGGAAGAGGAAGAAGTGGAAATTGTTATGCTGTCACTTGCACCATACTCAAATCCGTCACTCAATACATTAAGTGACTTCTTCAATTTGAGTAGTGATGTGAGACAAAAGAACTTAATATAGTTAGAAAAAGCGAAGAAGGTATACAAGGAACAAGTGAAAGAAGTGGATGTTCTAATTGAAAAGAACAAGAAAATCCAACATGAGAAACTGCTCGTTGAGAAAGAAAGAAAAGAATTTGAGCTGAAGAATAAAAACTCCGAGCCGAGCAAGCCAAAGCCGAGGCATGGAATGAGATCAATGAATGGTTCAAACGTGATAAGGTTAAAGTAAACAGAAATGTTGAAGAAGACGAGATCCGTCAAAGTTGGTGGAAACAGAACGTCATTAACCCTGATCAGTTGAATAAGCCAGAAATCGAGCCGAAGTTTGCTAGTTTCTACAAAAGGGGAAAGAGAACCAAGAAGTATTCCAAGGGTAAAATACTAAGCTGGGGTTACTTCAAGGAGATCAATTGTTTCGCGATCAAGAGGGAAGGGGGAGTTGATTACATGGCACATCCTAGTCACTTCAAAACTCTACCGTACTTCGAGATCATGCAACTTGCTAAGCTGAAGATGTTGAACGCTGAAGATTGTGACCTTTCCAGGTGGTTTCAGAGAAAACTCAGATATAAGTATAAAACAGGGAAATGGGACATATTTAAGTCAACAGCCGCCAGGTTTTCTGTAGTGACCCGAACTTTTCCATGTTTATATATATTAATTGAGATTGATATTTACATGACTAAATGTTTCCAACATGTTAAGAAATCAAACTTGTTAAGACTTGATTAAATGAAATAAGTTTCATATAGACAATTGATCACCCAAGTTGACCGGCGATTCACGAACGTTACAAATTTGTAAAAACTACATGTTGTGGTATATATAGACATATATATATGGTTGACATGAGATTATGATGAGTAAGTATCTCACTAAGTATATTAACAATGTGTGATATACATAAGAAATGAGATTACTAAGTTAAGAAACTCGAAATGATATATAACGATTATCGTTATGATAATGTCTACTAAATACATATGTATCATATTAAGATATTGATACACTATATTTAACATGATAAAATGATATTTAAATATATCATTAAGTGTGTTAACAATGAACTACATATGTAAAAACAAGACTACTAACTCAAGAATTACGAAACAAGACTTATATGTAACGATTATCGTTGTAACGATATTTTAATGTATATATCATATTAAGAGATATTCATACAACATAATATCATGATAACATAATAATTTAACATCTCATTTGATATAATAAACATTGGGTTAACAACATTAATTGAGATCGTTAACTTAAAGATTTCAAAACAACACTTACATGTAACGACTAACGAAGACTTACCGACTCCATTAGAATGTATATACATGTTGTGTTTTGATATGTATTCTTACACTTTTGAAAGAATTCAAGACACATATCAAATTACTTCTACTTAACAAAAATGCTTACAATTACATCCTCGTTCAGTTTCATCAACAATTCTACTCGTATGCACCCGTATTCGTACTCGTACAATACACAGCTTTTAGATGTATGTACTATTAGTATATACACTCCAATGATCAGCTTTTAGCAGCCCATGTGAGTCACCTAACACATGTGGGAACCATCATTTGGCAACTAGCATGAAATATCTCATAAAATTACAAAAATATTAGTAATCATTCATGACTTATTTACATGAAAACAAAATTACATATCCTTTATATCAAATCCGTATACCAACAACCAAAAACACCTACAAACACTTTCATTCTTCAATTTTCTTCATCTAATTGATCTCTCTCAAGTTCGATCTTCAAGTTCTAAGTGTTCTTCATAAATTTCATAAGTATAGTTTCATAAAAATCAAGAATACTTCCAAGTTTGCAAGTCTACTTCCAAGCTTTCTAATCCATTCCAAGTAATCATCTAAGATCAAGGAACCTTTGTTATTTATAGTAGGTTATCTTTCTAATTCAAGGTAATATTCATATTCAAACTTTGATTCAATTTCTACAACTATAACAATCTTATTTTGAGTGAAAATCTTACTTGAACTGTTTTCGTGTCATGATTCTGCTTCAAGAACTTTCAAGCCATCCAAGGATCTTTTGAAGCTAGATCCATTTTTCTCATTTCCAGTAGTTTTATCCAGAAAACTTGAGGTAGTAATGATGTTCATAACATCATTCGATTCATACATATAAAGCTATCTTATTCGAAGGTTTAAACTTGTAATCACTAGAACATAGTTTAGTTAATTCTAAACTTGTTCGCAAACAAAAGTTAATCCTTCTAACTTGACTTTTAAAATCAACTAAACACATGTTCTATATCTATATGATATGCTAACTTAATGATTTAAAACCTGGAAACACGATGAACACCATAAAATCGGATATACGCCGTCGTAGTGAAACCGGGGGCTGTTTTGGTTTGGATAATTAAAAACTTTGATAAAATTTGATTTAAAAGTTGATCTTCTGGGAAAATGATTTATCATATGAACATGAAACTATATCCAAAAATCTTGGTTAAACTCAAAGTGAAAGTATGTTTTTCAAAATGGTCATCAAGATGTCGTTCTTTCGACGGAAATGACTACCTCTTTAGTAATTGACATGTAACTTAAATTTCCGACTATAAAACTATACTTTTTCTGTTAGGATTCTTAAATTAGAGTTCAATATGAAACCATAGCAATTTTATTCACTCAAAACGGATTTAAAATGAAGAAGTTATGGGTAAAACAAGATTGGATATTTTTGATCTTTTTAACTACGGGAAATGTTTAACAAATCTATAAAAATCATATCCTAGCTAACTTATATTGTATTATACATGTATTCTAATATATTATGTAATCTTGGGATACCATAGACACGTATGCAAATGTTTTGACATATCATATCGACCATTGTATATATATTATTTGGAACAACCATAGACACTCTATATGCAGTAATGTTGGAGTTAGCTATACAGGGTTGAGGTTGATTCCAAAAATATGTATACTTTAGTTGTGATCTAGCCTGAGACGTGTATACACTAGGTTGTGGATTGATTCAAGATAATATATATATCGATTTATTTCTGTAAATATAACTGTGGACAACTAGTTGTAGGTTATTAACGAGGACAACTGACTTAATACACTCAAATCTTTAAAACATAATAAAAATGGTTGTAATTATATTTTGATCATACTTTGATATATATGTACATATTTGTATAGGTTCGTGAATCGATCTGTGGCCAAGTCTTATTTCCGAGGAAGGAAATATCTGTGAAAGTGAGTTATATTCCCACTTTTAAAATCTAATATTTTTGGGATGAGAATACACGCAGGTTTTATAAATGATTTACAAAATAGACACAAGTACGTGAAACTACATTCTATGGTTGAATTATCGAAATCGAATATGCCCCTTTTTATTAAGTCTGGTAATCTAAGAATTAGGTAACAGACACCCTAATTGACGCGAATCCTAAAGATAGATCTATTGGGCCTAACAAACCCCATCCAAAGTACCGGATGCTTTAGTACTTCGAAATTTATATCATATCTGAAGGGTGTCCCGGAATGATGGGGATATTCTTATATATCCATCTTGTTAATGTCGGTTACCAGGTGTTCACCATATGAATGATTTTTATCTCTATGTATGGGATGTGTATTGAAATATGAAATCTTGTGGTCTATTGTTACGATTTGATATATATAGGTTAAACCTATAACTCACCAACATTTTTGTTGACGTTTAAAGCATGTTTATTCTCAGGTGAATACTAAGAGCTTCCGCTGTTGCATACTAAAATAAGGACAAGATTTGGAGTCCATGTTTGTATGATATTGTGTAAAAACTGCATTCAAGAAATATATGTCAATGTAATATATTTCTATTGTAAACCATTATGTAATGGTCATGTGTAAATAGTATATTTTAGATTATCATTATTTGATAATCTACGTAATGCTTTTAAAACCTTTATTGATAAAATAAAGGTTATGGTTGTTTTAAAAATGAATGTAGTCTTTGAAAAACGTCTTATATAGAGGTCAAAACCTCGCAACGAAATCAATTAATATGGAACGTTTATATTCAATATGAATGGGACATTTCATTTTCCATGCACCCGACAAAGAGAAATTCTAAAGGTGGACCTGTACGCGTTGTTAAGTTCCGTCCAGCCAGGCACATGAAGCAATCTCCATTGATGTCCATACCCAATGATATATGCAAAAACTTCAGATGGTGGTTCTATGATGAGTTGTCGGAGGAAGCAGTGATCTTGACTGCGATTGAGAAGGAAGATGGAAGCATACAGTTCGACAATGTGAGGATTTTAGATCCTATATGGCTGAGGAACTTATCGAGATTTGATGTGGAGACACTTCACCGCCATCACATTACGTTTAGAGATGATCGAGAAGAGGAAGCTATGAGATATCAACATGTGATCGATGTCTACTATGCATACCTCAACAGAAACAGTGATGCTCAAAGCTCAAACCAAGTTCAAGCCAGCTGATCTATGTTGGATACTGTGTTGCTAGTTTGTATTTTGTTTTTGATGATGTATTTAGGCGAGACAGAGAATTTGGATATGTACTTGATATTAAACTGATGTTACATTTGGACTTATATGTATTTCATGGACGTTTACTTTATTGTAATCGATGGTCTAGGTCCTAGGGGGAGTTGTTGATGCATTTTATGTAAGTCCCTAGACATCTAACCTACGTCCATTGCAGGTACTTCAGTTTATGGGATATCATGATCGTTCGTTATTATCCCATCTGTGTTTGTATGTGGTTACAGGTACTGCAAGAATTCAATATGGATGTTTGACTATGTTAGACTTAGTCAGACGTGCGAATGAAGTCTCACTCGTACGGATGACAAGCTCATACGCACGGTTGATGATGGGCTAAGTCACAATTATAACCTAAATGAGAAGACACGAGTGAGTGATCACCCGTACACCTGATGAAGCCAACTCGTACGTGTGATGGATGAATCGTACGGGTGAGTCAACATCAGAGGTATATAAGTGTTATGTTCTTCATTTTGGGTTAAGCCTCTCACACACACACACCACTCAGATCTGGTAAATCCTAATCCGATTCTCTATCAACCCAAATCACTCCTGTAATGAATAATAGCTCTAGGCATTAATCTAATCACACACATCTAATCCTTGTTGTGGTTTGACTAATTTAATCCCAAAAAGCTCCTAATATTCACTAGTTATGGTTTGATTCACTAATTCCACCTTTGTGTGAATTAAATATGTTGATTTCGAAGTTCCTAGTCATGTTTCATCAAAAATCAACCGTAGGTGTTGTTCATGCTCTTTCTCGTTCTTGGGATAGATTAAGATATAATAGATGAAAACGATCACGAATTAGTCAAGATAAGGTTTGTATACACGGTTCATAAGATCTATGAATACAGTAAGTGCACTATTTAAGCCAAAAGGCATGACAAGAAACTCATTGTGTCTATAACGAGTTCAGAAAGCAGTCTTAGAAACATCAGCTTCCTTGACTCTCAGTTGATGATAACCCGACCTAAGATCAATCTTTGAATAGATACTTTACCTTTGCAATTTGTCAAACAGGTCATCAATACGCAGGAGTGCATAACGATTCTTGATGGTTAGCTTGTTGAGTTCACTATAATCAATACACATCCTCAACGTGCCATCTTTTTTCTCGACAAAAATAATAGGTGCTCCCCATGGAGACGAGCTAGGATGAATGAAACCTTTTTCTAAAAGTTCATGGAACTGGTTGGATAGTTCCTTCATCTAAGACTGAGCTAAGCGGTATGGTGCCTTTGCAATAGGTGCAGCACCGGGAGTTAAATTAATTGGAAACTCAACCTGTCTTTGAGGAGGGAGACCAGGGAGTTCTTTAGGAAAAACCTCAGGAAAGTCTCTAACCACCGGTACATCTTCAATGCATTTTTCTTCCGGTTCGACTTCCTTATCATAAGCCAAAATGGCTTGATATCCCTTCATTAGATATTTACATGTTTTGATACAAGAAATGATGTTAATTTTAGAACAACTCATCTCCTTGTTGACTTTGAAATGCTAACTGGTCATGACTAGTATTTGGAGTCGGAAAGTTGGCAATAAGTACCCTTATTATATACTCATGGATTGATTGATTCCGTCACTTACAAAGATTTCATAATAACTTGAGCATGAATAGTCCGATGTTCACATAGATAAGTATGAAGACATGCTAATGCAGTGGCTTTCGACTATGCGACGATCATTGAAAATCAATTTATCAGGTTCTTGCTAAATCTGTGAGTATTGCCGAAATGGTATGAATTTCCCAATGAGTAAGGGCGATGTAAGGAGATGGTGTCACTTTCTTATTGTTAGGACCATTAATATATGATCATTTAATGATACATCTAACATGCTTTTAACACCGAGACGAAATCATAAGATTTTTAGGAAAATGGTTAACGATTCAAAGGTCGCGACTTATTGTTTAGGTACAACATATCACGCGATCTTTGAGATTAGGTAACATAATGATAATCATATCAATACTACCTTTGATCCTATGGAGCGTGTGAGGGATCACGTGCTTTTCAATATGGTGATGTATATATATATATATATATATATATATATATATATATATATATATATATATATATATATATATATATATATATTTACATACTTCAGCCTTTACTAGCTCAAAATGTGGATACGCTAGAGTACGATGAGGTTCTTTTAATTGCTATGGTAGTTTTTAGATGTGATTAGGGTGAGTTCAGCTCAAGCCGCAGTCTGCGAGAAAAAGGAAAACTTCAGGTGGTGTATCTAACCCTAAATTTTGAATTGACAGTGATCGATTATTGCATGGTGGCAAGTAATGAATGCACGACAACACGAGCGCAAAACTTTTTTCTTGGCTATCAATAGATATTTGTTGGAAGGTCCTATTCTTCATGAGATTATGCTCGTGAGATTTTGACCGTCTCGCCACAGAGAACGTAATAGTAAATGTGGTGTTCATAATATCGTTGTTTAAGACGCATGCTTCGAGGAAATTACGAGGGTGTCACTTCAGGTCACTTAAGAATGTGCATTCTTCCTTCCAGCGAGGGTATGATGGTGGTTAAGTGTGATACCCCCAAATAGGGCCGGAGGTAAATATGACTTTTCCAAAATCATCACACAGTTATGTAAACGAGAACGACTCTAAATGAGACGTTTAATAAATTCAATAATTTAATTGCAGCGTAAATTGAAATGTTTTACATGGTAAACCTAAATGTAATAAATGTTTAACAAATGATCAGATATAATAAATGCGGACTTCGATGCAACAGCAGGCAAGCAACATAGGGCAGCACATAAGCTATTCTTCACCTGAGACAAACATGCTTAAATTGTCAACACAATGGTTGAATGAACATCATAGGTTTAATAATCAATAAGTTTTAGACCACAAAATTTATTTCAAAATATCAAAATATTCAATATGCCATGAGTTATAATATCAAGCTAAACATTAACCCCTGACACTGTACGGGTGTCGGTAATCATCATTATGTACCCCCTTGACGATCACGCCAATGGGTAGAGACATCACTCTCAATAGGCCTACTCACAATAATTAAGCTTGCAAAATTCCAATTCCAGCAATTAACGATATTATGGCGGGGATTTGCATGTAAGAATACAAGTTAACAATAATCTCATGAAGTTGCATATCAAAAGTTTAGGCACTTGTGTCTAAATTGTAAATAACTTAAAGCAAGCATGTGTCTCACTCTAAGATTTATAAAATACATTAAAATATGTAAAAAGCGGGGCTATGAGTTCACCTTAGTAGCACAGAAGAATTATTCCACAAGAGAAAAGAATCGAATGGAAGAATGCGATCGGAATCTCAACCTAGAGATAAAATGTATGATCAGATATTGCCTAAAAGACTTAAGTATAATAATTATACTAATGATGATGGTTTTCTAAAAATAATTTTCATTTTCGAAAAGTTACTATCTATGGAAAGTTTCCTTTTATAGAAACTTTCTAATTATAGAAATTTCAGGTTATAATTTATAACAAGGCTCTGTACACATTTACCCAAATCTCGTTGCTATCATACAAGTCACTCTGATGGTCAGTTGTTACCAGGTGCCCAGGACTCTTGACCAGAATCTAAGTCTTGGCATTCGAGATCCACAAGCGGTTCCTATAAGGCAACAAGGACTACCCTAGGCCATATGTAGCGGTGAGGTTCGTATATAGTGCACATTATCTTAATTATAACCATCACATAATAAAGGTATATAATCTTTTATTATATAGTTAAGTTAATTATATATATAGTTATTATTTGTATTATATAACTAATTATAATTTAATAATTATATATGTATTATTATTCAAGCTATAATTTCTATCTTAACTTAAATTAATTAATATCTACAATATACTAATCATTATCTCATACTATATATATAACATAAATGTATTACATTATTTGTTACTTAATTTATAGGATACTTAATAATATAGTACTTTATTAACTCAATATTATACAGAAATACTTAAATAATTAATTAAATTCCTAATAGTCATGTACATAATTTTTATAGTCTTAGTTAATTATAAAAATCAGTAGAAAAATTTAAGAAAGTAATTTTATTACAATTTTGTATTTATATTTGTTTCCATTCTTAACTTAATCACAAAACAAGTTTAATTATACAAAAAATACTAAATAAACATAAATGATTATTTTTGAAATTTTTATAAGTTTCTTACAGTCAATAAATCTGTAGAAAATTATTAAATAAAAGATTTCCTAATTTTTATAATTATTTCCTTATTTACCTCCTATTTACATAATAATAGTGTTTAATTATGTAATAATTATTAATTCGACTCATAAATTAATTTTTATAATTTTCTCAGATCTAGACAATGTTCAAGAACTCAGAAAAATTATTTATTATATTTTATTTACTGTACATATTTTTATTAAAAATTTCCCTTTGTTTCAATAATTAAACAACACAAAATTCGAATTTATTTTTTATAAATTATATTCTGACCTAATTAACTAAGTTAAATATCATACTTTACTGGAAAAATATTTATATAACTTAATTATCCTTTTTAATATTTTGTTTACAATTATATATGTATACCGTATATATATATATATATATATATATATATATATATATATATATATATATATATATATATATATATATATATATATATATATATATATATATATATATATTAATAAACTATTTTTAATTAAATAAAATATAAAAACGTATTATTAATTGGTAAAATTATTTTTCCTAGATCTCTTATTACTTATAAATAATTAACATGCATAATTTATAATTAAATTAATTCAATACATAATTATTATATATATGTATTTTTGGCCAAATGAAAACACAAAGAAATTAATAAAAATTGTTAAATCAACTCATAAATCTGAAAATTTAATTTTTATAAAACTTATTAATCATATATCTAATTATCATGAGTTTAGAAAAATTTTATAAATTGCAAAACTATTTATTTATTTATGTTATGGGTTTCGGCCGAAAAAAACATAGAAAAAGAAAAAAAACGCAAAAAGAGAAGAAAGAAAAGAAAAAGAAAATCTTACAAATATTTTAGGGTTTTGAAGAAGCTCCAAATTTTTGTGAATGAAAAATAATGAGGGGTTAAGGCCCTATTTATAGATTTTTAATTGCTTGGGCTTCAAGATAAATACAATTTAATTAATTAATGAATTTTTTATTCCTTTTTTAAATTTGGCCTACGTAGGCTTTTATTTATTTATTTAATGGAACATTCTAGATTTAATTATATTTTTATCTTCTTTTATTTGATTAACATATTTATTATATATTTATTTATATCTTACGGTATATATATATATATACACATATATTTTTATATTTAAATTATAAATTTACATTTATAACCTATTACTTGATCATTTTATATATATATATATATATACCCATATTTATTTTTCATTTACATTTTATTTACACTAATACGTAATATATATACACCTAATAATAATAATATTAATAATAATAGTAATGATAATAATAATATTAATAATAATATTAATAATAATAGTAATGGTAATAATAATAATAATAATAATAATAATAATAATAATAATTATTATTATTATTATTATTATTATTATTATTATTATTATTATTATTATTATTATTATTATTATTATAGTAATAATAATAATAACATTATTATTAGGGTTAGGGTTATATTAAATGATTAGGGTTTACACTAAATGATTAGGTTTAGGGTTTAGTTCACTAATGACGAGTATTGGGGTTAGGGTTACTGAATATTAATTACTTCATTTATTATGTCCGTATAACAACCCTAATAGTTATAACACAGAAGTACAAAACATTAATGAAACCCTAGGGGTATTATAGTTATTTCAGAGTGGAAAAATGAGGGTTGTTATAGTACCTCCCCGTTAATTTAAACTTTGTCCCGAAGTTTCAGGAAGACTTCTCTGATGTATCAGCAGTTGGAAAAAGATGAGGATATTTTCGCTTCATCTGGTCTTCACGTTCCCAGGTATACTCGGGGCCTCTTCATGAATTCCAACGGATCTTAACAATAAGAATAGAGCTTTGTTTCAAGCTTTTAACCTGACGATCCATAACCTCTATCGGTTCTTCAACAAAATGCATTTTATCATCAATGCGGATATCCTCCAATGGAATAAGGAGTGTGTCATCAGCAAGACACTTTTTAAGATTCGAGACATGAAATACATCATGCACATTACTAAGCTCAGTTGGTAATTCTAATCGATATGCCACAGGACCAACTCTTTCAATAATCTTGAAAGGTCCAACATAACGTGGACTTAATTTGCTTCGCTTACCAAAACGAATGATGCCCTGCCAAGGGGATACTTTCAACATGACTTTATCACAAACTTGGAATTCTAAATCTTTCTGACGTTTATCAGCATAGCTTTTTTGTCGGCTGCGGGCAGTTTCTAATCGTCTCTTAATCTGAACGATCTTTTCGGTAGTTTCATGAATGATTTTAGGACCAGTTAACTGTCTTTCCTCCAATTCATCCCAACACAATGGAGATCTACATTTTCGTCTATATAAGACTTCAAAAGGTGCAGCCTTAATACTTGAGTGATAACTGTTGTTGTAAGAAAATTCAGCCAATGGCAAGTATCTATCCCAACCTTTGCCGAAATCGAGAGCACAAGCACGCAGCATATCTTCCAATGTCTGAATTGTTCGCTCACTTTGACCATCAGTTTGCGGATGATAGGCTGTACTCATGCCGAGTTGAGTTCCAAGGTCGGATTGTAAAGTTTTCCAGAATCTAGAAACAAATCGACTGTCGCGATCAGAAATAATTGAGATAGGAACTCCATGACGTGAGACAATCTCTTTGATATAGAGTTGTGATAATTTCTCCATCTTGTCAGTTTCCTTGATCGGTAAGAAATGAGCAGATTTAGTGAGACGATCAACTATAACCCAAATAGTATCGTTTCCGTTTGAAGTCTTGGGCAACTTAATAATGAAATCTATAGTGATACATTCCCACTTCCACTTCGGAATATCCTACTGTTTAAGTAAACCAGACGGCTTTTGATGCTCAGCCTTAACTTTCAAACAAGTAAGGCACTTGCTCACATAATCAGCAATGTCAGACTCTAGATTAGGCCACCAATAGAATTCTTTTACATCGTGATACATCTTACTGGAGCCTGGGTGAATAAAATATCTAGTCTTATGCGCTTCATCCAAGACTAGTTCTCGAAGATTTCCGAAAATTGGGACCCAGATTCGGTTATTGAAATACCTTGTTCTGTTTCCCTTGAGTTCAAGTTGCTTTTTGAGACCCTTCAGTCCCTCAAGTTGGACATTCTCTTCCTTCAATGCCTCAAGTTGTGCTTCGCGAATTTGAGATGTAAGATTCGTATGAATACGTATATTTAAAGCTCGGACTTAAATCGGTTTAACACGATCCTTTATACTAAGGGCATCAGCTACTACATTTGCCTTGCCAGAATGGTATCGAAGTTCACATTCGTAGTCATTCAATAACTCAATCCAACGCCTTTACTTCATGTTTAATTGCTTCTGGTCAAAGATATGTTGAAGTCTTTTATGATCGGTGTACACCGTAATTCTAACCCCATAGAGGTAATGTCTCTACATCTTTAGTGCAAATACCATGGCTCCTAATTCCAGGTCATGTGTGGTATAGTTCTTCTCATGTTTGTTCAACTGTCTAGATGCATAGGCAATAACCTTTTCACGTTGCATCAAAACTCATCCGAAACCTTGATTCGAGGCATCACAATAGACTACAAAATCGTCGGTACCTTCAGGTAATGATAGAATCGGGGCTGTGGTCAACTTTTCCTTTAGAATCTTGAAAGCAGATTCCTGTTCTTTGGACCACTCAAACTTCTTCCCCTTATGAGTTAGCTTGGTAAGAGGTTTAGCTAGAATATAAAAATCCTTGATAAATCTCCGGTAATAACCAGCAAGTCCCAAAAATTGGCGAATATCTTTCGCACTCTTAGGCACTTCCCAGTTTTGAATAGCGGTGATCTTCGCTGGATCGACATGTATTCCTTTACTATCAACTACATGTCCGAGAAATTGAATGGTTCGTAGCCAAAATTCACACTTGGAGAACTTAGCATACAATTGTTCCTTCTTTAAGAGCTCTAGAATCAATCACAAATGTTGCTCATATTCCTTCTCGCACTTGGAGTAGATCAGAATGTCGTCGATAAAGACGATCACGAACTTATCAAGATAAGGTTTGCATACACGGTTCATAAGATCTATGAATACAGCAGGAGCATTGGTTAAACCAAAAGGCATGACAAGAACTCATAATGTCTGTATCGAGTTCGGAAAGCAGTCTTAGAAACATAGGTTTCCTTGACTCTCAGTTGATGGTAACCGGACCTAAGATCAATCTTCGAATAGACGCTCGACCCTTACAATTGGTCAAACAGGTCATCAGTACGCGGGAGTGGATAACGATTCTTGATGGTTAGCTTGTTGAGCTCACGGTAATCATTACACATTCTCAACGTGCCATCTTTCTTTTTGACAAACAGAATGGGTGCTCCCCACGGAGATGAATTAGGATGAATAAAGCCTTTATCCAAAAGTTCTTGGAGTTGGTTATATAGTTCCTTCATCTCTGGTGAAGCCAAGCGGTATGGTGCCTTTGCAATAGGTGCAGCACCGGAGGTCAAATCGATCTGAAACTCAACCTGTCGTTGGGGAGGAAGACCAGGGAGTTCTTCAGGAAACACCTCGAGAAAGTCTCTAACCACCGGTACATCTTCAATGTGTTTCTCTTCCGGTTCGAATTCCTTAACATGAGCCAAGATAACTTGCGGGTTTTGATGCATGAAATGATATTGAGTTTGGAACCACTCTTTTCACCTTGAATGATTGGAGTTTCACCATTCTCTGGAGGAATACTAACGGTTTTATCGAAGCATAGGATTTTCGCTCTCAATGGGGCTAAAAAATCCATTATAAATACATCGAAACTTCATAACTTGATCGGCAATAAGTCAATGTACTCATAAGTATGAGGTAGTTTGGTTAAAATGAGTTCTTCAAATTGAATGATTAATATCGTTCATGTAATCTCATTGAGATTTCCGAATAAGTGGCTTGGAAATTTTTCTTTGATTCACTTTCTATTCCATATGTCATGATATTGAAATTTCTATATGAATTACCGTAACATAATCACGTTGATCAGGCGTCATTATGTTTCACTAATTCACACTTTCATTCAAAGGTCACTCCATAGGGTCAGGATATGTGATCAAACTATAGAATTTTTATTTATTAGAAAACATTTCTAAGGACTTAAAGCTCAATTGTCGTTTAAAGAGTTCATAACCTAAAGCGTTTCCCACGCACTAAAGATTGCACAGAGAGAATCTTCATGAGTTAGAAGGACATTTTCTGGTTCGCAAACCAAGGCATCACGGTATGTATTATAACAATAATGTTATGTACATAACCGTAATAAATGACACGGAAAATGTCGTGAAATTCAGAGGTCATAAATGACATCCTTAGGAAAGGAAGCAGGGTATCGAGAGGGATGCTAAGAAACGTATAATAAGGAAGCACTAAAAACTAAGGCAGGAATATGAACAAGTAAAGGCACTTAAAAATAAGGCAAGAATATAGACAAATAAGAAAGGCACTTAAGCTAAGTCAGGAAAGGTTATAGTCCTATAGATTGCTAAGGTACCCTAACTAGCACATAAGGCACACTTTAAATGCAATCCTGGTTCTCTATAACAAACTGTGCTCTGATACCACTCTGTCATACCCCCAAATAGGGCCGGGGGTAAATATGACTTTTTCAAAATCATCACACAGTTATATAAACGAGAACGACTCTAAATGAGACGTTTAATAAATTCAATAATTTAATTGCAGCGGAAATTGAAATGTTTTACATGGTAAACCCAAATGTAATAAATGTTTAACAAATGATCAAATATAATAAATGCGGACTTCAATGCAACAGCAGGCAAGCAACATAGGGCAGCACATAAGCTATTCTTCACCTGAGACAAACATGCTTAAATTGTCAACACAATGGTTGAGTGAACATCATAGGTTTAATAATCAATAAGTTTTAGACCACAAGATTAATTTCAAAATATCAAAATATTCAATATGCCATGAATTATAATATCGAGCTAAACATTAACCCCTGACACTGTACGGGTGTCGGTAATCATCATTATGTACCCCCTTGACGATCACGCCAATGGATAGAGACATCACTCTCAATAGGCCTACTCATAATAATTAAGCTTGCAAAATTCCAATTCCAGCAATTAACGATATTATGGCGGGGATTTGCATGTAAGAATACAAGTTAACAATAATCTCATGAAGTTGCATATCAAAAGTTTAGGCACTTGTGTCTAAATTGTAAATAATTTAAAGCAAGCATGTGTCACACCCCAAGATTTATAAAATACATTAAAATATGTAAAAAGCGGGGCTATGAGTTCACCTTAGTAGCACAGAAGAATTATTCCATAAGAGAAACGAATCGAATGGAAGAATGTGATCGGAATCTCAACCTAGAGATAGAATGTATAATCAGATATTGCCTAAAAGACTTAAGTATAATAATTATACTAATGATGATGGTTTTCTAAAAATAATTTCCATTTTCGGAAAGTTACTATCTATGGAAAGTTTCCTTTTATAGAAACTTTCTAATTATAGAAAGTTCGGTTTATAATTTATAACAAGGCTCTGTTCACATTTACCCAAATCTCGTTGCTATCATACAAGTCACTCTGATGGTCAGTTGTTACCAGGTGCCCAGGACTCTTGACCAGAATCTATGTCTTGGCATTCGAGATCCACAAGCGGTTCCTATAAGGCAACAAGGACTACCCTAGGCCATATGTAGCGGTGAGGTTGGTATATAGTGCACATTATCTTAATTATAACCTTCACATAATAAAGATATATAATCTTTTATTATATAGTTAAGTTAATTATATATATAGTTATTATTTGTATTATATAACTAATTATAATTTAATAATTATATATGTATTATTATTCAAGCTATAATTTCTATCTTAACTTAAATTAATTAATATCTACAATATACTAATCATTAGCTCATACTATATATATATAACATAAATGTATTACATTATTTGTTACTTAATTTATAGGATACTTAATAATATAGTATTTTATTAACTCAATATTATCCAGAAATACTTAAATAATTAATTAAATACCTAATAGTCATGTACATAATTTTTATAGTCTTATTTAATTATAAAAATCAGTAGAAAAATTTAAGAAAGTAATTTTATTACAATTTTGTATTTATATTTGTTTCCATTCTTAACTTAATCACAAAACAAGTTTAATTATATAAAAAATACTAAATAAACATAAATAATTATTTTTAAAATTTTTATAAGTTTCTTACAGTCAATAAATCTGTAGAAAATTATTAAATAAAAGATTTCATAATTTTTATAATTATTTCCTTATTTACCTCCTATTTACATAATAATAGTATTTAATTATGTAATAATTATTAATTCGACTCATAAATTAATTTTTATAATTTTCTAAAATCCAGACAATGTTTAAGAACTCATAAAAATTATTTATTATATTTTATTTACTGTACATATTTTTATTACGAATTTCCCTTATTTTCTATAATTAAATAACACAAAATTCGTATTTATTTTTTATAAATTATATTCTAACCTAATTAACTAAGTTAAATATCATAATTTACTGGAACAATATTTATATAACTTAATTATCCTTTTTCCTATTTTGTTTACAATTATATATGTATACCGTATATATATATATATATATATATATATATATATATATATATATATATATATATATATATATATATATATATATATATATATATATATATATATATATTAATAAACTATTTTTAATAAAATAAAATATAAAAATGTATTATTAATCAGTAAAATTATTTTTCCTAGATCTCTTATTACTTATAAATAATTAATATGCATAATTTATAATTAAATTAATTTAATACATAATTATTATATATATGTATTTTCGGCCGAATGAAAACACAAAGAAATTAATAAAAATTGTTAAATCAACTCATAAATCTAAAAATTTAATTTTTATAAAACTTATTAATCATATAGCTAATTATCATGAGTTTAGAAAAATTTTATAAATTGTAAAACTATTTATTTATTTATGTTATGGGTTTCGGCCGAAAAAATAAAGAAAAAAGAAAAAAACGAAAAAAGAAAAGAAAGAAAAGAAAAAGTAAATCTTAAAAATATTTTAGGGTTTTGAAGAAGCTCCAAATTTTTGTGAATGAAAATTAATAAGAGGTTAAGGCCCTATTTATAGATTTTTAATTGCTTGGGCTCCAAGATAAATACAATTTAATTAATTAATGAAATTTTTTTTCCTTTTTTAAATTTGGCCTACCTAGGCCTTTTTTTTATTTATTTAATGGAACATTCTAGATTTAATTATATTTTTATCTTCTTTTATTTGATTAACATATTTATTATATATTTATTTATATCTTACGGTATATATATATATATATACATATATATATACATATATATACATATATATTTATATTTAAATTATAAATTTACATTTATAACCTATTACTTGATCATTTTATATATATACCCATATTTATTTTTCATTTACATTTTATTTACACTAATACGTAATATATATACACCTAATAATAATAATAATATTAATAATAATAGTAATGATAATAATAATATTAATAATAGTAATGGTAATGGTAATAATAATAATAATATTAATAATAATAATAATAATAATAATAATAATAATAATAATAATAATAATAATAATAATAATAATAATAATAATAATAATAATAACATTATTATTAGGGTTAGGGTTATATTAAATGATTAGGGTTTACACTAAATGATTAGGTTTAGGGTTTAGTTCTTTAATGACGAGTATTAGGGTTAGGGTTACTGAATATTAATTACTTCATTTATTATGTCCGTATAACAACCCTAATAGTTATAACACAAAAGTACAAAACATCAATGAAACCCTAGGGGTATTATAGTTATTTCAGAGTGGAAAAATGAGGGTTGTTATATTAAGCGCGGTAATTAAGATTGTTAACCTACTCATGGATATGAGATAAATATTTTGATTGAAACGAGCTCTTCACATATTTACAAATCAGATGATGATTACCCTTCATGTAATACCACTGAGATTTTCGAATGAATGGCTTGGAATTTTTTTTTCTTTGATTCACTTTCTATTCCATATGTCATGATATTGGAATTTCTATGTGAATTACTATAATATAACCACGTTGGCCAGACGTTATTATATTTCACTAATTTATATTTCCACTTCAATATTACTCCATAAGGTCAGGATACGTGATCAAACTTTCACGTTGGAATGTTTAGTCATGAGTGACATCACTGTGAGTCAAAGAATACTTTGTATCACAATGTCGATTCAGATCATTAAGATATGTATGGATATGATAACAATCACATACTAAATGATCCTTCAGAGTCGGGATGAGGTAAGATGATAGGGTTTTGGCTTGACATCCTTAGGAAAGGATACAGAATATCAGAAGAGGTAAAAGCAGTAAGCAAGATGAAATGGTAGTATAAGGATTAAGGGAAAGCGCTTAAAACTAAGGCATGAAAGGTTATAGTCCTAAAGATAGCTAAGGCACCCTAGCTAGCACATAAGGTACACAATATATGCAATCCTGGTTCTCTATAACAACCTGGCTCTGATACCACTCTGGCATACCCCCAAATAGGATCGGGGGTAAATATGACATTTCAATATCATAACACAAGTATGTAAAACGAGAACGACTCTAAATGAGACGATTTTATTTAAAAACCAATGTATTATAGCAGCGGAACTAAATTGTCATTACAAAAGGGAAGCCAAAATATAAACGTAGTTGTTCTAATGCGATAACATAACTATAAAATGCGGACTCCATAGCAGCATAGTCCAAGTAGCAAGTAATCTTTTAGCAGTCATCACCTGAGACAAAACATGCTTAAATTGTCAACCAAAAATGGTTCAGTGAACAACATAGGTTTATCAATAATAACCAAAGTTTTAGACCACAAGATTTAGTTATAAAGTTTGATGTAACAACATCGTTCAAAAGTAGTGCTGAAAATATGATATCGAACTAAACATAAGTTAACCTATGACACCTTGAACTGTCAGTGTCGTTGAAATCATTATTATGTAACCAAAGACCAACGGTTAACTGGTTAGAGACGTTACTCTCAGTAGGCCTACTCACAATAACTAAGTTTGCGTTTCAAAGTAGCAATTAACGATATCATGGCAGGGATTTAGCATGAAATAAAGCATGGCAGCACAGTTAAACAGTTTCGGTTACTTGTGTCTAAGCGTAAAACAGTTTGAAAGCAAGTATGTGCCTCACCCCAAAAGTTTAAAATAAGTAATAGAGAAAGTTAAAAAGTGGAGCTATGAAGTTCACCTTAGTAGCAAGTAAGTTATTCCACACAAGAAGAATGAACGGAGTAGTGATCGGAGATCTCAACCTAGAGATATAACCTTTGGTTAGTTAATGTATAACAAACATAAAGTTTGTTTATTAATATAGCAACTATATTAACAGTGACGGTTCACGAGAAAAGTTACTATTTCTCGAAAGTTTCTAGCTTCAAAAACTTACTATTTATGGAACGCTTCCACTTATAGTAAGCTTCTAGTTTTAGTAAGTTCGGGTTATAATCCTTCACAAAGACGTTGTACAACTTTGCCCAAACCTCGTTGCTATCAGGTAAGTCACTCTGATGATCTGTTGTTACCGGGCGCCCAGGACTCTTGACCAAAATCTAAGTCTTGGCATTCGAGATCCACAAGCGAGTCCCATAATGGCAACAAGGACCACCCTAGGCCGTAAGTAGCGGTGAGGTTCGTATAAAGTGCACGTTATCTTTCGTTTATAACTTTCACGTTATAGGTGCTATTCGTTAATATACTATCACTATACTTAAATATATATATATATATATATATATATATATATATATATATATATATATATATATATATATATATATATATATATATATATATATATATATATATATATATATATATATATATATATATATATATATATATGATAATATAGCTTAGTGTAGTTAAGGCGTTACAATATAGATAGGTTTACAAGTTATAGTAATAGTATTATTACTCTAATTATCTTTTACTTAATCAACCTTCATTATGTAATCTTATCAATAAAATTTTATATCATTAAGTTTAAGTAACCTATATAAGGTCAAACTTTTATCTTATCTCATGTATTTTTATCATTATCACTTTATATTTATTTTTAACTTTTTAAGTTGTTATTATCCTTAATTCATTATTATGCACTTAAATTATAACGCATACTTATAATAAACTAATTTATATTCATAATAGTTATAACAATGTTCAAATTTTAAATTCATAAGTATATGTATATATATATATATATATATATATATATATATATATATATATATATATATATATATATAGTGGTAGGATCAAGAGGGAAGTAACCAATCGGGGAGAAGCGGGGGGAAGCAAAAAATATTTTTTTTTTCGTTTTTTGAAAAAACTTTGTTCACGAACATTATAGATAAGATGAAAATATGAACATTTAGTTGACACTTTGTGATAAATGTTTTTATTTTGGTGGGAAAACGCTCGAAGAAGTAATATATAACAATTATCGTATTTTTTGAGCGTATGTTGAGGTTTTAGCTATTGGGGTTTAGATATTAGGGTTTATAGGGTTTAGATATTAGGGTTTAGAAATTTAGGGTTTAGGGTTTGGATTTAGGATTTAGATTGAGTTTTTAACACGAACGGTTTAGAGTTTAGGGTTTAGGGTTTAGGGTTTGGTGTTTTGGTGTTTATTTACCTCCTATTTACACCAAACCCTAAACCCTAAACCCGAAACTCTAAATCGGGCTAAATTTTACTTCACAAAACATGAAGAAAAAAAACTTTCATATTCTTCATGAACAATATTATCTTGAATGTTATTTTTATCGATCGTTTTCCCGCCTAAATAATAATATTCATCACGAAGTGTCTCTTCTAAATGTTCATATTTTCGTGTGATCTTGATGCCATATATATATGCATTAGTGTTACATATAAATATCCATCTACATGCTAATATTCATAATAACCATAATATTTAATCTTACTAAACATAATCATTATTTAATCAAATTTTAACACTAACCATATTTATGTTTTAAATTCATATACTTTTATACATAATCATAATCTACTTTCATAATCAACTTCTTCAAGTTTATTCATAACAATGATACTCATAATAATATTTTTTTTTCAATCATACATATAACTTGATCATTATTCATATTCATAATCTTACATTATATAATTATAATCATATTCTTTAAATATTCATCATGTTATTTCATGTACATATATACTCATAATCCATACTAATATTTATTAGTTATAATCATTCATTAACCATCTTCATGAGGTCATTATTCATAATCATAAACTAATAACATTAGAATAAAATAAAAGTAGGATTAGTTATAGTTTTAGGGGTACCTTAAGGGAGTATTAGTGCAAGAAAAAGAGATGAATAATGATGGTGAAGATGTTGAACAGCAGCAGCCCGAAATCAATGATGAAAACCTCCAAAAAGTGGCGGTTTGTGATGGTATTCGGCGACGGACAGCAGCAGCAAATATGCAACAGCAGAGTGGCAAAACAAGTGGGTTTTATGCTGTTTTAGATGCGCAGGAATAGCAGAAAATATGCAGTAACAATGGCAACTTTTGGGGTTATTTTGGGTGGCGAAAAATAGCAGAAAAGTAGCAGGAAAGTGGGTGTTTTGGTGGCGGTTTACAGCTACAATTGGGCAACCTGTTGTGGGTCGAGTTTAGCAGCAAAAGGCTGCTGTAATTGGGCGGTTTTGGGGCTGTAGAACACGTAGCAGGTGGCGGCTGTGGACTGCAGAAAATCACAGCAGAAGGGGGGTGTTTGAGGTGGTTGTATTTCTGCTAGGGTGGTAGTCGTGAGGGATGATGTTGGTGTTTGTAAACTACCGAACAAAAAGAAAGGGAGAGGTTTCAATTGATTTTTGCTTTGTGAGTTTTGTGAATGAAGAAAAATATGAAGCTAAAGATTCCTTTTATAATGCAAGTGTTTAGAGTTGGACTACAATCCAAGTTGCTCAAAGATTAATAGAGATTAGTTTAGGATTAGGATTAGTAAGTTTTTTTTTTAAAAAGGAACAATTGGAAGTAGATTAGGATTACCCCTTATTATTTATCTCTTAATATATATTGTATTTTTATTATTTATTTTTTTTACAAAATATGCTAGCATACTTTCATTAGCTATATTATTATTATTAGTATCTTTTTTTTAAACTCGGCACACACACACACACACACACACACACACACACACACACACACACACACACACACACACACACATATATATATATATATATATATATATATATATATATATATATATATATATATATATATATATATATATATATATTAGATGTAACATTTATCTTAATTAAACTAAATAGCATTAATATGAGTTAAGTGTATTTTACTCTTTTTATCTTAGCCCATACTTTTATTTATTTTATTTATTTCCCCATACATTTTACATTTATATAAATGTAACATTTTAATATTACATTGCAGTTTAGTATTGATAATATCACAGAAAAACATAAGCCTCAATTAACACAGAGTGTCGACTAAAAATTTACTATTTGGTCAACGTTTTGTCAAATAAAGTTTACGAGTACACAAACCCTAAGGGCAATTTAGTAAAATCGAAATGGAAAAGTGAGGGTCGTTATATTACGAAGCTTAAGCGAAGAAGACCTGGAACACCGATTCCGCATTATATAGGGAAGAAGGCGTAACTTTGCAAGCTACTGAGAAAGAAAGCTCACAATTGTTTCTCGCAGATATATTTTACAAAGTTACGCCAAAAGACATGCAGTATAAATTTGATCAACCTGATGTCATCTAGAAGATGATTGAAAGATATTGTGCAGAAATAAAAGAGACGCGCACTAAAACTGCAACAGAAATTACTTCAGTGACCGACAAATGCATCCCGCATATTTCTAATTATCCAATAACAACACCGCCAATTGTGCTTGCAACTTTGGGCGTGTATTCAGGCATAACCGATACGCTAGATTTTCTACAGCAGTTTGAAGGAGTTGTGAGTACATACAATTGGGATGAGCCCGTCGCATGCAGAGTTTTCCCAAGGTCTTAAAAGGCCTAGCGCGAGAGTGGTTTCGCAATTTGAATGCGCGAAGCATTGCTGGATTTATTGATCTTCGCAAAAATTCTTACTGCAGTTTCAAAAACTATTGCCATAAAAGAAGAGGCACATTGAGTGTCACGAGATTAAGCAAGGGTTCAAAGAAATGCTAGGTAGCTTGCTTACGAGCTATGTTTATGAATGTCAGAAGATACCAAATCTATAAGAAGCTTAAAAGATCTCTGGTTTTGTCCACGCAATCAATCCGCATATACATCCTACTTTAGTGAGAAGATTACGAAGGGACATACCCTAAACCTCGCAATGGTTATGCAAGAAACTTATGATTATATTCGTTGTGGTGAAGATAGTAACATTACCCAAAACTGTAATTGGGGTAAGGAAAGAAGTTGGTGTGATGATCATCACTTTTACCGCGATGGTAACCAAGATAACTACCACGATAACAATCGTGGATCAGGATATCAATGCAGAAACAATAATGGTGGTTATCGGCGCAATGATCGACAACGCAACAATGGTGACAATGGTTATAATAAACGTGATCTCAATACGTCAAGACAGTGGAACAATGATTCGTTTAGCATAATTCAAACGTTTTCTAAAAATCAAAAGAAATCTTGATGCATGAGAGAATCGCGAAAAATTTCCCAGATCCGCCACCGCTATCAGAAAACAATAGGCGCGATAAATCTAAGTTTTGTGTCTTCCATGATGATTACGATTATGACACAAATAGATGTCGCGATCTAGTTGAGCTGATTGCAGAAGCCAAAACGTAGGGCAAAATGGATCATTTGATAATGGAAAAAGCATCAAGCACTGCAGACGAAATGATTGCGCCTAATTTAAACAACACATCTAAGACACTAAATGTTGGCACAACTATCCAGCAAGAGTGAAACGATCCCGTTGTTAAAAATTTGGGTACAAAGGTCGTCTGAAAGAAAGAAAATCTGCAAGAAATAAAAGTGATCAATATGGTTGAAATCTATAATGTTGCACAAAAAAGGAAAGGTGCAGAAACTCTGGATAAGTGGCAGTTCGCGCCAATAACATTTTCATCAGTACAAAATTGCGGGTTATCTGATGAGCCAATAATCATATCATGCAAAATTGCGGATTACGCAATTATTATTAAGAAAGTGCACATTGATACCGGAAGCAGTGTTGACGTCATGTATGAAAAATGTTTCAATAAATTGCCGAAAGATATCAAGGAAAAATTGCTACCAACTGCAGTGTCACTTTCAGGATTCTCTGGTAAAGCAATATGGCCCTTGGGGCAATTGGAGTTGAGCATTGAATTGACTGATGAGGTGGATGCAAAACGGACGCGCAAGGAAAATTTAAATTTGTATGTTATGTGTTCCACTTAATGCTTAACATCTTGCTATGGCGCACTGCGCTATGTAAGCTTGGCATCATCTCGTCAACAATTCATGGAATTGTTAAATTTGTGACGTGCAAAGGAATTGCGACCGTTACATCCGCGCAAACTGAACCATTTTGTGCGTTAATTACTGCGCAGGAAAATGTAGGAATTGAAGGTCATCAAGTTGTGACTAATTGCGTTATTCCAAGGCAAGGTGATGGCAGTTTAAGTGAAAATGTGAATCAACTAGCAATGACAATAAATTGCACAACGCGAAAACCAATTTATTCGGCAATGCGCAATGAAAATATGTTTGCGGCAACTTTAAGGTGCAATTTGCGTTCATTTGCAGCTGGATTGTGCAGATTAATTCAAAGGGATCACGCAGATGATCCATTTTGTGGTCAGAACTCGATTTAAACTAACAAATCCGTTGATATGCTCATGCATGGCATACAGAAATGATGAACAACAATGACAAAGTCAAGTGCATCATTAAAGTATCTGCGCAGTTTTTTTTAACGGCAATTATATTAACAAAAAACCCGAATGATACAATAAGTTCTCACAAGATAATACACAAATTGAAACACATAATGATGCCTAGCTAGAATCCCTATGTGCATCAACAATTTAAACAAGAACACCCTATGATTGACTCACATTTACATACAAAGAAGAGAATGAGGGTTATGTAACCACACAAGCCAATCAATATCTACCAACCCGCTTTTTAATCTGCATCTTTTTCCAATCCATTCGAAGCTCTTTACTTGGATCTCACAAAGAGCCGAAGGGGGAGACCAACCTGATTTCTTAAACACCATCTTATTCCTATTTTGCCAAATGAGATATATGCTCACCCAAATTGTTGCTTGCCAAAACTCCGCCCCCATCTTCGAAAATTGTACATTACCATCCCCACTTATGATGCTATCGAAAAAAGTCGACTTGACCCTAAACCCCACCAAGAGTATATTTTGTCCCAAATGCCTCGAACCAATGACATAAAAATAACACGTGCTCCACTGTTTCTACCTCATTATCACATAGAGGGCAAAGGACGGAGTGAAGATCAACACCCCTTTTATCAAGTTCCGACAAAACGGGCAATCTTTTCCTCCTTGCCCTCCATACAAAAACACCCACTTTTTTTGGAACCAAAATGTTTCTTTGATTTGGAACACATGCACTAACAGGAAGAGACTGTGACTTCATAATTAGATTATCAAGTAGTTTAGTTGAGAATTTACCGGATCCACTAAGCTTCCAAACCCAATAATCCTCCCTGTCGACTTGCATTATGGTTCTCGATATCATCCCCTCCAAATTAGCTAGTTCGCCCAAAGTCCTACCTGTAAATTCACGACTCCATTCCCAATTTACTGCGCAGCTTGCCCCATTCCAAACCAATCGGTCTGACACCATTGCACCCCTATTCGATTCCAACCTCACTAATATTTTGAAAGTATCACATAGTGGCTTACTGTTTAGCCACACATCCTCCCAGAATTTCGTCAAGTTCCCGTTTCCAATGATCTTCGAAAATGAGTTAGAGAAATCCACGCCCATCCCATCAATCTCGAAACCTGTTTTTACAATCTTGCTCCAAGTAGTGTTAGAGTAAAGTGTATGTTTATTCCCACCCGATAAGATTAAACCTGAATCCCCGTAAATACTTTTGATGACACTAACCCACAAGGAAGCGAGCTCGGTAAGAAACCTCCACCACCACTTGCCGATTAGTGCCAAATTTTTAAAATTAAGAGACCCAAAATTTAGTCCGCCATCCCCATAAGGGCGGATGACATCATCCCATTTGACCCATGAAATTTTTGACATCCCTCCCGCCCCACCCCAAAAGAAATTTCTTCTTACACACTCGAGTTTTTTAAGCACACAAGGCGGGGCATGGTAAAGCGAGAAGAAGTACAATGGCAAACTATTAAGAACCGAAGACACGAGGATGGCACGTCCACCAAAGGACATCGAGCGTGCTCTCCAATCCGATAACCTTTTCTCAAACTTGTCAGTGACCGGCTTCCAACTATCAAATTTATTCATCTTTCCCCCGATCGGCAAACCAAGATAAATAAATGGAAATGAACCCACTTTACAACCAAACAATTTTTCCATGGAAGCCACCTCAATCTTATCTACCCCCACACCAAAAAGATTACTCTTATTATAATTAACTTTCAAACCGGAGCACAATTCAAAACATTTAAGTAACTTCATGAGACTTTCAATATTGTCTAAACTCCAATCACCAAAGAAAAGCGTGTCATCCGCATATTGAAGGTGAGAAATCAGAACATTAATTCTTCCAATTTTCACCCCACAATAAAGACCGTTTGACACCGCCGATTTAGTTAACCAATTGAGTCCTTCCGCCGCAATGATAAAAGGAAAAGGCGAGAGAGGATCCCCTTGTCTAACGCCTCTCCCGAGCTTGAACTCCTTTGTAGGTGACCCATTAACAAGGATAGAAATTGAGGCCATTTTCAAACACGAAGCGATCCAACCTCTCCATTTACACCCAAACCCCATAAAACCCATTATGTCATCTAAAAAATCCCAACTAAGGCTATCAAAAGCCTTTTCGAAGTCGACCTTGAAAAACATACTTTTATTGTGACTTTTCTTGAAACAACAAACCCGTATTCCATACGATAATTTTTTTTTTTTAGATGATAAACCGTTAGCGCCAAATCAAACGGTTACATATATCCCATTAAACAACATCACAAGTTAAATGTTTACAAACGGCACGAAGGCCCTTAACAAATGTAATACAAGTTTGACCCATTCACAAATGATAGTTTTAAACCAAACAACACTTCGAGCATGGTTTGGGGCTAAACTACCCAAAACACTAGGCCAACTTCAAAAGCTTCGACAAGCATCATTAAGGGACACTTAGTGTCCAACAACCCCTTTTCCCTTATCCGCACCTGCATCTAAAAAGATAATCAACGAGAGGGGTAAGCTAATGCTTAGTGAGTGCAACAATTACATGATTACATATACAACCTACTTACTTGCAATCACTTACGCATTTACCGCATACATGCTAGCAATATAAATAATCATACCATCGCAAGTATAATAACTAAACTTCCAATCACACGAGCTAGCATAACGATAGCATATAACTCGAACAATATAATATGCTACAATACAACGCACAACCATGGTTAACCAATCGTACACGAAATGATACTTAAATTTCCCATTGGTGTTCACACCAACCGCTAGCGAACTTAACACGCCGTACACTAACCCCACTGGTGGCATCTTAACACGTTGATGCTTCACTCCTGAGTGGTGTCTTAACACATCGAAACTTCACTTGCCACGTGAGAAGTGGTGTCTTAACACATCGACACTTTACAACTCATACCACACAAATAAATACATCATATATGCACGCATATAATTATTCCACTCACCTTATCGCCTTTGGTGATCTAGTGAATCAAGCTCGCAACCTTCAATGAAATGCACCTATCACATTATGCATTTAATTAACATACAACCTAGTGGAATTAACCACTATCACTCAATTCTTGAGCATTTAATGTCCTAACCGCATTAAATGACACACACCCACCAAACCGCCCATTAATGGCCATGACTCGTCATAAATCACTAAAAGCTAGTGATTGGAGCCTAATATCACCAACTAACACAAACTATGGGTATTTCATACCCATTTCACCCAATTAGGTCAACCATGACTCATTTGACCCATTTTAACACTTATACACACAAACTTGGTCAAACTTAACCCTTTAATAAGCTTTCATCATTTACAAGTGTGTTAGTGACTAACAACTCAATTTAACACTTACAAAACCCCAATTACATGAACAAACCCTAGGTTAACACCATTTAGGTTTTCTTACATCAAATTAACCCAAATCCACCCATTAAATCCCCAAATGGGTCTTACAAGTCTCAAATGGCCAATCCCTAGCCATAAATTAACTAAAACTCAAAATACGGAGTTAAGACTTACCAAAACTATCCACTCGTAGCTAAGAACGAAGAGAATAACTTTAATTCTTGCTCCAAAGATCAACTCTCAAATCTTCACTCTCTAATCTCACTTTGAATCCAATTAGATTTTTATGTTTTGAGAGGAAAATATAGAAGAAAATGGAAAAGAAAATGAATAAAATGGATAAGTGGTGGGGATTAAATGCTCCAATCAGATCTACATGTAAAATGATGAATTTACCTTGAACCCCACTCTTTAAAAGCTGAATTTGGCATCAGTCTGCCAGGAATGTCGCGGCGCGACTTCCTTTCTCACGGCGTGACAAATAACATAAATTCAGATCTGTTTTACTCGGCTCCTGACTCAGATTTACGTGCAGCGTCGCGGCGCGCCAAACCTTCTCGCGGTGTGATAAAAGGCTGCACCTGACCATTTTGACTACTTAAAACCAATTATCGATTTATACAACTTGTACACCTTGTTCACGCTTCCTACATACGTCTAAACTTCGTCTTTAAGCCTCACATGAATTAACATCAACAAAACCCATGCATATACTTATACATGCATATATTCTAAATATATATACACATATATATACATATATATATATCTACACATCAACTAACACAAATATTTCATTTCATCACATAAAGAACGAGTTGTAAGCGTACTTGCTATTAAATATGTACCTTTAGACATGTACGGGAAAAACGGGATGTTACAACTCTCCCCCACTTGAATCGGAGCACGTCCTCGCGATCCAACCCACATGACAAGCTGGAAGATAAACCAAAACAAACTCTTCGGATTCCTACATAATTTCGGAACCCTTTCGATGTCGCCATTGCACTTTGAAAGTTCTAACTTCCTAGTTTCGCAACATCTTAACCTTCTCATCAAGAATTGCAATCAGCTCTTCAACATACTCTAATTTGTTGTTCAACGCAATCTCATCTAACGGCACTCAAGTCGAGTTATCCGCAAGACGCTTATGGAGATGGGAAACATGAAACGTATTATGAATCCCCGCAAGTTCTTCGGGCAACTCTAGTCTATAAGCAACCTCACCAACGCGTACCAAAACCTTGAAAGGACCAATAAACTGAGGAGCTAACTTGCCTCGCTTTCGAAACCGGATAACACCCTTCCATGGAGAAACCTTAAGCATCACCATGTCACCTTCTTGAAATTCGATCGTTCGTCTACCTTTATCGGCATAAGATTTTTATCTATCTTGCACCGCCTTAAGTCGAGCCCGAATCATCTCAATATTACTATTCATCTCAATATTACTATTCATCTCTAGGACCAAATTGGTACTCCCGATTTCTCGTTGTCCCACTTCACCCCAACAAATAGGAGTTAGACACCTACGCCCATAAAGCATCTCATAAGGTGGCATTCCAATACTATGTGGTAACTATTATTGTACGAGAATTCCACCAATGGTAAGTGCTCATCCCAACTACCACCAAAATCAATAACACATGCCCTTAACATATCCTCCAACGTTGGATTCGTACGCTCGGTTTGCCCGTCCGTTTGAGGATGATACGACGTGCTCATTTTCAATTGAGTACCCATATCTTCATGAAACTTATTCCAAAACTGAGAAGTGAAACGAGTATCTTGATCCGAAACAATAGATATAGGAACCCCATGTCTTGATATCACCTCCTTAATAAACAACTTGGACAAGGTCTCCGACGATATCGTTTCCCGAATGGGAAGAAACAAAGCACTCTTAGTCAATCTATCAACTATCACCCAAATCGTATCATATTGGGTTCTCGCCGTCTTTGGTAACTTAGTAATGAAGTCCATGGTAATGTACTCCCACTTCCATTTCGGGACTTCCAAAGGTTGCAAATTACCGTACGGCTTTTGGTGTTCGGCTTTGATTTGCAAACACATGACGCATTGTTCAACATACTTAACAACATCAGGTTTCATACCGGCCACCAATACTCTTTCTTCAAATCAAGGTACATTTTCGTTGCGCCCGGATAAATGGAATACTTTGACTTATGTGCTTCATCAAGTACCACCCGCCGGTAATCACACATCTTAGGCACCCACACTCTTCCTTGAAAAGACAACAAACCATGCGGGCCTAAAGTAATGAACTCCGTTTGCCCCACAATTCTTTCCTCACGCTTGTTGTGAACATAAGCTTCTATTTGAATCTCACCAAGCTTTACAAGAAAATCATTAGTAATAATCATACGTAACAATCCCAATCATAACACCGGATGTTGACTCTTTCGGCTTAACGCGTCCGCGACCACATCCGCCTTACCTGGATGATAAAGTATCTCACAATCAAAATCTTTCACCACATCCATCCACCTACGTTGACGATAATTCAAATCTCGTTGAGTGAAAATATGTTTCAAACTCCTATGATCCGAATAAATCGTACACTTGACACCATACAAGTAGTGGCGCCAAATTTTCAACGCATGAACAACCGCCGCCAATTCAAGATCATGAGTCGGGTATCTCTTTTCGTGTTCCTTTAATTGTCGAGAGGCGTAAGCGATGACTTTACCTCTTTGCATTAGAACACACCCGAT
This sequence comes from Rutidosis leptorrhynchoides, assembly GCF_046630445.1. Taxonomy (NCBI): domain Eukaryota; kingdom Viridiplantae; phylum Streptophyta; class Magnoliopsida; order Asterales; family Asteraceae; genus Rutidosis; species Rutidosis leptorrhynchoides. The sequence continues at coordinate 307,728,290 of NC_092336.1, read as the reverse complement.
TCCATTTAATGAGGCATCACAATATACCGTCATATCTTCAATCCCTTCCGGTAATACCAACACCAGAGCTTGACACAATTTCTCCTTTGGTAATTGGAAAGCAATTTCTTGCTCGTTTTCCCAATTGAACCTCACGTTCTTCCTAGTCAATTTCTTCAAAGGAGAAGCAATTTTAGAAAAGTCTTGGATAAACCGACGATAATAACTGGCCAATCAGAGAAAACTCCGAATTTTCGTAGGTGTAGTCGGTCGTCCCCAACTCTTCACCGTTTCAATCTTCCCCGGATCTACTTGAATACCTTCTTTATTCACAATATGGCCAAGGAATTGAACTTCCCTTAGCCAAAATTCACATTTGGAGAATTTAGCATACAACTTCTCCTTCCGCAACGTATTCAACACTTCACGCAAATGGTGCTCATGTTCCTTCATACTCTTAGAATATACAAGTATGTCGTCAATGAACACAATTACCGACTTACCCTACATAGGTTGGCACACTCGGTTCATAAGATCCATGAATGCCGCCGATGCATTCGTAAGACCAAAAGGCATAACCACAAACTCAAAATTCCCGTAACGAGTTCGGAAAGCCGTTTTCTCTATATCTTCCTCACGGACCCACACTTGGTGATAGCCGGACCGTAAGTCAATCTTAGAAAAATATGTTGCACCTTGGAGTTGGTCAAACAAATCGTCAATCCGATGCAATGGATAACGATTCTTGATCGTCACTTTGTTCAACTCCCGATAATCGATGCACATCCGCATACTACCATCCTTCTTCTTGGCAAATAAAACCGGAGCACCCCATGGCGAGGAACTCGGTCGAATGAAACCCTTTTCAAGCAACTCTTGGGTTTGATTTAACAACTCTTGCATTTCTGTTGGCGCTAAATGATAAGGATTTTTAGCAATGGGAGTAGCCCCCGGAACTAACTCAATGCGAAATTCGACTTGTCTTTCCGCCGAAACACCCGGTAACTCATCTGGAAAAACGTCTTCAAATTCACTAACCACCGGAATTTCACAAATGGATGGTGGTTCATCACGAGTATCAATAACATGGGCAACAAAAGCCATGCCACCACTAACAAGGAAACGACGTGCCCGTGCATAAGTGCATATCGGCACAAGTCTTCTTTGCTTATCGCCGTGAATAATTAACTCTCCCCCACTTGGGGTCTTCACACGAATGAATTTATCATGGCATGCACTATCGGCTCTATTTCGATCGAGCCAATCCATACCAACAACAATATCAAAATCACCCAAAGTCATCGGAATGAGATCAATTTTAAACGTTTCGGTACCAAACACAACATTACAATTTTTACACTCATCAACCACTAGCACCATCTTGCCATCCGCTATTTCGACTTCTACCGGACGACTTAACTTAGCTAATAGTTTATTAAGTTTAGGCACAAATTCTGGAGACACAAACGACAAATTTGCACCAGTATCAAATAGAATACTTGCCGGATTAGAGTTAACCATGAAAGTACCTGAGATAACTTCGTTAGATTGCCTGGCATCATCATTCATCATCAAATAGTTGCGACCCCTAGCCGTACCCGCCGCTTTCTCTAGTTGCTTAACATTATCATTGCGCAAATCGGGACACTCCGGCCTCTTATGCCCTTCTTTACCGCAATTAAAACAAGTGAGCTTGGTTGTGGATGATGGTTTCGGGCACTCACCAGCCATGTGCCCCTTTTGCCCACAATTGTAGCAAGCATAAGTAAAATCTCTGAAAGCACCCTTCTTCACACTACCGACACTCTCGGAGCCCTTCTTGTTCTTCTTGTTTGAAAAGTTCGAATGACTAGTAGCTTCAAACTTCCTCTTGCCAAAAGTAAAGCCACTCTTTCTCAAGATGAGCGACTCGAAACCTTTGGCCATATCAAACAACTCATCAAAGCTTTTCACCACGTTCACACTAATCTTTTCTTGATAATTGTCATTCAAGATTCGATAGAAGTCTTCCTTCAACATTTTATCATTCCCGACATACTCCGGGCAAAATTGGGTTTTTGACAAGAAAACGGATTTAAGAGTGTTCAAATCCATCGACCCTTGCCTCAAGGAACGCAACTCGTCCTTAAGTCTAGTAAGATCGGTCGAAGTTCGGTACTCTTGGAAAAACTCCTCCTTAAACTCTCCCCAAGTAAAATCTATACATTGTTCTTCACCATAAACTTGGATTTTCACATCCCACCACAATTTAGCGTCACCACTCAACATGCTACAACCATACCTTGTCTTTTTATCAAGCAAGCATTCATAAGTATGAAAATCCCCATCCATATCGGAGATCCATCGAGCACTCTTAAGTGGATCCCGTTCGCCCTCAAAAGTGGGAGGTTGAGCATCTTTGAAATTCTTATAGAAAAAGTCTCATCTTCCAACATTGTCCTCTTGAAGGACAACTTTAATTTGCTCCTTTACTACGTTGACCAATTGCTCGTCAATCGTATCTAGAAACATCTTCTTAACATCTTCTAGGAAAGATGCATGATGACTTTTCAAAATGGCCTCAACCTTGGTCGTGAATTCGGGGTCCTCGCTCGTGCCCCCATTTTCAGTGTCGTGTCCATTTCTCATCTTCATTCTATAAAACGGAAGAGGTTATATAATGAAACGAAAAGACATGACACATACATATACACATTACCGCCCCATCTTGCTCAACAATCGTCGTACATCGATTGTTTGACACGATTTGCACCGTAATAATGCTAGCTACTCATTACTATGCGAGCACATCGCATTAACTCGCTAGTACAGCATCTATCTCGCTTGATGATTGCAAATACAACACAAAACAAATAGCGCAAGGTTAGTTCACATAAACCTATGCACTAACAATTCCCAATCCGACCCGAAGTCCTACAAGTCCCGCATAAAGCGCACACACAATAAAGTCTAAGTCTAGGCACCTATCTCAAGTCGCCTAAATCCCTTAGACCATGCTCTGATACCACTTGAAACAACCCAACCCGTATTCCGTACGATATTTTTTTTTAGATGATAAACCATTAGCGCCAAATCAAACGGTTACATATATCCCATTAAACAACACACAAGTTAAATGTTTACAAACGGCACGAAGGCCCTTAACAAATGTAATACAAGTTTGACCCATTCACAAATGATAGTTTTAAACCAAACAACACTTCGAGCATGGTTTAGGGCTAAACTACCCAAAACACTAGGCCAACTTCAAAAGCTTCGACAAGCATCATTAAGGGACACCTACTGTCTAACAACCCCTTTTCCCTTATCTGCACCTGCATCTAAAAAGATAAACAACGAGAGGGGTAAGCTAATTCTTAGTGAGTGCAACAATTACATGATTACATATACAACCTACTTACTTGCAATCACTTACGCATTTACCGCATACATGCTAGCAATATAAATATCATACCATCACAAGTATAATAACTAAACTTCCAATCACACGAGCTAGCATAACGATAGCATATAACTCGAACAATATAATATGCTACAATACAATGCACAACCATGGTTAACCAATCGTACAAGGAATGGTACTTAAATTTCCCATCGGTGTTCACAACAATCGTTAGCGCACTTAACACGTCGTACACTAACCCCACGGGTGGCATCTTAACATGTCGATACTTCACCCCGGGTGGTGTCTTAACACGTCGACACTTCACCCCGAGTGGTGTCTTAACACATCGACACTTCACTCGTTACATCCCTTGGAGTGGCATCTTAACACGTCGATGCTTCACTCCCGAGTGGTGTCTTAACACATCGACAATTCACTCGCCACGTGAGAAGTGGTGTCTTAACACGTCGACACTTCACAACTCATACCACATAAATAAATACATCATATACATGCATATAATTATTCCACTCACCTTATCGTCTTTGGTGATCTAGTGAATCAAGCTCACAACCTTCAATGAAATGCACCTATCACATTATGCATTTAATTAACATACAACCTAGAGGAATTAACCACTATCACTCAATTCTTGAGCATTTAATGTCCTAACTACATTAAATGACTCACACCCACCAAACTGCCCATTAATGGCCATGACTCGTCATAAATCAATAAAAGCTGGTGATTGGAGCCTAATATCACCAACTAACACAAACTATGGGTATTTCATACCCATTTCACTCAATTAGGTCAACCATGACTCATTTGACCCATTTTAACACTTATACATACAAACTTGGTCAAACTTAACCCTTTAACAAGCTTTCATCATTTACAAGTGTGTTAGTGACTAGAAACTCAATTTAACACTTACAAAACCCCAATTACATGAACAAACCCTAGGTTAACACCATTTGGATTTTCTTACATCAAATTAACCCAAATCCACCCATTAAATCCCCAAATGGGTCTTACAAGTCTCAAATGGCCAATCCCTAGCCATAAATTAACTAAAACTCAAAATACGGAGTTAAGACTTACCAACACTATCCACTCATAGCTAAGAACGAGGAGAACAACTTTAATTATTGCTCCAAAGATCAACTCTCAAATCTTCACTCTCTAATCTCACTTTTAATCCAATTGGGATTTTATCTTTTGAGAGGAAAATAGAGAAGAAAATGGAAAAGAAAATGAATAAAATGGATAAGTAGTGGGGATTAAATGCTCTAATCAGATCTACACGCAAAATGATGAATTTACCCTTGAACCCCACTCTTTAAAAGCTGAATTCGGCATCAGTCTGCCAGGAATGTCGCGGCGCGGCTTCCTTTCTCGCGGCGCGACAAATAACATAAATTCAGATCTGTTTTACTCGGCTCCTGACTCAGATTTACGTGCAACGTCGCGGCGCGCCAAACCTTCTCGCGGCGCGACAAAAGGCTGCACCTGACCATTTCGACTACTTAAAACCAATTATCGATTTATACAACTTGTACACCTTGTTCACGCTTCCTACATACGTCTAAACTTCGTCTTTAAGCCTCACATGACATAACATCAACAAAACCATGCATATACTTATACATGCATATATTCTAAATAAATATACACATATATATACATATATATATCTACACATCAACTAACACAAATATTTCATTTCATCAAATAAAGGACGAGTTGTAAGCGTACTTGCGATTAAATATGTACCTTTAGACATGTACGGGAAAAACGGGATGTTATATTTCTTTAGAAACTCGAGCGATTCATTTGCAATATGGACCCCATCCAAGATGTTTCTCCCCTTTAAAAAAGCACTTTGTTCAAATCCCACAATGTTGGGGATTACCTTCCGAAGCCTTAAGGAAAGGAGTTTCGCAATAATTTTATAGAAGCTACCGATCAAACTAACAGGCCTATATTCATTTAAACTAACCGGATCCGCCTTTTTAGGAATAAGAGTAATAAAAGAAGAATTGCAACCAAACGAAATTTCCCCCTTTTCCCAAAACCAATTTACCGCTTCAATTAGATCCTCCCGAATAATAGCCCAAAACTTTTTGAAAAATCTCATATTGAATCCGTCCGGCCCCGACGCTTTATTACTAGCACATTCTTTTATTGCACCCCAAATTTCTTCTTCCTTAAACCTCGATTCTAAATCCTTTGCCTCACTGTCAGAAATACGCATGCAGTTTCCAGGACCAACTTATTCGAAAGAAGCTTGGATTCCAGGCCCAACTGCCTCATGGGCTGGAACAGTACTCAGAGTAGCAGGCCTGCTTGAAAAATTTTGATGGGTCAGCCCATTTACCAACCCACCCAAAATTCTTGGTCTGCACAACATATTACACGAGAATTGTCTCTGAAAATGATCGAAAATGATATTTTTTACAATTTCAGCATCATCTTGCCAAGTTCCATCAACCATTATTCCCTGAAAGTTACATTTATTATATTTCCGTCGCAATGTGGCATGAAAGAATTTAGAGTTTTCATCACCATCTAGGATCCATTTAACCTTCGCTTTTTGCTTTAGCATATTTGTTTTCACCTTTTCCTTTTCCACCCATCTTCGTCTACAATCTAACCACGAATCACGATCCACATCACTAAGAATACTACTTTCCGCTTTTAATTCCCATTCCATCGCTTCATGCTTTAGAGCTTCAATTTCGGTGTCAAGAGAACCAAAGTTTGTATGACTCCATTTTTAAAGCTATCTTGACATTATTTAATCTATCCCTAAAAGCACAATCTTTCTTTCTACTCCGAATAGGTTGTCCCCATGCCTCTTTAATTAACTCACCCACATCCACACAATTGAACCATTCGTCGAACACTTTAAATTGTTTAGGACCATAATCAAGGACCTTATCCCTTAGAATTAAAGGACAATGATTGGATAAATTACGGTCAAGAGCAACAATAGAAAAATCCACCCAAAGACTTAAAAAACCATCTGAAACCAAGAATCTATCAAGCTTACTAAATTTGACACCATCATCACTAATTCTAGTGAACTTTCTCCCATTGATAGGGATCTCGATCAAACTATTTCTAGCAATGAAAGCATTGAATCTGTTGGCCCGATGTTGGTGGAATTGAGAGTTAAGACGATCATTATAAAATCTAACCTCATTAAAGTCACCGCATAAAAGCCATCTTGAATTCACACTACCGAGCAATTTATCTAATAATTCCCACATAAGTTTTTTACTACGATCGTTATGAGGCCTGTAAACATTAACCACAACAGACTCCTCCCCATTGGATTTCCCTTTACCCTTAATAGCCAAAAGAACTCACATGAAGTAAAGTTATCTACTTCAAAATCAGCTTTATCCCAAATAACTAAAAGACCCCCCGATTTACCAACCGCCTCCTTATCAAGAAAACCACAATTTGAATTACCCCATAAAGAATGCACCCAAGAATCTGAAATAGATTTGCAACGTGTTTCTTGAAACACCGCAATACACGGTCTCTCTTTCAAACATATACTTTTTACCCACCCAAATTTCTCATTGACCGCAAAACCCCGAACGTTTAAAGATAATATCTTCATAAAAAAAGATATCAATCGAGACAAAAGAAACAAACTTACTGAGGGATTGAGGTGGACCACCTCAATCTGATTTGTTCCCCATATTTACGCACCTCATCACTACTAATAGATCTCAGTTTTGAATCATCAGACCTCTTCGAAACAGAATTGCTCTCTTTAGATTTCTTTCCTTTCCTTTTCCCTTTTTTGCCACAAGTCTTGCAATTATACAAATTTTCTTTCCACTTTGTGAAGGGCAACGGAACTGATTCTTGAATCTCATAATCCTAGTCGACGCCTTACAATTGGTCATTGCAATTGAGTAAAAATTGCTGCAGTATGAAACCTCTTTTGATCTTATGGTCGCCTGTCTAGTTGTCTTGTTATTATCGAGTTGCACAGAGATGTTATCTACCCCATCAGACTCTGTATTAGATTCCACAATTTTGGGCTTAGGAGGTTTATCCTTTTTCTGTTTAAGCCCACTTGTACCATTATTATCCCCTACACCCCATGTATTAGTTCCAATTAAAACCTCCACTGGATCATCATGCGCAATTTGCCGCATTATTAGAAACATTGTCACAATAAAAATACTACCGCAATAAAGAAACACTTGTAAATATGTTGAAAAACGTTATCTTGTGAAGCCTGTATTTGTATGAAATTTTTTGCATCAAAGTTGTTGTGCTTAAAGCACGTTTGTAATGGAAGTTTTTTTAATAAATGCAATCTTTGAAAATCAATATTGAATGTTACTTCTATGATAACTTTGCGTATTAAGGCGCAATAATACTTAACAGCGATGGAAAAGTCCGCTATATTGGAACAAACAATTATAATTATAGTGTTTGCAAAATGACTGGAACTTGTATATATTATATTCCTAAGTTGTGAATCCGCCCAACTTAGATGCTTCAACATAACACTTTGGCATATTTAAACGCAATTTTTTACCCAAGGATCGTTTCGGCGAACTTGGAAGATTCGTGAGGTATATTGATTATACAATTAAAAGATTGTTTCGCAGAAGTAAATATTTATTATGTGCACAATAATAAATGTTGTAATTGCAAAGGACAAGTCTAGCGATTACGAATATAATTTGGAATAAAGCGCTATATAAATGATACAATTGCAACTGAGATTTATAAAAGAGAAACTTTAATGAATAATAAGCTAAAGAGTTGCGTCAAAATTTATACACAATATTACAAAATAATCGTGTATACTCGGGCAATCAACATCAAAAAGTTGCATAAAAACTACAAAGTGAGTTTTATAATGTCTTCTGCGGTCACATCCTCTTTGTGGCTAATTTCCAATAGCGCAGGGATATCGATCTTTTCAATCTTGCACATTGTTTATAAGCATCAGCATCTTCAAGGGAGCATGCTTCTTTTAACATGACTTCAGGCAATGGTGCAGTAAGATTGGTGACCATTAGCAGATGTTCAAGAAATTAGAATCGAGTAACAATATTTGAAGCCTGTAAGAAGCTGCGAAATTTTTCGGTAATAGGCGTTGAATCCATAATTTTTTGACTAAGCTCAGGCAAGTGTTTCACGAGCTTTGTGAATTGTTCTTTTGCATGCTTAGCCCCTTCAGTTGGTTGTGGAATTGCGGCAGACAGTTGAGCGTTTGCCTCTTGAGATTCTTTTAAAGTAGTTTGCGTATTTTCAAGCTCCAAAGATAACTGTTGTTTTTCTTGTTCAAGTTGGCGAATTTTGGATCGCAAGATTTCATTTAACATTTTTTCAGCGCCAACTGCTACTGCAAGTGCTTCGCGGCGTTTAACGCCATCAATTAAAGAACAAATTGAATTAAAACAGTTTTGTATGCTTGCATTTTCAGTAGCAAGATTCCTGAGTTTACGATACTCATTGCGTACATCCTGTGGTACAGCATTGCGTAAGAGCTTTAGTTGATCTTCAGCTGCAACATCGCTAACATTAAGACTCGCGATAAAATTGTCAATATTAATTGACTTAATTGGATTGTATGGTGATGCGAATATGTTTTGAAATTGAGGGTCGCTAAAATCCTCCAAAGAAATCTCATGACTAATAAATGGATCCTCCTCTGTTTCTTCTGTGTCCGCTGTTAGATCAACAGGGTCAGATGCAACGCATAAGATAAACATTTATTAGGCGGCAAGGCAATTGCAAATATAATAGCGTGTACTTATTTTGCATGAGTATGATGTACCTTTCTCTTTGCCCTTCCCGGACACTTCCTCTGCAATGGGAGAAATCCGTGGAAGCTTGCGCCTACTTTCTTGTACAACTGGAATACTTGCGGTATTGCTTTTCGTTTGCCCTCTGAGATGGTTGCCGTGTTGAGTATTGGCTCTTCAATGGCCGCATATGTACTTTCACCTTCTTTCGGGCGGTTATAGCTTTACAGCCATTAACATCTTCTAGCACCATTAAATCAGAAAGAAATATTTCTGCAAAAAATGAGAAGCATCAATATATTGTATGCCAAAAAATGAAAATAATTCATGCACAACATAAGATTGTGCTACATACCTCTATTAGTCGCGTCAAGCAAAATGACATTGTAATTATTCTAAGGTCAATATGCTCAATCCTAGATTATCCAATAAAGGCTAATCAAGGATCGAGTGCAATGAGGGGGTACAATGGATGTCGATTAGGATTTTGGGACCTTATTGTCATATTTCGTTATGTGCTAAACGATCAACAACCATGTCCCGGTCTTCGTAAATTACCTTAACCAACAAAGATCAAGTCTTGGGAAAACTCACGAGAGAGATCAATTTGGCTAGGGCAATTCTTCCAGAATCAACAACCTAAAATGACAGGCCAAGCTCCCTATTTATAGGTTTGAGACCAATGCGGAAGTAAGATGTGCGCACACTTAGGCATTCCCCACAAGTACTGCGAGAAGCCTACGCACTCTTTAATATTCTGCGCAGTCTCACCGCGCATGTTCATATTTTCCGCAGTTTATTGTCTTACATCCATTGTCTTTAAGTAGCTTTTCGCACTACAAATATACATATACATATGTATGTATATGATCAAGTCCCCCCAGTTTATTGTATTACATTTTTGTAGAAATTGTAAGACAGTAAACTCTAAAAAATAAAAATTGTAGTGTCCGTGACCTTCAAAAAGTATTTGCATACCTACACTTCCTTACGCAGTTACGCACATCTGTCAAATAAACCATTTGCGTCATATCATCTATTCTAACGGCTTTATTTTTAACCGTTGAAATCCCTACGCATTTTAATAGCCATTGATTTGTGATGATTACATGTAAATGGTACTTTGCAATCTTGAGAGTATAAATAGAAGATATAGCCGCATATTTCAAAGTTCACTTTCTCTTGCCATTTTCTTTCTCAAAAAAGTGCATTAATAATCTTCATCATATTCATCCAATTTCTGCATTTATTTTGCATACTCTTAATCAAACATAAAAGTTTATATCTTATTTTCACCATGTCTGCATCCCCTTCTCCATCTGTTTCTGGTCCATCCATTAATGAATTCGACTCCAACATTACGGATGACATACTTACGCAGATCAAACTCATTTATCCAATGCTCGATATATTTGAGCCAATTGCACCTCCATCGGGTATCAAGGCCAACAATCCACCAAAGGATTATTTCACTATTTACGAAACTTCACTATTCTTAGGTAACCTTAGGTTCCCGCATACAGACTTTTTCTTAAGTGCGTGTCAGTTCTTCGCAGTGAGCCCTGCACAATTTCATCCTAACGCGATTGCAAAGCTCATTCTTTTTTAGATGTATTGTAACGCGATTAACAGGCCAGTTCCATTAGATGTGTTTCGTAGGTTCTCTACCATTCTTACTCATGATTCCAGTTAGTTTACACTTAAGTGCCGCAATGGAGTAATGGATACTCCCAAAGAAAATGTCGGCAACTGGCAACAATCCTTCTTTTTTTTAAAAAGACTGCCCTTTACGAGTATCAAAATGTTGATACCTGGGTAACCACATACTCTAAAAATAGCAAAGATCGCATTGAACTTGATGCGTTTCAACAAGAAACTTTGAAGCTAACTACAAATGCGCGCCTACAGATTTGCCCATACGGGATTGAGCCTCTTCATGTAGGCAGAATTTCTACCCATTGGCTATGGCCCAACCAAATAGGCATCTTCAGAGATGCAGATGGTGATGGTATGCATTCATTATTTCACAATTTATTTTTGATTAACGCATATTTTTTCATATTTATTACTGTTACCACCTTTGCGCTATTTCGGAGAGATTCCTCTCGCAAATCTTATGTGCGAGAAAGATATTAGAGGATTTACTTCATATCGTCGCTCACTAGAAGATGGTGATGAAGCCACTGACATTGAAGAACCATTGATAAATGCCAATATCATTCCTGATGGCCATGAAAAAGGCAAACACAAAAGCGCCGCAACTAATCCAGCAACAACATCAAAGAAACGCACCAAACGCGCTACCTGTGAAGAGTTTGAAGAAGGTATACGAATTATCTACTCATGCTTTATTGTGTTTTCTTTACATTCGTACTGCGTTTACTTAATAATATTTTTATCAAATATTTTTGTGCAGAGCCTATCGATCTCACCAAGAGTTCACAAGAGGGTCCACAGTTTAACATATCCCAAGAAATTCCTGAAGATGTTTTTGGCAAAAAATTTTCCCCAGCGAGTCCAATTACATTCGTGAAGTTTGATCATCTCAGCGAACATATTGATATTGAGCGAGAAACAGCCGCATACCAAATTAAGCAACTTGGACACGCGGTCCCTAAAGATATTCTTGCAGAACTACAGAAAGTTGATGATGAAACCATGGAAAGCACTAGAGTGCAGAATTTATATTTTGCACTATGTTTCTTAGTTGACGATGTTCGCTGCCGAGACAGCTTAGTTACTGAACTTGAAAGTCAAACTAGTGCGGCGAAGCAAGCTAGCAAAAAAGCTTCTCGTCTTGAGAAAGAGAACGCAAAACTGAAGAAAGAACTTGAAGCTGCGCAAACCGCGCTTAAATCATCCGAGGCTCAAGTTACTACTCTTATAACTACCGCAGAATCTCAATCTCAGCTTCTGACCGTAGACGATCAATTTAAGCAGCTTGTTGCCTATTTACCTCAACTTGGTCATAAAATTATGGACTCCAAACCGGTTACTGAAAAGTTTCAATCATATCTCAACGCGGTTAAACTCCGTGAACGCTACGAGTTTTTGGCAACAATCTCGACTGCGTATGGTATTGGTGCACCATATCCAGAGTCGATTGAAAAGGAAGTCTGCGACATAGAGGTTGCAAAGGATATTTACGCAGAAGCCAGCAAGGCGATAGAGCGTATTGATATTCCTGAGCTTGTCGCATTCAGCAGACAAGAAGATGTAACTTTTAAAGATGTTGCGGATTTAAAATTGTAACTTTCTAGCTATTTCGCAATTAACTTTGTGTTTTATTTTGTAACCCATAACCGCCAGCTTACGCGGTTTTATCAATGTGAATTTTTTTTATCAGTTGCAACTGTTTACTTTTATAGCGCTTAAGTACTTTATCAATATTCATAATTACTAGCATTGTCCTTTACAATTTCATTGCTTATTATTGTGCACATAACAAGCAATTACTTATGTGAAACAACCTGTTTGCACGTGCCCATACAAATTATGAATATCTAAGTCCGCCAAAACGATCCTTAGGCAAATATATGTTGTATGTGAAGTATCCAAGTATTGCTAAATCAAATACTTTGGGAAAATTACAAGTACCAATCTTTTCGCATACACTTTTCAATTATTTAAATGAAACAATAAGTGGGCTTTACCATCACTTGCACAATTGCTAGCTTGTTACTTATATAGTGTTTTCAAGTTAACAAGTTTCTTACAAGCATATGTTTTTCGATCATTATTTATTTTGCACATGATAATAAATGCAATTTTACAATGGCTACTTACTTCAATAGCATTGTTTTCATAAGATTAGTTGCATACTGAACCTTATTATAATTCCGCATTAAGTGGGCTTTTCCATCACTTTATGCCGCAAAATTTTCCCTTATTTCATAAACCAACATGCACAACTTACCATGCTTGGTATGTATCACGACCGTAGTTTTCGTAATATAATTTTGCACGCGTATAATGACATCAATATAGAAGTAAAAAACTTTCTGTATTTAACAAGTAGCATACATTACTCGAATACATTTGCCCCATTCTATAATGCTCACTTCTAAACAATAGTGTCTTCAAAAAATACTATGACCGTTCGTACTAACAATCTTTGCGTAACGACATTTCATTTGAACTTCAGATTTTTATCAAAATCATTTTATCATCATCACATCTGCATCCGCCACAACAACATGGCCTTCTGTTCTAACATTTTCGCCCACCATTATGGATGCACATAATGATTCTGAAACCGCGGATGTAACTGTCGCAATATCATTGGAAGTTGCAAATTTTACCATGCCATGAATTGTTGAGGGAATTATACCCAACTTACACACAGCCGTGCGCCCAAGGAGAATATTGTAATGTGACACAGTGTTCATAACATACAGGTTTAAGAAATCTTTGCGCACTAACATTGCATTTTGCTCATCCATGATTTCAATCTCCAACTCCAATTGCCCTATAGGCCACGCGGATTCACCTGAAAATCATGACAAAGACATTGCGGTGGACTTGAGTTTTGATTGAATATCTTTTGGAAGTTTGCAAAAACATTGATTGTAAATAACATCAACACTACTTCCAGTGTCCACATGTACTTTCATCACTCGTATACCAGCTCTCGCAATCCTGCACGATATTACTATTGGCTCTTCCAACATTCCGCAATCGTGTACTATTGTAAAAGTTATAGGCTCAAGCTTCCATTTTTCGTATTCTTTAAAAGGTTTCTGCTTTGGCACATTACCATTAATATTCACCATATTAATCACTTGAATTTCCTGCAAGCTATCCTTCTTGCCAACCACCATTGTACCCAAATTCCTGATCGCGGGTGCTTTGTGCTCTTGTTGCACTACTGTATTAACATTAGGTATCTTTGGCATGCTTGCCAACACAGGTACATCCATTGCATCTGTTGTGCTCATTTATTTACTAAGTAACAAATGATTTAATTTCCCTTCCCCAACCGCATGTGCAATTAGCTCAACAAGATCGCGACATCTATTTGTATCATAACCATAATCATCATGAAAGATACAAAATTTAGATTTGTCACACCGATTATTATCGCTCAACTGTGGAGGGTCTGGAAATGCCTTAGCAACACACTCTTGCAAAAGTATCCCTTTTGGCGTTTTTAATAACGTGTGAATTATGGCAAAGGAATCATTATTCCACTTTCGCGTGTTATTCCTGTCGCGGTTATTATAACCCTGAGTTCCACCATCTCCATTATTGTGCTGTCGATCATTGCGCCAATTTCCACCATTATTATTTCTTCATTATTGTCCAGATCCGTGGTTATAATCACGATACCCATCCCTGTTACCATCACGGTATGTATCATTATCATCGCGCCAACTCCGATCCTTGTCCCATCCACAATTTTGCACTATATTACTGTCTTCTCTACAGCGAATATAGTCATATGTTTCTTGCATGACTTTGGCAAAATTACGCGGTACATATTTTCGTAAACGACGCACAAGAGTTTGATGCCTCTGTGGATTTATCGCATGCACAAATCCATAAATCTTCTGATCTTCATTGAGGTTTGGGATTTTCTGGCATTCATAAATGTATCTTGTCAACAAACTTCCCAATGTCTCTTTGAAGCCTTGCTTGATATCATGGCATTCAATATGCGTCTTCTTTTGCGGCAACAAATTTTGAAATTGCAAAAGGAATTTTTCCCTTAAGTCTACGAATCCAACAATGCTTCTTGCGCTTAAATTGTGAAACCATTCACGCGCTAAGCCCTGCAACATCATTGGTGATGGATTTTGACAAACTTTTAAAATTTCATGTTCTACATATTTAACTAGTTCATAAAACCCATTTTATGAAGATAAAAGTGAGCGGAAGCATGTAGTTCATATTATAAATTAACCATTTTAAAAGACAAAATCCATAACCATATCAAGTCTTGAATTATACTTACATATATAAAAGTGGGTTTAAGGATTATTACCTCCTCAAGCTAGTTGAGGGTTGCAAAATAGGATGATGAAGAAGATGATGAAGCAAGCCTCAAAAGTATGAAACCTCAAGCAAAGTATACCCACAAGCTTTAGCAATCAACACTACCTTTAGTTAGGATTTACTAGACACTAATAACTAGCTAGAAAACAAGCTTGAATCCTTCCTTTCTTCCCAAAAATTTCGGCCAAGAGGTGAGGGATGGAGAGTTTTTGCTAGTTTGAATTTTTCACTTGAGAGAGAAAACAAGATGGAGTGAACTTCAAAGAATGCATGCCTTGAGAATCCACACATTAGTTAAAGCAACAAGTAAAGTGGGTGGCCACCTTGGGAGCCCCAAAACCGTCCCCTAGCCCCCCCCCCCCTTTTTTTTTTTTTTTTTTTTGTTCAAGCCTTTTATATAAGTGCATGATGCTAGTTTACTTGAATAATATATTTTATAATTCCCTTTATAAAATATATATATACATGTATGATATATTGTTTAAGTATGAAACCCATATAAACAATATAATCATAAATCAAGTAAGCATAAAGGGGTTTGTTGCTTCTACTTTTATAATTCTTTTATAAATGTAGATCACACTTTAATTGTCTAACCATATAAACAATTAAATCCATCTAATATAAATTATCCATATAATTTTATCTCAAGTTATAACATTTTAGAAAACCAATTTTCTAAAGTTAAGTGTCAAGTATTTATTTAACGATCCATTCGATAAGATAAATACTTAAAGTGTTGATGAGCTTGCTATTGGGTATGACCCGACTTGGATCATAACATATTAGCCACATTAGTTTAATATGTCTCTCGGGCATATGAAATTCCTTCAATCTCCCACTTGCACGAGAAACATAAGAAATTAATGCAAGTGATGGATACCACCTAACTACCGTCCATCACCCCTAATATGTTATGACTTAGTGCCATTCAATAACATCATCCCTTTCGAGTTCCCATCTCGAATATGAATTAGGTGAATCTTTCAATATATCCTTTTGTCCTAGATGTCATGTTAGATCCAAGAGACATAGAATGATCACTCTCTTATAGATCTAACTTTGTCAGGCCTTAGACATCTGACTCTCAACGAATAAGAGGGACAAATTCCATCTTGACTACATACGTCCTAGACACTATACCTTGTACAATACCTGAAGCCTCCCTTATGTACTACCATGTTTCAGAATAGCGAAGGAAAGAATCAAGGCACAATATTCGGTGAATGTCTGAACCCAATATGTGTCTCAGGTCAGAGGATATAATGATATTCTCCTTTACTCAAGATTACATGTGATCAACCACAAAGGCTCCATATTGTAAATCTTGAGAGCGGGTCTTCCAATATTTGTGTCCCACAAATATCTATGAACCTCGGTTGCAACCTTGCCCCACATTCACCATTTGAATGTTAACCAATCTAAGTTCATAATAGTCTAGACCTCACACTTGTTCCCACAAATGTGATCAACTACGGAATTTAGAATAATAGTTTATTCATGGATAGAATATGCAAAATTGGAACATGACTCATAATTAAATTAATACCATAATTAAATTAATGAGTTTGAACTAATTCGTTCCGATACAATACATAAAATAGATCAATTCCAATCACTAGAATATCGAAGCCCTAATGCACAAACATGTCCCTCATGTTTTGGCCCATGTAAAAGCTTCGTGAGTGGATCCGCAACATTTTGATCTGTGTGAACTTTGTGAATACATATCTTTCCTTTTTCAACCTCATCCCTAATGTAGTTGAATCTCCGCTCAATGTGACGAGTCTTTTGATGAGCACGAGGTTCCTTGATTTGAGCAATCGCACCTTCGTTGTCACAAAAGATCTCAAGAGGGTCCTGAATGGAAGGGACCACTCCTAAGTCGTCGATGAATTTCTTCATCCATGCAGCTTCCTGAGCTGCCAGTGAGGCGGCAATGTACTCCGACTCTGTAGTGGATAACGCAACAACTTCCTGTTTCGCACTCTTCCAAGAGACCGCACCACCATTTAACATGAATACATAACCGGATTGTGACCGAGAGTCATCTCGATCAGTTTGGAAACTCGCGTCCACGTAACCTTTTACAGCGAGTTCCTCCTCACCAGACCCATATATTAGAAACATATCCTTAGTCCTTCTAAGGTATTTCAATATACATTTAACCGCAGTCCAATGACTATTTCCCGGGTTATTCTGGTATCTACTTGTCAAGCTTAGAGCGCATGACACATCCGGTCTAGTACATATCATTGCATACATGATAGACCCAATAGCAGATGCGTATGGGACTTTCTTCATTCTCTCTTGTTCATCTTTGGTGGTAGGACACTGAGATGAACTGAGAACGGTTCCCTTTTGAATAGGTACCAAACCTTTCTTAGAGTTTTCCATCTTGAACCTTTTCAAGATTTTATCAATGTATGTACTTTGACTTAAACCTATCAATCTCTTGGATCTATTCCTATAGATCCCTATCCCCAATATGTATTGTGCTTCTCCAAGATCCTTAATGGAGAAGCAACCTTTTAACCAAGTTTTGACCTCTTGCATTGTGGTTATATCATTCCCAAATAATAATATATCATCCACATATAGCACAAGGAACATTATGGAGCTCCCACTAGCCTTCTTGTATACACAAGCTTCATCACCATTTTTAATGAAGCCAAATTTCTTTGCCTCTTCATTAAAACGATGATTCCACATTCTCGATGCTTGCTTCAATCCGTAGATTGACTTCTTTAACTTGCATACCTTCTTAGGATTTTTCGGATCAACAAAACCTTCGGGCTGTACCATATAGACATCTTCCTCAAGATATCCATTTAGGAAAGCGGTTTTGACATCCATTTGCCAAATTTCGTAATCATAATGAGCAGCGATGGCAAATAATATCCTAATAGACTTTAGCATTGCCACAGGCGAGAAAGTTTCATCATAGTCAACCCCTTGAGTTTGAGTGAAACCCTTTGCTACAAGTCTAGCTTTGTATGTATCCAAGTTTCCAAGTATGTCGGTTTTCTTCTTGAAAAGCCACTTGCAATCAACTAGCTTGGAGCTAGGAGGTTGCACAACAAGTTCCCAAACTTGGTTTTCATACATGGATTGCATCTCGGCGTTCATGGCTTCCTGCCATTTGTCTTTATCAATCCTTGATAAAGCATCTTCGTAGTTTGTTGGTTCATCCAAATCAACCGTATAGCAACCATCCACGAGAAACCCATATCTCTCGGGAGGATTACTAATCCTACTAGATTTTCGAACGTCTTGTGTACCTTGATCATCCACTTGATCATTTTCAACATCCTCATGTTGAGTACTAGTGCCAACCAATTGTGTATCGTCGGCTTGATCTTGTACCTCTTCAAGATCTATCTTCCTTTCACCATCACCTTCCATAAGGAACTTGGTTTCAAGGAATTCCGCTTTCCGAGCAACAAATACCGTTTGCTCGGATGGATCATAGAAGTAATATCCCATGTCATCTTTGGGATATCCTATGAAGATACACTTTGTGGATCGAGCATGTAGCTTATCTGCTACATAACGTTTAGGATAAGCTTCACATCCCCATACTTTTAAGTATGAAAGAGATGGAGGTTTTCCAAACCACATCTCGTGAGGAGTTCGTTCCACTTTCTTGGTTGGGGCCATATTTAAAATACGAGCCGCGGAGCTTAGACAATAACCCCAAAATGATAGAGGCAACGAGCTTCTTGCCATCATAGATCGAACCATATCCATTAGGGTTCGGTTCCTCCTTTCGGAAACTCCATTAAGTTGGGGTGTTCCGGGTGGAGTAAGTTGTGAGATAATCCCACAACTCCTAAGATGATCATGGAAGGCATCGCTTAGGTATTCACCTCCTCTATCGGTACGTAGTACCTTAATTGTCTTATTGAGTTGATTTTGTACTTCGTTTTGATATTCTTTGAAAGCTTCAAACGTTTCGTCCTTGTGTCTTAATAAGTAGACATATCCGAAACGACTAAAGTCATCAATGAAAGTGACAAAGTATCTTTCACCATTCCTAGTCATGGGTTTAAAGGGTCCACATACATCCGAATGTATTAATCCCAATAAATCTTTAGCCCTTTCATAAGTCCCTTTGAAAGGTGCTTTAGTCATCTTGCCTTGTAAACAAGATTCACATACATCAAACGAATCCATTTCATTTGATTTCAAAAGTCCATTCTTTTGAAGTGTATGCATTCGGTTCTTGTTTATGTGGCCAAGGCGACAATACCACAAATAGGAATCACTCAAATCCCTTTTGAGTTTCTTGGTGCTAGTATGGTATATAGAGCTCGATGATGCGTCATCATGAACCAATTCATAAATTCCATTTGAAGGCGACGCCTTGAAATAGAATACATTATCTTTAGAAATATGAATGTCATCATCAATAAAATTAACAACGTAACCACATTGTTTTAAGCGAGAAATAGAAATAATGTTTCGACATAAATCCGGTGCATACAAAACATTTTCTAAAATAAGCTCCAATCCACTTGGAAGCTTCAAAACAAATTCTCCTTGAGCTTTAACATGCACCTTTGCACCATTGCCCATATAGAGATTTGATGTTCCCGCCATACGATCACTTCTTTTGAACCCCTGCAAAGTATTGCAAATATGAGTTCCACATCCCGTGTCTAATACCCATGTATTAGAAGAAGTAATACTAAGCTCTATATATACCATATATATATTACCTGAGGATTGCCCCGCATCCCTCTTTTCCTTCAACTCCTTAAGGTAGACCGGACAGTTTCGTTTCCAATGACCCATCTCACCGCAACCGAAACATGGGTCTTCCTTGGGGTTTGCCTTTTCTGCAACCTTTTGCTTCTTGTTCTTGTTCTTGGTTGGGGTAACCATCTTCCCCTTTCCCTTGCCTTGATAGGCGGGTCCTTTCCTCTTAGCCACCTTTGGCTTAGAGGGATTACCTTTGGACCCACCTTGATCGATTGCTAACACGGGTAAAGCCCTTTTACCCATGCTAGTTTCCGCCGTTCTAAGCATACCGTGAAGCTCACCTATGCTCTTATCCATCCCATTCATATTGTAATTAATTACAAATTGATCAAACCTTTTTGATAGGGAGTTAAGGATAAGATCGGTGGCTAACTCATTAGATATGTTTAGGTTAGGACGGTTAGCACGATCGATAAGGCTTTTCATCTTAAGTACATAAGATGAAACCGATTGGGTATCGTCCATACGACAAGCATGTAGCGCCCGAACCGTTTCGAAGCGCTCGACACGCGCTTGTTGGAGGAACATCTCCTTCAATTGCGTTATCATGTCGTATGCACTATGATGCTCGAAATCCTTTTGGAGTTCGGGTATCATAGTCCCAAGCATTAAGCATGAGACTTGAAGGGAGTCGTGGCAATACTTATCGTAAGAGGCCATTGCCTCCACATCACTCTCATCCGGTTGATCGGGAATGGGGTCCTCAAGCACATACATTTTATCCTCTTGTTTGAGGACAATCCGAAGATTGCGGAACCAATCCATAAAGTTTGTATGGTTGAGTTTGTCTTTCTCTAAGAGAGACCTTAATGATAGGTTATTCATGTTAAGTGGTGCGTTTTGCATGTTGTTGTTGTTATTAGCGGCCATCTACAAAATTAACAAAGTTCATTTAAGTATTGATTTTAAATTTAATAAACAATACCCTTTTAATTTGTTTTTATTAAATATTAGAATCCAACGGTAAATCAAATTTCGGTTAGGTGACCTTTATCCCGTCATTTGATTTAGCTAGGTAGTCATAATGACAATTGCAATCCTTTTGCAACTTCTAACTTATGGGATCATGCAATCCTTTTGCATGGCATATTAATCCCATCAACGCCTCTTTGTTCCTCATGCTTCGGTGACCCTAAGTTCATGATTCCCAAATCAAGTCGTCCTACTTGTGTAAACATGTAGACTTAACATACAAGTGGTTAGGTGACCTCTATCCCATATGTATGCGAAGTGTACCTTATTCATATTAGTTCACTCATGACGGTTAGGTGACCTTTATCCCATCAAGAGATTCCTAATATGTTTAAGTGTTTTCACAAAAGGATGGCGTTTAACTTGTTTACCTTGTTTTAGTAAAGGGATTTTTAAGTTTTCTACATTCTAGTTTTAGAAAACAAAGTGCTATACACCAACATGCATTTGGTGTGTAGTGTTTTATGAAAAACCTATTTTCATGTCCTTTTAGTAAACCAATTACTAGTTATAAACTATTTCATTACCTTTTAAATAAACCATTTTATTTAGGTCTAATAACCAATTATTAGTGTCATATTGTTGTTTTTATTATAACCATTTATAAAGTATTTTGCAAGTTGTAAACTTGTGTGAATAACTTGTAGCATACAAACATACAATCCACAATCATACAATAAACAACCATGCATGCAAAATAAAAGTGTTCACAATCAAGCCAATTTGGTAGACATTTGTTTAGCCGAAAACAAATGCCGCCGGTAAGGGTTATAGCACAAAGTAGGAGATTTCATATCTCCCACTTAATCTTGTATCTTCCATGTCTTCATCTTGCATCTTCATTTTTACAAGAAAATATATCCTAATACATTTTTCTAAAAAAATGAAATACAACCTATTCTATATTACAAACCAAATAGAATAAATTACATGAAAAATTACAAGATACTTACAACTTATTACAAACCAAAATTACCAAAATTATTACAAACCATATGAATAAATAATAATCATCAAACATGCAACCAAACAACCACAAGGTCTAGGCATTGATTGTGAACATTAACATACAACAAAATTGAAAAAATGGAAGCACCTAAAACCCATTTTGGGTCTCCAAATTTTCGGCCCAAAAAAGAAACCCACCCGAACCCGACAATTTTTGTATTCCATTTTCATGCATGTACTTGGAATGCAAAAAATAGTGGGTTCAAAGACAATATAGAAGCATAATCCATAGACCTCGGCTCTAGATACCATTGATGGGTTTTGACAAACTTTTAAAATTTCATGTTCTACATATTTAACTAGTTCATAAAACCCATTTTATGAAGATAAAAGTGAGCGGAAGCATGTAGTTCATATTATAAATTAACCATTTTAAAAGACAAAATCCATAACCATATCAAGTCTTGAATTATACTTACATATATAAAAGTGGGTTTAAGGATTATTACCTACTCAAGCTAGTTGAGGGTTGCAAAATAGGATGATGAAGAAGATGATGAAGCAAGCCTCAAAAGTATGAAACCTCAAGCAAAGTATACCCACAAGCTTTAGCAATCAACACTACCTTTAGTTAGGATTTACTAGACACTAATAACTAGCTAGAAAACAAGCTTGAATCCTTCCTTTCTTCCCAAAAATTTCGGCCAAGAGGTGAGGGATGGAGAGTTTTTGCTAGTTTGAATTTTTCACTTGAGAGAGAAAACAAGATGGAGTGAACTTCAAAGAATGCATGCCTTGAGAATCCACACATTAGTTAAAGCAACAAGTAAAGTGGGTGGCCACCTTGGGAGCCCCAAAACCGTCCCCTAGCCCCCCCCCTCCCCCCCCCCCCCTTTTTTTTTTTTTTTTTTGTTCAAGCCTTTTATATAAGTGCATGATGCTAGTTTACTTGAATAATATATTTTATAATTCCCTTTATAAAATATATATATACATGTATGATATATTGTTTAAGTATGAAACCCATATAAACAATATAATCATAAATCAAGTAAGCATAAAGGGGTTTGTTGCTTCTACTTTTATAATTCTTTTATAAATGTAGATCACACTTTAATTGTCTAACCATATAAACAATTAAATCCATCTAATATAAATTATCCATATAATTTTATCTCAAGTTATAACATTTTAGAAAACCAATTTTCTAAAGTTAAGTGTCGAGTATTTATTTAACGATCCATTCGATAAGATAAATACTTAAAGTGTTGATGAGCTTGCTATTGGGTATGACCCGACTTGGATCATAACATATTAGCCACATTAGTTTAATATGTCTCTCGGGCATATGAAATTCCTTCAATTGGGAATACACGGCATGCAACCGGTTCATCCCAATTATATGTGCTTACAACTCCTTCGAATCTTTGCAAAAAGTCGATCAGGTCTGTTAACCCCGAATATACACCCAGATTTGCGGGCACAATGGGTGGTGTAGTAATCGGGTAATCAGATATGTGCTCTACAAACTTGTCTTATTGCGAATGTTATTTCAGCTGCTTTCTTCGGCCGTGCTTCTTTATTTTCTGCGCAGTACTTTTCAATCATTTGCTGAATGATATCTGGTCAGTCAAACTTGTGTTGCATATCTTTTGGTGCCAACTTTTTGAACATATCCGCCAAAAATGTCTGCGCAGTCTGCATTTTTGAGGCCTGAGATGTTTCTCCTTCTTCATAATAATGCGGAACAGGTGTGGGAGGCCTTTTGCATTTTAATTTGGAAATTTCAACCACCTCTTGATCACTTTCAGATTTTTCAGAAGTATAAGAATTATCAGAATTTTGCAATAGAGTTTTAGTGCTTTTTTCCTTCTTTAAAATTAATACTGGCGAACCAAAAGCATTTTGATCTTGACTTTCATTTTGCGCATTTGTATCATGATTTATTATTAATCTTTACGCATTTGGTGATATATCATTGAGCGGCCATTCATAGTTGTTTGGGATACAGAGGTCAAAACCTCTTTCCCTCAACAATTGTTTTGCCTCTAAGGGCGTAAGCACTTTTTCGCAGTCTTTTTGGGCATTTCCTTCGTTGTGTTTTCAGTGGTATTATGCGCATTACTTTCTTTGACTAAACCTTTGTCCGCATTTGCCTGTGCATTTGTAGAGTCCAATTTTAACCTCATTTCTTTCTATCTTTGTTCCTCACGCGCTTGCTGAAAATTTCATTTTGCTGTGTTCATTTTTTCAACCATAACATTTGATTGCGTTTCTTCAGTTACTTTGGCATTCGCAGATGCCTTTACAAGTAACTCTTTAGTTTGTTGGCTAACTTCAGGACTTGCTTGAAAGTCAAAATTCCAAGTGTAGTGGAATATGACTATATTTGCGAACTGGCGAGTGCACATTTTTAACTTCCGCTAATAATTCTTCGCCAATTTCGTCAAGATCCTTACGATCCAGCCACTTTGATTAAGCTCCATTGTCCAGCAAAGTAAGTTTTGATACCCTCGCAGTACTTTAGCTTTAATAATGAAGAAAGATCTATGCCATTTTCCTATAGATGCCTTGGGAGATGTAATCACACCTAGGCGTGATTTAAATGTAAACCATTCGTGGTTAGTTGGCGTGGTGGTGTTGAAACTGTGAAACACATCAAGTAAGAGTTGCTTATTGATAGCCCTGCAATACATTTCAAATAAAAAAAATATTAGCGACTGCATATGGATGCAATTAGGCGATGTCGATGTTATATGAATCGCAAACACCTAAAAAGAAATCAGTCGGTGGAAATCTTAGATTTCCTAAGTAAAATAGAGGTTTCATAAACCGCAATCATCCCTTTTGGAGGATTGTTTGCCCTCTCATCCTTGGAAGGAGCAATTGGTATGAACTGATCTAATAATGGATAGTTGATCTTAAATTGCTCGATTTTCTCACCTGTCATGTATGATGAGAATTTATCCGCAGTATTGGCGGAAGAAGACTGAGGTGTAGAAGGAGAGGCCATTCTTAATACAAGAAAAAGTTGAAATTAAGGTGATTAAAGTAAGAATTGATCAAGTATGCGAATGGAAAAAGCATAGCTGGCAATTATAATCAGCGTTGGAAGAAAGCGTAAATATTTTGGTGGAAAGGAAGGTGATTGGGGAGTGAAAAATCAATTGAATGAAAACTGATCTTATTTATAGTGATATTTGCAAGGTTAACCGTTATTTGCAATGATTATAATCAACAGCTATAAGTCTGCAGAATTATATCAACGGCTATAAAAGAGCCGTTAGAAATCGCTGATGGGACACGCACTATTTGTTAGATGCAATATTATGTGCGTAACGGTTTAAATTTTGCGGATCGTTTGAGAAATACATTTTTAGCTACATTTTTTTACAGTTTATTATGTTATATTTTCTGCGTAAATATAACACAATAAACTGGGGGTACTTGATCATATATATAGACATATATATGTATATTTTAAGTGCAAAAGGCAATTCAAATAAAAGTACAAATAGAACCGCGAAGATAAATAAGCCATTGCGAATTGCGCCATGACATTGCGGTTCTGTGCATAATTTGAGATTGCGAAGATGTCCAGTATAAACATTGCGGATATGCTACTTCTTCGCGAACATTGACTCCGCAGATATCCCAAACCTATAAATAGGAAGTTTGGCCTCTCATTTTGGGTTGTTGATTCTGTACAATTGCTCTGGTTCCTTTGTGACTTACTTGTGAACACGCCCAAGTATCAATCAGAGTAGAGCCAAGGTAATGCGATCAAGATCGGGACATGGTGATTGATCACTTGAATCTAAGTGAAAGACAATCATAAGGTCCCAAAAACATTATCGACACCATCATCCACCCCTCATTGCGCTCAATTCCTAAATTAGATCTTAGTATCTAATTTAGGATTGATCAAATATCAACTCATACTATTACAAACTCTATCACACTATCACACTTACCACATTAGCACTATACCTCACGAAAATACCACATTACACCTTATCATGCCAACACCATTAAATTGTAGTGACCCGAACTTTTCCATGTTTATATATATTAATTGAGATTGACATTTACACGATTAAATGTTTCCAACATGTTAAGCAATCAAACTTGTTAAGACTTGATTAATTGAAATATGTTTCATATAGACAATTGACCACCCAAGTTGACCGGTGATTCACGAACGTTAAAACTTGTAAAAACTATACAATGACATATATATGGTTATATATATAGTTAACATGTTTTTATTATAAGTATGTATCTCATTAGGTATTTTAATAATGAGTTATATACATAAAAATGAGACTAGTAATTTAAGAAACTCGAAAACGATATATATAACGATTATCGTTATAACAACGTCTTACTAGGTACATATGAATCATATTAAGATATTGATACACTTGGTTAATTATGTTAAATGATAAGTAAATATATTATTAAGTGTATTAACAATGAAATACATATGTAAAAATAAGACTACTAACTTAATAATTTCGAAACGAGACATATATGCAACGATTATCGTTGTAACGACATTTAACTGTATATACACCATACTAAGATATATTATATATCATAATATCATGATAATATAATAATTTAACATCTCATTTGTTATAATAAACAATGGGTTAACAACATTCAACAAGATCGTTAACCTAAAGGTTTCAAAACAACATTTACATGTAACGACTAACGATGACTTAACGACTTAGTTAAAATGTATATACATGTAGTGTTTTAATATGTATTCATACACTTTTGAAAGACTTCAAGACACTTATCAAAATACTTCTACTTAACAAAAATGCTTACAATTACATCCTCGTTCAGTTTCATCAACAATTCTACTCGTAAGCACCCGTATTCGTACTCGTACAATACACAGCTTTTAGATGTATGTACTATTGGTATATACACTCCAATGATCAGCTCTTAGCAGCCCATGTGAGTCACCTAACACATGTGGGAACCATCATTTGGCAACTAGCATGAAATATCTCATAAAATTACAAAAATATGAGTAATCATTCATGACTTATTTACATGAAAATAAAATTACATATCCTTTATATCTAATCCATACACCAACGACCAAAAACACCTACAAACACTCTAATTCTTCAATTTTCTTCATCTAATTGATCTCTCTCAAGTTCTATCTTCAAGTTCTAAGTGTTCTTCATATATTTTACAAGTTCTAGTTACATAAAATCAAGAATACTTTCAAGTTTGCTAGCTCACTTCCAATCTTGTAAGGTGATCATCCAACCTCAAGAAATCTTTTTTTCTTACAGTAGGTTATCATTCTAATACAAGGTAATAATCATATTCAAATTTGGTTCAATTTCTATAACTATAACAATCTTATTTCAAGTGATGATCTTACTTGAACTTGTTTTCGTGTCATGATTCTGCTTCAAGAACTTCGAGCCATCCAAGGATCCGTTGAAGCTAGATCCATTTTTCTCTTTTCCAGTAGGTTTATCCAAGGAACTTAAGGTAGTAATGATGTTCATAACATCATTCGATTCATACATATAAAGCTATCTTATTCGAAGGTTTAAACTTGTAATCACTAGAACATAGTTTAGTTAATTCTAAACTTGTTCGCAAACAAAAGTTAATCCTTCTAACTTGACTTTTAAAATCAACTAAACATATGTTCTATATCTATATGATATGCTAACTTAATGATTTAAAACCTGGAAACACGAAAAACACCGTAAAATCGGATTTACGCCGTCGTAGTAACACCGCGGGCTGTTTTGGGTTAGTTAATTAAAAACTATGATAAACTTTGATTTATAAGTTGTTATTCTGAGAAAATGATTTTTATTATGAACATGAAACTATATCCAAAAATTATGGTTAAACTCAAAGTGGAAGTATGTTTTCTAAATTGGTCATCTAGACGTCGTTCTTTCGACTGAAATGACTACCTTTACAAAAACGACTTGTAACTTATTTTTCCGACTATAAACCTATACTTTTTCTGTTTAGATTCATAAAATAAAGTTCAATATGAAACCATAGCAATTTGATTCACTCAAAACGGATTTAAAATGAAGAAGTTATGGGTAAAACAAGATTGGATAATTTTTCTCATTTTAGCTACGTGAAAATTGGTAACAAATCTATTCCAACCATAACTTAATCAACTTGTATTGTATATTATGTAATCTTGAGATACCATAGACACGTATACAATGTTTCGACCTATCATGTCGACACATCTATATATATTTCGGAACAACCATAGACACTCTATATGTGAATGTTGGAGTTAGCTATACAGGGTTGAGGTTGATTCCAAAATATATATAGTTTGAGTTGTGATCAATACTGAGATACGTATACACTGGGTCGTGGATTGATTCAAGATAATATTTATCGATTTATTTCTGTACATCTAATTGTGGACAACTAGTTGTAGGTTACTAACGAGGACAGCTGACTTAATAAACTTAAAACATCAAAATATATTAAAAGTGTTGTAAATATATTTTGAACATACTTTGATATATATGTATATATTTTTATAGGTTCGTGAATCAACCAGTGGCCAAGTCTTACTTCCCGACGAAGTAAAAAACTGTGAAAGTGAGTTATAGTCCCACTTTTAAAATCTAATATTTTTGGGATGAGAATACATGCAGGTTTTATAAATGATTTACAAAATACACACAAGTACGTGAAACTACATTCTATGGTTGAATTATTGAAATCGAATATGCCCCTTTTTATTAAGTCTGGTAATCTAAGAATTAGGGAACAGACACCCTAATATACGCGAATCCTAAAGATAGATCTATCGGGCCCAACAAGCCCCATCCAAAGTACCGGATGCTTTAGTACTTCGAAATTTATATCATATCCGAAGGGTGTCCCGGAATGATGGGGATATTCTTATATATGCATCTTGTTAATGTCTGTTACCAGGTGTTCACCATATGAATGATTTTTATCTCTATGTATGGGATGTGTATTGAAATATGAAATCTTGTGATCTATTATTATGATTTGATATATATAGGTTAAACCTATAACTCACCAACATTTTTGTTGACGTTTTAAGCATGTTTATTCTCAGGTGATTATTAAGAGCTTCCGCTGTCGCATACTTAAATAAGGACGAGATTTGGAGTCCATGCTTGTATGATATTGTGTAAAAACTGCATTCAAGAAACTTATTTTGTTGTAACATATTTGTATTGTAAACCATTATGTAATGGTCGTGTGTAAACAGGATATTTTAGATTATCATTATTTGATAATCTACGTAAAGCTTTTTAAAACCTTTATCTATGAAATAAAGGTTATGGTTTGTTTTAAAAATGAATGCAGTCTTTGAAAAACGTCTCATATAGAGGTCAAAACCTCGCAACGAAATCAATTAATATGGAACGTTTTTAATCAATAAGAACGGGACATTTCAGTTGGTATCCGAGTGTTGGTCTTAGAGAACCAGAATTTGCATTAGTGTGTCTTATCGAGTTTGTTATGATGCATTAGTGAGTCTGGACTTCGACCGTGTTTACTTGAAAAATGATTGCTTAACAAATTTTGTTGGAAACTATATATTTTTAACATGTGAATATTATGTGATATATTAATCTCTTAACGCGTTTGATATTATGTGATAGATGTCTACCTCTAGAACAAGTCCCATTGATTCACCTAATAATAATAAAGAGTCAAATGTAAATTGGAATGATTCGTGGACTGATTCACAAGTTCCCGAAGAGGAATCGGAAGAAGAGTCGGAACCGGAAGAAGAATCGGAACCGGAAGAAGAATCGGAACCGGATGAAGAAGTAGAACCGGTGGGGGAAATAATAAAACGGTTAAGTAAAAGAAAATCCTCAACCAACCGACCAAGGTTAATTATGGTCAATGGTGTTTCCGCCAAGGAAGCAAAATATTGGGAGGATTACCAATTCTCCGATGAATCGGACTCCGACGAGAATTCCGATGATGTTATAGAAATTACCCCAACTGAATTTAAAAAGGCAAAACAAAATAATAAGGGAAAGGGCATAAAAATAGAGAAATCTAATTCCAACCCCGATGAACTTTATATGTATCGTCAACCCCCGAAGTCCTTAAGTTGTAACAATGACCCGGGAACCTCTAAACCACCAGGTTTTTCTAAACCGTTGTGGAAAACGACAGTTAGTATTAGGGGGACATCATATATCCCTAGAAACTTGGCAAAATGAACCAAAACCGAAGAAGAAGAAACGAGCGAGTCGGAATAAGATAGTTGTATTCGTGTGGTGTAATATATGTAATATAGTGTTCTTATGCTTTATGATATATGTAAAAATTGCTTGTATTAATAAGTATTTTTTTATGAATCTAACTCTTGTCTATTTTACAGTTTAAAAACACAAAATGGATAGACAACCCAATATTTTAAGAGACCTACCCGGAGACATGATTGATGAAATCTTGTCTAGAGTCGGCCAGAATTCGTTGGCACAACTATTTAAGGCGAGATCAGTTTGTAAGACATTCGAAGAACGTTCCAAGAATGTCTTGGTTTATAAGAGACTTTCGTTTGAAAGATGGGGGATATCACATTGGGAAACCCATAAGTTACGATGTGTTTACTTTGACGCATATATTGCGGGGAACCCAAATGCTATTTTACGCAACGGGTTAAGAAATTATTTTGACTCAATATATCCGAATATTGGACTTCGTGATTTAGAAAAAGCGGCTAACATGCAACATAGAGAAGCATGTTACGCTTACGGATTAGTAATGTTCGCTTCTCACCAAAGTGAGAACAAGAACATCGGGCTACAACTATTAAACAAAATGTTTCCACAAGTGACGGAGTCGGTAATTGGGGTAAGAAATGAGGTTTTTAGATTATTACGGGACTGTTGGACATTACGTAACCCTCGTCCCTTTGACGACGTTACAACACGCTGTCTTATCAACGGCCATAACGGTTATGTTCCACAAGACCAAGGATGGGAAGTAGTCCTAGTAAAACCAGAATGCATGACTTGTTTCTGGACGTATGAATTACGTGTCTTTATTGCCTTTGCTGAACGACTTGTGTACTAGCTAGAATTATCTTCACAACTATCTTGTATCAAAGTTATTGTGTGCTATATTTCATGCTTTATGTAAAATAAGCGGTATTGTAAGTTTGTAAAATATTGTATAAAAGTTTGAACGCGAAATATTATTATAATCAGTTTTTCATATAGAATTGTAGTAGTTGAATTGTATATTAGCTACTAAGTATGAACTTAACGGGTAGGTACTACCCGAATTTAAACTTATAAAACGCTAATATGAAGAAAAAGCTTTTATAAATGAGTTAATATTATGCTACGAAATACTATTAACTACTCTTAATATTCTGTATGATTAACTTGTTCCATTTGACTATTTTGAAGGAAATGGCACCGACTACTCGACACACCGTGAATATGAATGAAGAGGAATTCCGTACTTTTCTAGCTTCAAACATAGCCGCAGTACAGGCTGCGCTACATACCAACAATAACCTTGGATCTGGCAGTACAGGAAATCGTGTAGGATGCACCTACAAAGAATTCACTGCCTGCAAACCTTTGGAATTTGATGGAACCGAAGGACCGATCGGATTGAAACGGTGGACCGAGAAGGTCGAATCGGTGTTTGCCATAAGTAAGTGTACTGAAGAGGACAAAGTGAAGTACGCTACGCATACCTTCACAGGTTCTGCGTTAACATGGTGGAATACCTATCTAGAGCAAGTGGGACAAGATGATGCGTACGCACTACCGTGGTCAGCATTCAAGCACTTGATGAACGAGAAGTACCGTCCCAGAACCGAGGTCAATAAGCTCAAGACAGAACTTAGAGGGTAACGAACCTAAGGATTTGATATTACCACGTACGAAAGACGATTCACAGAATTGTGCCTATTGTGTCCGGGAGCATTCGAAGATGAGGAAGAGAAGATCGACGCATTTGTGAAAGGATTACCGGAAAGAATCCAAGAAGATATAAGTTCACACGAGCCCGCCTCCATACAACAGGCATGTAGAATGGCTCACAAACTAGTGAACCAGATTGAAGAAAGAATTAAAGAACAGACTGCTGAAGAGGCCAATGTGAAGCAAGTCAAAAGAAAGTGGGAGGAAAACGGTGATAAGAATCACCAATACAACAACAACAGCAATTACAACAATAATCGCAACAATTATCCCAACAATCGCAACATCAATCGCAACTACAACAAACGGCCCAACAACAACAACAACAACAACAACAACAACAATAGCAACTACAACAATCATCCCAACAACAATAATAACCGCAACAACAACAACAATCAGAAGCAGCTATGCCAAAGGTGTGAAAAGTATCACTCGGGGTTCTGCACCAAATTTTGCAACAAGTGTAAAAGAAATGGTCATAGCGCGGCGAAGTGTGAGGTCTATGGACCAGGGGTTAATAGAACGAAAGGAACAAATGGTGTCGGAACGAGTAATGGCGGAGCAAGTAGTGTCGGAGCAAGTTATGCCAATGTAGTTTGTTAAAAATGTGGAAAACCGGGCCACATTATTAGAAATTGCCCGAACCAGGAGAACACGAATGGACAAGGCCGCGGAAGAGTTTTCAATATTAATGCGGCAGAGGCACAGGAAGACACGGAGCTTGTTACGGGTACGTTTCTTATTGACAACAAATCTGCTTACGTTTTATTTGATTCGGGTAAGGATAGAAGCTATATGAGTAGAGATTTTTGTGCTAAATTAAGTTGTCCATTGACGCCTTTGGATAGTAAATTTTTACTCGAATTAGCAAATGGTAAATTAATTTCAGCAGATAATATATGTCGGAATCGAGAAATTAAACTGGTTAGCGAAACATTTAAGATTGATTTGATACCAGTAGAGCTAGGGAGTTTTGATGTGATAATCGGTATGGACTGGTTGAAAGAAGTGAAAGCAGAGATCGTCTGTTACAAAAATGCAATTTGCATTATACGAGAAAAAGGAAAACCCTTAATGGTGTACGGAGAAAAGGGCAACACGAAGCTACATCTTATTAGTAATTTGAAGGCACAAAAACTAATAAGAAAAGGTTGCTATGCTGTTCTAGCACACGTCGAGAAAGTACAAACTGAAGAAAAGAGCATCAATGATGTTCCCATTGCAAAAGAATTTCCCGATGTATTTCCGAAATAATTACCGGGATTACCCCCACATCGATCCGTTGAATTTCAAATAGATCTTGTACCAGGAGCTGCACCAATAGCTCGTGCTCCTTACAGACTTGCACCCAGCGAGATGAAAGAACTACAAATCCAATTACAAGAACTTTTAGAGCGTGATTTCATTCGACCAAGCACATCACCGTGGGGAGCTCCTGTTTTGTTTGTCAAGAAGAAAGATGGTACATTCAGGTTGTGTATCGACTACCGAGAGTTGAACAAACTTACCATCAAGAACCGCTACCCACTACCGAGAATCGACGACTTATTTGATCAACTACAAGGCTCGTCTGTTTATTCAAAGATTGACTTACGTTCCGGGTATCATCAAATGCGGGTGAAAGAAGATGATATTCCAAAGACTGCTTTCAGAACACGTTACGGTCATTACGAGTTTATGGTCATGTCGTTTGGTTTAACTAATGTACCAGCTGTGTTCATGGACCTTATGAACCGAGTGTGTGGACCATACCTTGACAAGTTTGTCATTGTTTTCATTGATGACATACTTATTTACTCAAAGAATGACCAAGAACACGGTGAACATTTGAGAAAGGTGTTAGAAGTATTGAGGAAGGAAGAATTGTACGCTAAATTTTCAAAGTGTGCATTTTGGTTGGAAGAAGTTCAATTCCTCGGTCACATAGTGAACAAAGAAGGTATTAAGGTGGATCCGGCAAAGATAGAAACTGTTGAAAAGTGGGAAACCCCGAAAACTCCGAAACACATACGCCAGTTTTTAGGACTAGCTGGTTACTACAGAAGGTTCATCCAAGACTTTTCCAGAATAGCAAAACCCTTGACTGCATTAACGCATAAAGGGAAGAAATTTGAATGGAAGAATGAACAAGAGAAAGCATTTCAGTTATTGAAGAAAAAGCTAACTACGGCACCTATATTGTCATTGCCTGAAGGGAATGATGATTTTGTGATTTATTGTGACGCATCAAAGCAAGGTCTCGGTTGTGTATTGATAGTGCTCCAAATGAACATATATTTAGTATCAATATCCTTCTAATATGTAAAGTTTTTAGTTGTAATTGTTGTATTTTAAGTTGTAATCGTTTAAATAAATAAGTGTGGAGACAAAAGAAGGAAACGAAGATTTGAAGACGCAAACGTCCAAAATGCTCAAACGTACAAGTTAAACTCTAAGTGGTTCAAATTATTGATGAATAACGTCTAAAATTGACAAGAGTACGAGTTGCGAAACGCAAAGTACAAGATTTCAAAGCGTACGAAAAGACGTTCGAAAATCCGAAACCCGGACATAAACCGAGTATCAACGTACGAGTCAACAGACCTAAAATTACAAGTCAACTATGCACAAGAATATAATATATATATATATATATATATATATATATATATATATATATATATATATATATATATATATATATATATATATATATATATATATATATATATATTATGTCGACAAGGATTGAATAAAATATAATAATAATATAATATAATAATAATAATATGTTAATTAATTCAATCATGTGATGGAATTCATAGCCACCGAAATGATGAATCAACTTGGCCACTAGTAACATAATTGATTGATTTTAGCAACCAACTTTTCAACATCCACCCTTCAACTATGCTACAGTTTCAATTTCTACACTATAAATACGGAGTATGATTCATCAGTTTCGAGGACCTTTACACCATTCACCAATTCTATATCTCTCAAACTCTCTGTAATGTAATAAATATATATAATATATATTTTAGTTTAGTTTTGTATTAGTTTAGTTTAGGTAATGTAACGGTTATTTTACGGGTTTTAAAGTCAAAATTCTGTCCGTGTAACACTACGCGATAAATACTCAATGTAAGTTATGTTCTCCTTTTTAAATTAATGTCGCGTACTTAAGTTATTATTATGCTTATTTGAGCCAAAGTAATCATGATGTTGGGCTAAAAATATTAAAATTGGGTAATTGGGCTTTGTACTATAATTGGGGTTTGGACAAAAGAACGACACTTGTGGAAATTAGACTATGGGCTATTAATGGGCTTTATATTTGTTTAACTAAATGATAGTTTGTTAATTTTAATATAAAGATTTACAATTGGATGTACCTATAAATAACCATATACACTCGATCGGACACGATGGGCGGGGTATTTATATGTACGAATAATCGTTCATTTAACCGGACACGGGAATGGATTAATAGTCTATGGAATTATTAAAACAGGGGTGAAATTATGTACAAGGACACTTGGTATAATTGATAACAAAGTATTAAAACCTTGGGTTACACGCAGTCGATATCATGGTGTAATTATTAAACAAAGTATTTAAACCTTGTTACAGTTTAAGTCCCCAATTAGTTGGAATATTTGACTTCGGGTATAAGAATAAATTGACGAGGACACTCGCACTTTAAATTTATGACCGATGGACTGTTATGGACAAAAACCAGACGGACATATTAAATAATCCAGGACAAAGGACAATTAACCCATGGGCATAAAACTAAAATCAACACGTCAACCATCATGGTTACGGAAGTTTAAATAAGCATAATATATTTTATTTCATATTTCCTCGTACTTTTATTTATTGTCATTTTAATTATTGTTATTTATTTTATATTGTTAGTTAAATATCGTCATTTACTTTACGCTTCGCTTAAAATATAAAATCGACAAACTGGTCATTAAACGGTAAAACCCCCTTTTATATATTATTAATATAATATATTTTGTACGAATATAATTGTTTAAAATATAGTGTGAAATAAGCCAGCTCCCTGTGGAACGAATCGGACTTACTAAAAACTACACTACTCTACGATTAGGTACACTGCCTATAGTGTTGTAGCAAGGTTTAGGTATATCCCACTTGTAAATAAATAATTAAAACTTGTGTAAAATTGTAGCATATTTAATAGTATTTCCTAGTAAAAATATAAACTATTTCGTACCCCCACGCTACGACATCAAGTTTTTGGCGCCGCTGCCGGGGACTCGGCGAAACGCTATATTTTTAATATATATTTGTAAAAATATATTTATATTTAATTTTTAGAAAAAAAATAAAAAAAAAAGTTGTAAAGTGTCCGTGCTACTTTGAATAACACTACAAACTAACTACTTGAAGTTAAATTAACACCACACGGAGTGAAATGCGAAATAATGAATTGTGAAATTGAGATATGCGTAGTTGTTTTTGAGAAAAGAGAGTTGGTGTGCAATTAAAAAAATTTGAGGTGTGTTGTTGGCCACGACAAAATAAGGATCAAAGAAAAGAAAAGACAATTGTATGTGAAAAAGGTGGTCAACACCCATATAAACAATAGGGATTATTCTCTGACACATATATACATTCACGCATGTCACACACAATTTAAGTTATTAGGAGATACAATTTATAATTTTGCTCCATAACATTTTCATAGTCTATCGGTCTGTTTATAAGTTTTAGTTAATGTTTGAAGATTTTATGTCATAGTATTGCACGGGTAAAATATAGATATTTTAAGTAAATATTTTTAATTAATTTAGATATTTTAATTTTAATTTTTATTAAGATATAGAATAATATAATAGAAATATAGATTTTAATAAAAGTTAATAATTTTTAGACATTAAGTTTGTAGCTAAAAATTTGGTCATAACAACATAATGGAAAATCTTGAAAATATCTTAAAAACTCTTTCTGGCATCCAAAATCAATTAAATCAATACTTTCAAACAAGTGTTGATGAAAATTCGTTCAGTCAATCTTGGATCACGAATGACGAAATAATAACTGGTTGTGAAATCTGTGGAGATTATCACTCAACGTGGAAATGTTATTATTACGTTCCTATGAAAAATTATGCACCCATGGAACTTGAATGGAATGACTATGAAGAATACAATTCAAATTGGGATTATTCCCAAGAATATATCCAACCTCAAAAACCAGAAGACGAGGAAAATTATGTGTCTGAAATTTTTTTAGAATATATTAAAATCAAACTCGAAGAAATTGACTCTCAAAATGAACAAATGGGAGAGTTTGTAAATCGGCAAGCTGAAACTCTATCAGATTACACAACTGTTGATCTGAGGAGTATTGTGCAAGAAAAGCTCCGAAATCACCAATTATCCCGATGATACTTTTTATTCAGCTTTACCAATTTCACAACATATCGACACATTAGCCTCTACCGACGAAATCATCAATCTATCAATGGATGAAGAAGAAGAAGAAGAAGAAGAAGAAGAAAGGGTGACAAATTGGTACTCTTGGGAAAATGATAACGTTGAAAATTTTACCCCCGGGACCAAAGTGGTGGAACCGATAAGTTCCGTTAATGAAGAAGAATCTACTTCGATTCCGAACTTCACCATTCCACAATCTTCCAACCCAATATTCTCAATAGACGAGTCATCTACCGAAGATGAACTACGAGCTGTAATAGATATTGACACCTCGGATTTAACCCAATTGGGTAATAGAGGTGAAAACTTTGATTCCGAGAATAAACGAAAGGAAATGTTAGGAATTGT
Organism: Rutidosis leptorrhynchoides; assembly: GCF_046630445.1. NCBI lineage: Eukaryota > Viridiplantae > Streptophyta > Magnoliopsida > Asterales > Asteraceae > Rutidosis > Rutidosis leptorrhynchoides. Next base: position 307,690,690 of record NC_092336.1, on the reverse strand, counting down.
CCACCCTATAGAAATATGTATGTCGGTGTATGTCGATCCATTTGACTAAGAACTAGAAAAGAGACATATCCATTTACTAAAAGCTACACTTAAAAAAGAATTAAGTAGTGATGATCGGGTGGGTCTAAACTTTAAACCCATTGATATATTATACACCACTCGAGATGTAAATAACTGGCTCACTATTCTAATTCGTGGAACTTATTCTACCGACTTCACATGTCGTCAGCTAAGTGTGGGGAAGTCTAACCCCACTTAACGTTAAATTAGGGGTTCGGGTTAGTGCATAACTCATTAATAAACATGCATAATAAATTAGGGTAAAAGACGCATTTTTAAAGATTAGCAAACAGTTCAGAAAAGTAACCGATTTTGAAGAAAAATATGTGTGATAAAACAAGAAGGAATGAACGATGAGGCGCGCCATTTATCATTCAACGAGCTTTATAATTACAAACTGGGTATTTTTAATTACTTTTCTACACTAATCACCCTCATGAATTTATAATTATAGTCCGATTTCATGCAAATGAGGGCATTGCATGATCTCAAGTGTGGGGAAGGGTTATAAATTCTCTCGGGTTTGCACTTAGTTTATTTGCCAAATTTTGTGAAAATTTGAAAAATTTTCAACTAAATGAAGTCAAAATCATGTTTATACATATTTATGAACGATGAAAACTAGGTGTTAATACCGAAATTATCGTTACCTCGGAAAGGACATAAATTGAGAAACACCCTAAAACGCTTGAATTCATTTAAAATGGAATAAAGGAGAATAAAAAGGCAAAGAAAGAAACTAAGTGTGGGGAGAATGTACCAAGTTATGCAATTAAAAACTATCTATCACATGTTTCTGTAAAGTTTATTGCAGGTGCTTTTGTTTTGGACTAAATTAACTGTTTTACCCGATTTACTGTAATGAAAGATGGATCTACACGATGAATCAATTCCATCATTTAAAGGAAGTGAAGTCTTCCGAAAAAGAAACGCGCTTCTTGATTTAGGTCAAGAAGTTGTCGTCCAGACCAGCTGTAGGTTGACGAAAAATCTAGAAAAGTCAACACTAAAATCAGCAGGAAATCCACAGACCTCAGCATAAAACAGGGTTGCCAAGTGGTCAGACTTATCCTAACCATGAGAGGATCTGTCTCGTAAAATGGGGAGGGCGCCGTGCAAATTAGCTTGATAAGACTAATGAATCAGATCCCCAGAAAGGATAATCTCCTTAAAGATTAAAAAACAGGTTTTAAGACTGATATTACTCAATCCTTGAGATTGACCTTAAAGATTGAGAATTACAAACTCATGGAATTCGATGATATCTAAACTCGAGCTTGAACGAGAAAATATTTTGATCAAAATTATAAACCCATTTGTTTTCTGAAAAACCATTTTCAATGCGTTCATTACCATTGAACGTAAAATCCTAGGAATTCACCTGGAATTCATTAGGTCACCTGAACCAAATCGGGTGTCAACCGTAAGAACGGTGGTTGCATAGCATGGTCGAAGACGGGACCCTGTGCCAGACCGAAAAATTATAAGGGTGAGCTTTACTATTGCTCCTACAAAGGATAGTAATTGCGTCCGACACGTTATAGACCATAATCAAAAGCAAGTCACGGGACATTGCCTTAACAGTTGCTTGTTCATCGCTTTCCTTTACAACCGGACGGTAGTTTGCCGAAAGGTAATATACGGGACAAGTAAACTGGACGTGTTGCTTTCCTAATACAAGGTTAGCAAGTGGGTGACACAAAACCATAAGTTTTGATCAAAAATTTTCAAATCTGAAACCCACAAAACCAAAAAAAAAATATTTTGCAAACACCGGTGAAGGGTTATTCCGGAAAACTTATCTAGGGTAAAAGCTAGAATGAATTTTCAAAAGATCAAATGTTTTTATAAAGATCCAATTTCCTTAAAGGATCTAAATTTTCATAGTCACGTGGGACTGTAAACCACATTGTTACTATCATTGTTTATACCACCGTATCAAAATCACTGATGTATAAATTGTGAGAATAAAAAAGTGATTCGAGTGAAGTGTGATTTTATTTCAAGTTGTGTATTGCTTGAGGACAAGCAACGTTCAAGTGTGGGGATATTTGATAGTGCTCCAAATGAACATATATTTAGTATCAATATCCTTCTAATATGTAAAGTTTTTAGTTGTAATTGTTGTATTTTAAGTTGTAATCGTTTAAATAAATAAGTGTGGAGACAAAAGAAGAAAACGAAGATTTGAAGACGCAAACGTCCAAAATGCTCAAACGTACAAGTTAAACTCCAAGTGGTTCAAATTATTGATGAATAACGTCTAAAATTGACAAGAGTACGAGTTGCGAAACGCAAAGTACAAGATTTCAAAGCGTACGAAAAGACGTTCGAAAATCCGAAACCCGGACATAAACCGAGTATCAACGTACGAGTCAACGGACCTAAAATTACAAGTCAACTATGCACAAGAATATAATATAATATATATATATATATATATATATATATATATATATATATATATATATATATATATATATATATATATATATATATATATATATATATATATTATGTCGACAAGGATTAAATAAAATATAATAATAATATAATATAATAATAATAATATGTTAATTAATTCAATCATGTGATGGAATTCATAGCCACCGAAATGATGAATCAACTTGGCCACTAGTAACATAATTGATTGATTTTAGCAACCAACTTTTCAACATCCACCCTTCAACTATGCTACAGTTTCAATTTCTACATTATAAATACGGAGTATGATTCATCAGTTTCGAGGACCTTTACACCATTCACCAATTCTATATCTCTCAAACTCTCTGTAATGTAATAAATATATATAATATATATTTTAGTTTAGTTTTATATTAGTTTAGTTTAGGTAATGTAACGGTTATTTTACGGGTTTTAAAGTCAAAATTCTGTCCGTGTAACACTACGCGATAAATACTCAATGTAAGTTATGTTCTCCTTTTTAAATTAATGTCTCGTACTTAAGTTATTATTATGCTTATTTGAGCCAAAGTAATCATGATGTTGGGCTAAAAATATTAAAATTGGGTAATTGGGCTTTGTACCATAATTGGGGTTTGGACAAAAGAACGACACTTGTGGAAATTAGACTATGGGCTATTAATGGGCTTTATATTTGTTTAACTAAATGATAGTTTGTTAATTTTAATATAAAGATTTACAATTGGATGTACCTATAAATAACCATATACACTCGATCGGACACGATGGGCGGGGTATTTATATGTACGAATAATCGTTCATTTAACCGGACACGGGAATGGATTAATAGTCTATGGAATTATTAAAACAGGGGTGAAATTATGTACAAGGACACTTGGTATAATTGATAACAAAGTATTAAAACCTTGGGTTACACGCAGTCGATATCATGGTGTAATTATTAAACAAAGTATTAAAACCTTGTTACAGTTTAAGTCCCCAATTAGTTGGAATATTTGACTTCGGGTATAAGAATAAATTGACGAGGACACTCGCACTTTAAATTTATGACCGATGGACTGTTATGGACAAAAACCAGACGGACATATTAAATAATCCAGGACAAAGGACAATTAACCCATGGGCATAAAACTAAAATCAACACGTCAACCATCATGGTTACGGAAGTTTAAATAAGCATAATATATTTTATTTCATATTTCCTCGTACTTTTATTTATTGTCATTTTAATTATTGTTATTTATTTTATATTGTTAGTTAAATATCGTCATTTACTTTACGCTTCGCTTAAAATATAAAATCGACAAACCGGTCATTAAACGGTAAAACCCCCTTTTATATATTATTAATATAATATATTTTGTACGAATATAATTGTTTAAAATATAGTGTGAAATAAGCCAGCTCCCTGTGGAACGAACCGGACTTACTAAAAACTACACTACTCTACGATTAGGTACACTGCCTATAGTGTTGTAGCAAGGTTTAGGTATATCCCATTTGTAAATAAATAATTAAAACTTGTGTAAAATTGTAGCATATTTAATAGTATTTCCTAGTAAAAATATAAACTATTTCGTACCCCCACGCTACGACATCATGTATTAATGCAACGAACGAAGGTGATTGCTTATGCCGCTAGACAATTGAAGATTCACGAGCAAAATTATACGACGCATGATTTGGAATTAGGAGCGGTTGTTTTTGCATTAAAGACTTGGAGGCACTACTTATATGGGGTCAAAAGTATTATATATACCGACCACAAAAGTCTTCAACACATATTTAATCAGAAACAACTGAATATGAGGCAGCGTAGGTGGATTGAATTGTTGAATGATTACGTCTTTGAGATTCGTTACCACCCGGGGAAGGCAAATGTGGTAGCCGATGCCTTGAGCAGGAAGGACAGAGAACCCATTCGAGTAAAATCTATGAATATAATGATTCATAATAACCTTACTACTCAAATAAAGGAGGCGCAACAAGGAGTTTTAAAAGAGGGAAATTTAAAGGATGAAATACCCAAAGGATCGGAGAAGCATCTTAATATTCAGGAAGACGGAACCCGGTATAGGGCTGAAAGGATTTGGGTACCAAAATTTGGAGATATGAGAGAAATGGTACTTAGAGAATCTCATAAAACCAGATACTCAATACATCCTGGAACGGAGAAGATGTACAAGGATCTCAAGAAACATTTTTGGTGGCCGGGTATGAAAGCCGATGTTGCTAAATACGTAGGAGAATGTTTGACGTGTTCTAAGGTCAAAGCTGAGCATCAGAAACCATCAGGTCTACTTCAACAACCCGAAATCCCGGAATGGAAATGGGAAAACATTACCATGGATTTCATCACTAAATTGCCAAGGACTGCAAGTGGTTTTGATACTATTTGGGTAATAGTTGATCGTCTCACCAAATCAGCACACTTCCTGCCAATAAGAGAAGATGACAAGATGGAGAAGTTAGCACGACTGTATTTGAAGGAAGTCGTCTCCAGACATGGAATACCAATCTCGATTATCTCTGATAGGGATGGCAGATTTATTTCAAGATTCTGGCAGACATTACAGCAAGCAATAGGAACTCGTCTAGACATGAGTACTGCCTATCATCCACAAACTGATGGGCAGAGCGAAAGGACGATACAAACGCTTGAAGACATGCTACGAGCATGTGTTATTGATTTCGGAAACAGTTGGGATCGACATCTACCGTTAGCAGAATTTTCCTACAACAACAGCTACCATTCAAGCATTGAGATGGCGCCGTTTGAAGCACTTTATGGTAAAAAGTGCAGATCTCCGATTTGTTGGAGTGAAGTGGGGGATAGACAGATTACGGGTCCGGAGATTATACAAGAAACTACCGAGAAGATCATCCAAATTCAACAACGGTTGAAAACCGCCCAAAGTTGACAAAAGAGCTACGCTGACATTAAAAGAAAAGATATAGAATTTGAAATTGGAGAGATGGTCATGCTTAAAGTTGCACCTTGGAAAGGCGTTGTTTGATTTGGTAAACGAGGGAAATTAAATCCAAGGTATATTGGACCATTCAAGATTATTGATCGTGTCGGACCAGTAGCTTACCGACTTGAGTTACCTCAACAACTCGCGGCTGTACATAACACTTTCCACGTCTCGAATTTGAAGAAATGTTTTGCTAAAGAAGATCTCACTATTCCGTTAGATGAAATCGAAATCAACGAAAAACTTCAATTCATCGAAGAACCCGTCGAAATAATGGATCGTGAGGTTAAAAGACTTAAGTAAAACAAGATACCAATTGTTAAGGTTCGATGGAATGCTTGTAGAGGACCCGAGTTCACCTGGGAGTGTGAAGATCAGATGAAGAAGAAATACCCGCATCTATTTCCAGAAGATTCGTCAACACCTTCAACAGCTTAAAATTTCGGGACGAAATTTATTTAACGGGTAGGTACTGTAGTGACCCGAACTTTTCCATGTTTATATATATTAATTGAGATTGACATTTACACGATTAAATGTTTCCAACATGTTAAGCAATCAAACTTGTTAAGACTTGATTAATTGAAATATGTTTCATATAGACAATTGACCACCCAAGTTGACCGGTGATTCACGAACGTTAAAACTTGTAAAAACTATACAATGACATATATATGGTTATATATATAGTTAACATGTTTTTATTATAAGTATGTATCTCATTAGGTATTTTAACAATGAGTTATATACATAAAAATGAGACTATTAATTTAAGAAACTCGAAAACGATATATATAACGATTATCGTTATAACAACGTCTTACTAGGTACATATGAATCATATTAAGATATTGATACACTTGGTTAATTATGTTAAATGATAAGTAAATATATTATTAAGTGTATTAACAATGAAATACATATGTAAAAATAAGACTACTAACTTAATAATTTCGAAACGAGACATATATGTAACGATTATCGTTGTAACGACATTTAACTGTATATACACCATACTAAGATATATTATATATCATAATATCATGATAATATAATAATTTAACATCTCATTTGTTATAATAAACAATGGGTTAACAACATTCAACAAGATCGTTAACCTAAAGGTTTCAAAACAACATTTACATGTAACGACTAACGATGACTTAACGACTTAGTTAAAATGTATATACATGTAGTGTTTTAATATATATTCATACACTTTTGAAAGACTTCAAGACACTTACCAAAATACTTCTACTTAACAAAAATGCTTACAATTACATCCTCGTTCAGTTTCATCAACAATTCTACTCGTATGCACCCGTATTCGTACTCGTACAATACACAGCTTTTAGATGTATGTACTATTGGTATATACACTCCAATTATCAGCTCTTAGCAGCCCATGTGAGTCACCTAATACATGTGGGAACCATCATTTGGCAACTAGCATGAAATATCTCATAAAATTACAAAAATATGAGTAATCATTCATGACTTATTTACATGAAAACAAAATTACATATCCTTTATATCTAATCCATACACCAACGACCAAAAACACCTACAAACACTTTAATTCTTCAATTTTCTTCATCTAATTGATCTCTCTCAAGTTCTATCTTCAAGTTCTAAGTGTTCTTCATATATTTTACAAGTTCTAGTTACATAAAATCAAGAATACTTTCAAGTTTGCTAGCTCACTTCCAATCTTGTAAGGTGATCATCCAACCTCAAGAAATCTTTGTTTCTTACAGTAGGTTATCATTCTAATACAAGGTAATAATCATATTCAAACTTTGGTTCAATTTCTATAACTATAACAATCTTATTTCAAGTGATGATCTTACTTGAACTTGTTTTCGTGTCATGATTCTGCTTCAAGAACTTCGAGCCATCCAAGGATCCGTTGAAGCTAGATCCATTTTTCTCTTTTCCAGTAGGTTTATCCAAGGAACTTAAGGTAGTAATGATGTTCATAACATCATTCGATTCATACATATAAAGCTATCTTATTCGAAGGTTTAAACTTGTAATCACTAGAACATAGTTTAGTTAATTCTAAACTTGTTCGCAAACAAAAGTTAATCCTTCTAACTTGACTTTTAAAATCAACTAAACACATGTTCTATATCTATATGATATGCTAACTTAATGATTTAAAACCTGAAAACACGAAAAACACCGTAAAATCGGATTTACGCCGTCGTAGTAACACCGCGGGCTGTTTTGGGTTAGTTAATTAAAAACTATGATAAACTTTGATTTAAAAGTTGTTATTCTGAGAAAATGATTTTTATTATGAACATGAAACTATATCCAAAAATTATGGTTAAACTCAAAGTGGAAGTATGTTTTCTAAATTGGTCATCTAGACGTCGTTCTTTCGACTGAAATGACTACCTTTACAAAAACGACTTGTAACTTATTTTTCTGACTATAAACCTATACTTTTTCTGTTTAGATTCATAAAATAGAGTTCAATATGAAACCATAGCAATTTGATTCACTCAAAACGGATTTAAAATGAAGAAGTTATGGGTAAAACAAGATTGGATAATTTTTCTCATTTTAGCTACGTGAAAATTGGTAACAAATCTATTCCAACCATAACTTAATCAACTTGTATTGTATATTATGTAATCTTGAGATACCATAGACACGTATACAATGTTTCGACCTATCATGTCGACACATCTAAATATATTTCGGAACAACCATAGACACTCTATATGTGAATGTTGGAGTTAGCTATACAGGGTTGAGGTTGATTCCAAAATATATATAGTTTGAGTTGTGATCAATACTGAGATACGTATACACTGGGTCGTGGATTGATTCAAGATAATATTTATCGATTTATTTCTGTACATCTAATTGTGGACAACTAGTTGTAGGTTACTAACGAGGACAGCTGACTTAATAAACTTAAAACATCAAAATATATTAAAAGTGTTGTAAATATATTTTGGACATACTTTGATATATATGTATATATTGTTATAGGTTCGTGAATCAACCAGTGACCAAGTCTTACTTCCCGACGAAGTAAAAATCTGTGAAAGTGAGTTATAGTCCCACTTTTAAAATCTAATATTTTTGGGATGAGAATACATGCAGGTTTTATAAATGATTTACAAAATAGACACAAGTACGTGAAACTACATTCTATGGTTGAATTATTGAAATCGAATATGCCCCTTTTTATTAAGTCTGGTAATCTAAGAATTAGGGAATAGACACCCTAATTGACGCGAATCCTAAAGATAGATCTATCGGGCCCAACAAGCCCCATCCAAAGTACCGGATGCTTTAGTACTTCGAAATTTATATCATATCCGAAGGGTGTCCCGAAATGATGGGGATATTCTTATATATGCATCTTGTTAATGTCGGTTACCAGGTGTTCACCATATGAATGATTTTTATCTCTATGTATGGGATGTGTATTGAAATATGAAATCTTGTGGTCTATTATTATGATTTGATATATATAGGTTAAACCTATAACTCACCAACATTTTTGTTGACGTTTTAAGCATGTTTATTCTCAGGTGATTATTAAGAGCTTCCGCTGTCGCATACTTAAATAAGGACGAGATTTGGAGTCCATGCTTGTATGATATTGTGTAAAAACTACATTCAAGAAACTTATTTTGTTGTAACATATTTGTATTGTAAACCATTATGTAATGGTCGTGTGTAAACAGGATATTTTAGATTATCATTATTTGATAATCTACGTAAAGCTTTTTAAAACCTTTATCTATGAAATAAAGGTTATGGTTTGTTTTAAAAATGAATGCAGTCTTTGAAAAACGTCTCATATAGAGGTCAAAACCTCGCAACGAAATCAATTAATATGGAACGTTTTTAATCAATAAGAACGGGACATTTCATAAATAGTCTAACGGTTTGTTAAATTACATAAAAACTAAGGAATATGATTAATGATACCGCAACCCGCATGCGCATGCTATACATATGCGGGCAAGCACTAGTATGCGTATGCAGTAGCGCATTGAATACTTTGTTCCCATTTATGCGGTATGGTGTTACTTGGTGACCAAGTCTGAATATCTTTTCCATAATTACATCCGGGATTCGGGGGAGTTAGTTATGGAAAGGATTATCACGACGATTCTAGGATTAGGGTTTACCTATATATACTAACCCTAATTGTTATTCCAACATATACCACATTACGTAATCATCCCATACTACATATCATACATAGTAGTTGTCATCTCTTGTCTCCCAAGCTTAACAGGTTAGTTCTCTTACGACTGTTGCCTACGACCCTGCTTAGGGCCTTCCGATCGACGGCCGTCATTGAAGGTGGACTTAATCACTTAGCCATCCCTTCGTCATCATCATGTCGGCCAGGGTTATTAACGGTAGCTGGACTGGAGAGCTAAGTTCTAAGATCCTTAAACCTCTTATTGAACATGCATATTAACCTCTTGGAAAATATATGCACGATCAAGTGGTGCTTTCATTGAGAGCCGAATTAATTCAAGACGTGTTTAATTGTTTTTTCTTTTAAAGTTTTGAATTATAAGGCTCATTACTCACAAAATTCTCGAATTTTTCTTTAACAGAATCATGACTTCCGGGGAATCATCGGAACGTACTCAAACGGACAACCAGAACACGCCATCTGGTAATCCACAGATGCAAGCTATGACTTCGGGGGCAGGAATCACGCCTTACCCTCCACCTATGTCCGATGAACCTTTTCAGAGGTATAAGCCGATATACCCGGATGGAATAACACCGCCAAGGGCGAATTCGCCGGTCACAACTACACGGCTGGATTTTTCCACAGTGGATCCAAGGGTTATCTCAGTAGGCACTGGCGGAGAGACTATGGGGACGCATGTAGTATTTTGTGGCTAGATGCCTATCTACAGCACTACGGTTTCAATCCCTCTGCAGATGCAGAGTGGTCAGCAAAATTTTTCGTTTACACCACTGCAGCCTTGGCAGCCATCGCGCCCAATCTCACAGTTTCTAACCCCTGCGGATGCGCATGCATTACTTAATAGTTGGGGATTCGGTGTCATTCTGAACGCCAACTCTCATTGGACGCCGATAACTGTAGAACAGTAAAGCACTGCACATACAGTTGGACTCTTAACGACATATCCTCAGGTCTCACAGACATCTGTGCCACAGGTTTTGGCTCCCTTTCAGCTACCTGTATAGTCAAGCCTGCCTTCTTTTCCAACACAGCATCCTTGGTTATATCTGCAGATGCCGGGGTAACCTTAGCAAAATATTCAGGGGAAGGCGAATCTCGCAAGCCAATTTATGCAGGCGGCACCTCCTGACATGGTCCACTTATTTTCGAAACCTGATTTTGTTCAGGATATGATGAAGCGTTTCTTCGCAGGACTTAAAGGGGACCCTGTTAAACCACCCTTTGAGCTACCAACCACTTTTGATAAGTTTCCTCCGCATATAACCGCGTATCCATTTCCATCAGCACCAAAAAACCTCACACGTTAGGTACCTACAATGACGTAACTAATCCAGATGATTTCCTACAGCGTTTCGAAGGTGCAATGCGCACCCAAGGGTGGGTTGATCCGGTTGCATGCCAGATATTTCCCATGACGCTACAAGGCATTGCACGCGAATGGTTCAATAAACTTCCAGCAGGTAGCATATCCGGGTTCATGGATTTGCGGACAAAGTTCTTGCTGCAGTATCAAAATCAAAGGCCGCGCAAACGCACTCATATCGAATGTCATGATATTGTACAGAAGCCCAAGGAATCTTTGGGCGAATTTCTCACGAGATATACTAATGACTGCATGCGCATACTGGACCTAAAACCAGAGCAGCAAATTTCTGGACTCATACATGGTATAAGTACGGAGCGTCATCCAACGCTGGTCAGGTGTCTGCGCCACACGGTGCCAACAACTTATGCTGAAGCGCTTAATGAATGCCATGATTATATGCGGAGTGGCAAAGATAATGATATTCCCATAGCTAGCTCATGTAATGAGAAGAAAGACGATGATGATCGTTCGCGCGATCAAAATCGCGGTAACAGCTCTCGTGGAAGATACCCTAGTGGTGGTCCTATAAGAAATGATAAAGGGTGAACAAGTAGTGGTTTTCGAAACAATAATCAGTGCGGCATTAACAATCAGAACTATGCGCTGCTCAAAAGTCTATCTAAAACACCAAAAGAGATTCTGGTCACCGAACCAGTGTGTGCAACCTTCGCGGTTCCAACCCCACTGACAGAATTTGGTAAGCGGGATAAAACAAAATACTGCAAGTTCCATGACGATCACGGCCATGACACCAATCGATATAAAAATTTAAGGGAGCGAGCGCTGGAAGCGCTACGCGCAGGAAAATTAGATCACCTAAAGCCGCCAAAGAAAGATAAGGGAAAGGCCGCGGAAGAGAGTTCAAAAGCCAAAATGTTCGCATGGAAAAAAACAGATAAAGCTAAACGCACCGATGTAACCATCAATATGGTTGACGCGGAAAGAGTCGGTCAACGAAGAAAGTGCAATGATTACCAGGATTGGGAACTCATTCCAATTTCATTCCCTCCTGTAATGTCAATCGACACAACTAACGATCCTGTCATCATCAAGTGCCGCATTCCTGATCATGGTATACAGATCAAACGCATGCATGTTGATACCGGCAGTGGTGTCGACATTATGTACGAACATTGCTATCATTTTCTTCCCGCAGAAGTCAAAGCGCAGTTACGCCAGCCCGATATTATGCTATCAGGATTCTCTGGGGAAAGCCCGTGGCCGCTGGGCCGCATAGAGCTTGTAGTAGAGCTTGCGGATGACAAGAATCCACAGTTAGTTAGAAGCGAGTTAATTGACTTTTATGTGGTCCGTTCGACTTCGCGCTACTGATGTGGTAGCGTGGGGGTACGTGATAGTACTATATTTTACTACGAAATACGTTACAAATTACACAAGTTTTAATTATTTATTTACAAATGGGATATACCTAAACCTTGCTACAACACTATAGGCAGTGTACCTAATCGTAGAGTAGTATAGTTTTTAGTAAGTCCGGTTCGTTCCACAGGGAGCTGGCTTATTTCACACTATATTTTAAACAATTATATTCGTACAAAATATATTATATTAATAATATATAAAAGGGGGTTTTACCGTTTAATGACCGGTTTGTCGATTTTATATTTTAAACGAAGCGTAAAGTAAATGACGATATTTAACTAATAATATAAAATAAATAACAATAATTAAAATGACAATAAATAAAAGTACGAGGAAAAAAAATGAAATAAAATATATTATGCTTATTTAGGCTTCCGTAACCATGATGTTTGACGTGTTGATTTTAAGTTTTATGCCCATGGGTTAATTGTCCTTTGTCCTGGATTATTTAATATGTTCGTCTAGTTTTTGTCCATAAGAGTCCATCGGTCATAAATTTAAAGTGCGAGTGTCCTCGTCAAATTATCCTTATACCCGAAGTCAAATATTCTAACTAATTGGGGACTTAAACTGTAACAAGGTTTTAATACTTTGTTTAATAATTACACCAGGTTATCGACTACGTGTAACCCAAGGTTTTAATACTTTGTTATCAATTATGCCAAGTGTCCTTGTACATAATTTCACCCCTGTTTTAATAATTCCATAGACTATTAATCCATTCCCGTATCCGGTTAAATGAACGATTATTCGTACATATAAATATCCCGCCCATCGTGTCCGATCGAGTGTATATGGTTATTTATAGGTTAATCCAATTGTAAATCTTTATATTAAAATTAACAAACTATCATTTAGTTAAACAAATATAAAGCTCATTAATAGCCTATAGTCTAATTTCCACAAGTGTCGTTCTTTTGTCCAAACCCCAATTATGGTACAAAGCCCAATTACCCCGTCTTTAATATTTAGTTCAACATCATGATTACTTTGGCTCAAATAAGCATAATAATAACTTAAGTACGAGACATTAATTTAAAAAGTAGAACATAACTTACATTGAGTATTTATCACGTAGTGTTACACGGACAGAATTTCGACTTCAAAAACTAGTAAAATAACCTTTGCATAACCCAAAACTAATCTAATATAAAACTACACTATACTATATATATATATATATATATATATATATATATATATATATATATATATATATATATATATATTTATTTATTTATTACAGAGTATTATTATTATTATTTATTATATTTTTATCGAACGAATGCATGGCCTTTTATAGGCAGGCGTTTTGATTTCTGACAGCTCTGTGAGTCATGGAGTTTTTGGCCTTCAAACTCCGCGAGTCGTGGAGTTTGAAAATCCAGCTCACAAACTTTTGGCTCCTAGCTTGTCGACATAATAAATATATAAATATAAAATATAAATAATTAATATAATTATTTATATATTATATTATATTCTTGTGCATAGTAGACTTGTAATTTTTGCACCGTTGCGTCGCGCGTTGAGAGTTGACTCATGTCCCGGTTCCGGATTTTCGAACGTCGTTGCGTACAATTTAATATCTTGTACTTTGCGTTTTGTAACTTGTACTCTTGTCATTTTTAGACGTTTTTCATCAATAAATTGAACCTTTTTAATTGTATCTTGAACATTTGAGCTTTTTGGACGTTTGTGTCTTCAAATCTTCGTTTTCGCCTTTTGTCTTCGCACTTATTTATTTAAACAATTACAATGAAAATATAATACAATTACATATGAAAACCTATTATTTAGAAGGGATATTGCTATGAAATATATGTTCCTTTTTAGCCTTATCAAATATCCCCACACTTAAACGTTGCTTGTCCTCAAGCAATACATAACTTGAAATAATATAATACATCACACGAATCACTTTTTATTCTTCACACTTTGTACATCAGTGATTTTGATATGGTGGTATAAACAATGATAGTAATGATAGAACCATGGTTAAAGGTGGGTGTGTCATCCACAGTTGCCTCGGGTTTAGGTCAACGACACTTGCAATCAAATAGTCGATTTACTTTCGGTTTCCAAAGCAAAGTGCACATTTGAAAGGCGGTTTACAGTCCCACATGACTATGAAAATTTAGATCCTTAAGTAAATTGGATCTTTATGAAAACATTTGATCTTTTTGAAAATTTAATCTAGCTTTTACCCTAGATAAGTGTCACGACCCTACTTTTTTCGTTATCTTTTACCGTTAATTATTTAACGACCGTTAACTGTTATTCGTGCCACGTCATTTCTATGACCTATATTATTATTTTTGTAATAATATATTAATTATTATGTGTTGTATGAATATTTGTATTCATATCTTAAATTGTACGTTTCTACGTGTCGCGGATTTCTATCCGGCGAATCTTTTCGATTTTCAAATCAACGGTCGAGCTTTTGGGATTTTTAAGTCCTAATTATTTTAAATATGATATTTTAATGTCATATGATTATATATAGTGTTTATATATTTTATCCGTCGCGTAGTTGTTATCTCTCCGAAAAATCAATTGCGTAGTAGTGTTTTCGCGTTTCGGGCTTCGATCGGGCTTTCGGGCCACAAGCAATTAGTCATTTATCAATTTTGGGCCAAAAGGGGGCCCACCCTACCCATGGAAAACCGGACACCCTTTATGGGGGAGGTTTAGTTTTAATTTTTTTTTGATAAATTCCATTTACACATCATTTTATTTCATTCTTATTATTTTCTCTCAAAATTTCCTTTCTTCTTTCTCCTCCCTTTTTTGGCCGCCACTTTTCTCACCATCATCATTTTCAATTGATCATCATCTAGAGCTTGGATCATGGGGCTTTTAACATCAACGGATTTCTCTCGTTCTCCTCTACACGTTCATATCATTTGATTATTGATTAGGGTATAAACCCTAACCCTAGAACATTTAATTTTTCTTTATTTTTCTGTATTTTGATTATATTTTAATAGTATGATGATTACTTATTGTTGTAATGGTGTTTGTATGCATAGAATTACTCATAAACACATGTTTTCGGTTTGATAAAATTGGGACAGCAGCTATTTCGTGTATTTCTGATATTTTAACTGTTATAAAAGTTAAAATAAAGTATCTAGATGAGTTCCTCTCATCAAGACATTAACTTTAGACTCCGGATTCATGTCGTTTCGATTCCCGGAGCCCTAGATATGATCAAAATAATATTTTGTTAAAATTGAAAAGTGATATTGGTATGAACCAGGTTTGGTCCGACTTTGTGACCATATTTGGTGACTTTAGGATGTGTTAGTGTGTTAGGATCAATGATGTGACGAACTTTCATGTTCGGGTCATCTAAATCCGAGCCACGAATCACCCGTTACGTCTAAAACACGATTTTGATTGAATTAAAGTTTCAAGTGGTGTCATGGCTGATCATCACGACTTGTGGCCTGTTCTTGGTGTGTTTTTGAGTGTACCAAAGTGTTGGGTGGTTTGATTAGACGGAGATATATGTAAGGCTCGCCGAAAACTGACACCCGGGGCTCAAGATACGACCCGATGAACTTTTGATTTAAAATTTATGATTAACTATTAAACTTATGATAAAAATAATGGATTTCATTATCATTTAATTACTTATGATAAAAAAGTAATTATTATTATTTAAGACTTATGATATATATTTATTATATCATTTAATTATTACTTGTGATTTAATTAAAATTTTAATTAAACTTTTAATTAGTAATACTTTTATTATTAATGGAAAATACTTATGGTAAGTATTAAACTTATATTATGAGATTATTATAATGAGACTTATAATAAGGATTAAATAATTATTTAATTATTATAAGGCTTAGTTATTATTTAATTATAATTTAATTATTAAATACTTATGATTTAATAATTATAATTAGAAACTTATGATATGATTAATAATTCATTATTAATTAATAATACTTATGATATGATTTAAAATTTATTATTAATTAATAATACTTATATTATGACTAATATTTAATTAATTAATTAAATACTTATGTTATATTAATTATATCATTTAAACTTATATTAACTTTAATAATTCATTTTAATTTAATTAAACTTATGTTATGACATAATTAGACATATTTAACTTTAATAAACATTATAACTTACATTATTATTACAACTTACACTTTTAAAATTTACGTTGACTATGTTTGACCAAGGTTGACTTTTAAGTTGACTTCTGGTTGACTTTGACTTTCAGTTGACTTTTGTTGACTTTCTAAATAAGGAAACTTCCCTAACTTAAAACTTTCTAAAAATAGAAACTTTCTAAATTTGGAAACTTTCCAAAAATAGAAACTTTCCAAAAATAGAAACTTTTCAAAAATAGAAACTTTCCAAAAATAGAAACTTTCCAAAAATGGAAACCTGCTAAAAATAGAAACTTTCTAAAAATAGAAAGTGTGTGTCTGTACGCTGTTCTGATCAAACCGATGCATGTTGAGTATTGTTCTATGTCTACTTGCAACATGTACAATAGCTATCATACTAAGACTTGATCTAAGTTAGTTATTTATATCGACCTGCTTTATTTATAGGTCGGCGTTGTGATCATTCCTGATCACTTTACTTCATTTGCTGTTCGCATATTTGTGTGGTTACTTCGTTTGCTATTAAGGTGAGTTATAGTCCCATTTTTCTATTTTAAATCTTTTGGGATGAGAATACATGCAATTTATTTATATTTTGGACACAAGTGGAAGTTGGTTTAAATTATTCATTGTGAGTTGAACAAAAATATTTCCTAGTCTGGTAACTGTAATCACTGGTTTCTACTGGTGAACGCGAATCCTACGGATAGAACTATCGAGTTTGACAACCCCATTTCAAGCTAGTCGCGATAGAAATTTATAATCGGAATGTTTAGTACTTCGTAATTTGTTGTAGATGCACTTGTTCGGTGTATATTATTTATTGTGTTTGGAAAGGGTAAATAAATGGTTAAGTGGTTACCAGGTGGCTCACGGAAAATGGAATAATGTTTTTATATGTTTTCTAGCATATAATTTGGTGGTCCAAAAAGGAGTTTTTATGTTTTCAAACATAAAGTTTTATTTGTTCAAATTAAATATTGTTTGCAATATTAAACCTATAACTCACTCAACATTTTTGTTGACAGTTACTCGCATTTTTATTCTCAGGTTCATGATTGATTGCTTCCGTTGTGCTTAGAGAGTCTGCATATTTTTGATGGCAGCTTTTGTTAAACAATAACTTGCATTCTATTTTGATACATTTAATAGTGGATGATGTTGACTTTGTTTTGATCAACTTTTAGATAAGTAATAATGTATGGTTTTTCTAAACTTACATATTTTGATAGGTTTCCTTTATAGGAAATCATTTTTAAATAAAGAATGCAAGGTTATTTATTAAATTCATATAGAGTTATGATCAAGCTGTGGGACCAAGATAACGATGGTCATCAAGTGTACTTTGACAGGTCGTTAAAGTTGGTATCAGAGCTCTGGTTGTAGGAAATTAGGCTACATTGATGTCGTTACCCGAGTCAATAGGGTGCATTAGTGAGTCTAGTCTACAGCCCGACCTATTATTTATTATTATATGTGATTATTTGTATCGTATTGGTATGTATATTGTTATCATACATACATCTCTTTTATGTTCTGAATCCAGGAGGAACTCCCATTCCGATTTAAACGTATTCTCCGACTCACGCGAGTTTATCTTTTATAAGAACACCTCGGATAGTGAAATCGAGGGATGTCATTCTTGACTTCTGAAATTCTCGACATTCCTATGTCATCTAATATGGTTATGTATATAACGTTTGAGTTATATTACCCGAGATGTCATTCTTTACTTCTAAAGGCTCGGCATTTCAATGCCAGCTATTATGTTTAGGTATATACCATTCTTGTTATATTATGTGCCTTTGTGCCGTTGTGCCGTTGTGCTTTGGTTTTTGAACCGGAAAACATCATTCTTGACTTTTAGATATTCTTGGTACTTCGAAGACTTTTTATGTCATCGTTATTCCTATTCATTACTTTTGATGTTTTGTCTCTTGTGCTATCCTTAGCACATTGTTTAAGAAATTATTTTAGAGAAATTGTGTGGAAATTCGAGGTTGATCGCGTATCCTGACCTCATGTAGTGCTATTGGAATGGAACTATGAATTAGTGAAATATAATGGCGTCAGGCCAACGTGATTATATTACGTTAATTCATAAAGAAGTCCCAATATTGTGACATGAGGAATAGAAAGCACGTCAAAGAAAATTTTACACCACTCATTCAGAAATTCCGAGGTATTACATGGGTAGGGAAAACATTCATTATCTTATTTGTTGATATACGAGAAGCTCGTTTTAACCGGATTATCTATCTCATGCTCTATCCTTCATAACTCGCTTGTTAGCAACAGCTTCGCTCGGGAACAGTTTGGCCCAAGGACTTATGTCCTGATATTAGTCAAAACGACATTTAACTCATTGGTTTTCATGACCTCGTAACATTATGTCGCACGACGATTCAAGTCCTTTACTCGATATTCCATGATCTTACTTCAACTTGTAACCTCTGAATACAGATACTCTGTTTATCATCGGGAGTTTTACACATTTGTTTAATTGGGCGGTTCTCACGGGATTTATGGGCGAATAGAAGTAATGAAATATTTTGTCATGTATACAATTTATAAAATCATATATGTATGTATGGATTCAAAAGAATAAATTTACCCTTACCTATTTCGGCTAGTATATACTAAATTATACCTCCAAAATTATTTTAAGACCACTCATTTATTGAGCTGTTTAACTAAGTCAATTTGTTTTTATATAAAATGGTACATGTTGTACATGCTTCTAAATTTACCAAGAACTTCGTTCCGTTTATGTTGTCACATCAAACGTTTAAAGTTTTTTTTCTAAAACCCCTTTTGATTGATCTTATCAAATTTTCGCATTACTCTATAGAGTATTTGGATCACGGTTCTTCTTATTCTCCGTTTAAGGATGAAACTTACCATTAAGTTCGTTGATAGAAACTCTTATACCACTTTGGATTCCGGTTTTATAAAATTTGTTGGAAAGTCTTTGCGCTCATAAAATTTTCCCTCTTATGTTTGGACATGGCCGAAACGCGGACCGATAAATCAATTTTCTGGGGTACACTCTGTGGTCACCCTATTGTAGAAAAGGCGCTATGTGGGTTTCTACCTCAACTGTTGTTATAGTGAGTATCATGGATATATATATTACACTAGACCGTTTGAGGAGTTTCTACTCTCAATATTCACTGTCAACCGCAACACCCTCGAAAACATCAATCCTATGATCCAATACTTTGAGGTGCACGAAATTATTTTTGGAGATTCATCTCACCTAAAGTCGGCCATTCTTTATAACCCATGATTCGCGTTCTTTTCATCCGCACATCAATTTAAGAATATGGATGAATCCTAGATTTCCTCGCTCCTTGTGCTAGGAAGTTCACCCTCGTTTAAAGATCACACATTCCGTACGTCTTCCTTTCGGAAATGTAATGAAAATTTACTTTGAAGTCCATGATCCTCGTTATCTCCTTTGAGAGAATTGCCTTAAATATCTATGCCACCGATGTGACTACTCCATAGATTTCTTCCTTCATTGTTGCAACTATATTTCATTCGTCCCAGTTCGTCCCCTTGGGGAGCTCCTATTTTGTTTGTCAAGAAGAAAGATGGTTCGTTCCGATTGTGTATTGATTATCGCGAGTTAAACAAGCGTACTATTAAGAATCGTTACCCTTTTCCAAGAATTGATGATCTGTTCGATCAACTTCAAGGTTCGTCTGTTTATTCTAAGATCGATCTTCGTTCCGGTTATCATCAACTGCGTGTTAAAGAAACCGATGTTCCGAAAACCACTTCCCGCACCCGTTATGATCACTATGAATTCCTTGTTATGCTGTTCGAATTGACAAATACACCTACTGTGTTCATGGACCTCATGAACCGTGTGTGTAGACCCTATATGGACAAATTCGTTATTGTTTTCATCGATGAAATCCTTATTTATTCCAAGAGTGATGAAGAGCACGAAGAACATTTGAAGTCGGTCCTTGATTTGTTGAGGACGGAAGAGTTGTACGCTAAGTTCTCTAAGTGTGCGTTCTGGTTGAAAGAAGTTCAATTCCTTGGACATGTTGTTGGTAAGAAGGGAATTCAAATTGATCCTACTAAGAATAAGGCGAATGAGAAGTGGAAAATTCTGAAAACTCCTACTCAGATTCGCCAGTTCCTAGGTTTGGCAGGCTATTATAGAAGGTTCATTCAAGATTTTTCACGAGTAGCGAAATCTCTGACTGCTTTAACGCATAAGGGGAAGAAGTATGAGTGAAAGGATGAACCAGAGACTTCTTTTCAAACCCCGAGGAAGAAGTTGACTATCCCTCCGATATTGTCGCTACCTGAGGGTAATGATTATTTTGTCGTCTATTGTGATGCATCGCGTCAGGGCTTTGGTTGTGTTTTGATGCAACGAAAGAAAGTTATTGAGTACGCGTTACGTCAGTTGAAGATTCACGAGAAGAATTATACAACCCATGATTTAGAGTTGGGAGCTGTTGTGTTTGCGCTTAAGATTTGGAGACATTATCTTTATGGGGTCAAAAGTACAGTGTACACTGATCACAAAAGACTTCAACATATCCTTGATCAGAAACAGTCGAATATGAGGCAACGAAGATGGATTGAGACATTGAACGATTATGATTGTGAACTTTTATATCATCTGGGGAAGGCTAATGTTGTGGCCGATACATTAAGTCGTAAAGAGAGGACTGAACCTCATAGGTTTAGGGCCTTAAATATGACCATTCGAACAAACCTCGCAAGGCAGATTCTTGCAGCTTAATAAGAAGCCTTGAAGGAGGAGAATTTTGTAATGGGAAGGTCTGAGGCTTGATTAAACAGTTAGAGGTACGAACCGATGGTACTCGGTATTTTGCGGGACGCCTTTGGGTTCCGAAGTTTGGTGATCTGCGACAACTTGTTCTAGAGGAGGCTCATAAGTCTAGGTACTCTATTCATCCTGGTTCAGGAAAGATGTATCATGATCTTAAGGAGCTGTATTGGTGGCCTAATTTGAAAGCTGATGTGGCTACGTATGTGGCTAAGTGTTTGACATGTGCTAAGGTTAAAGCTGAACATCAGAAACCGTCTGGACTTTTGGTGCAACCTAAGATTCCCGAGTGAAAGTGGGAAGGTATTACAACGGATTTTATTACGAAGTTACTGCGAGATGTGGGTGGTTATGATACCATTTGGGTGATTGTTGACCGACTCACAAAATCAGCTCATTTCTTACCGATTAAGGAAACAGATTCGATAGAGAAGCTTACTCGTTTGTAATTGAAAGAGATTGTTTCAGGGCATGGTGTTCCTGTACCTTTTATTTCAGACCGAGACAGTCGATTTATATCGAGGTTTTGGCACCCCTTTACAGGAAGCTTTGGGAATTAAATTGGATATGAACACCGCTTATCATCCGCAGACGGATGGTCAGAGTGAAAGGACCATTCAAACTTTGGAAGACATGTTACGAGCATGCGTGATTGATTTTGGTAATGGGTGGGATAGATACTTGCCATTGGCTGAATTTTCTTATAATAACAGTTATCATGGAAGTATTGAAGCTGCACCGTTTGAAACTCTGTATGGTAGAAAGTGTAGGTCTCATATCTGTTGGAATGAGGTTGGGGATGCTCAACTCACAGGCCCAGAAGTTATTCATGAGACTACCGAGAAAATCGTACGGATTAAAGAAAGATTGAGAACTGCCAGAAATCGGCAAAAGAGTTATGCCAATAAGTGAAGGAACGATATTGAATTTCATGTCAGTAACCGTGTTATGTTAAAGGTTTCACCTTGGAAGGGTGTGATACATTTTGGTAAAAGGGGAAAGTTGAGTCCTCGTTTTGTTGGACCTTTTGAGATTATTGAGAGAGTTGGACCGGCGGCTTATCGTTTGAAGTTGCCACAAGAACACAGTGCCATTCACGATGTTTTTCATGTATCGAATTTGAATAAGTATTTGGCCGAGGCCGATGAAACTATTCCTCTGGAGGAACTTCATGTTGTTAAACAACTCCATTTTATTGAGGAACCTGTCGAAAATATGGACCGAGAGGTTAAGACTCTCAAGCAGAGCAAAATTCCTATTGTTGAGTTAGGTGGAGCGCCAGACGCGGTCCCAAGTTCACTTGGGAGCGTGGAGGTCAGATGAGGCAGAAGTACCCGCATTTGTTCCCAGATGCCGAGTCAACCCCTGCACCTGCTTAAATTTCGGGACGAAATTTCCGTAACGGGAAGGTACTGTCACGACCCTACTTTTTTCGTTATCTTTTACCGTTAATTATTTAACGACCGTTAACTGTTATTCGTGCCACGTCATTTCTATGACCTATATTATTATTTTTGTAATAATATATTAATTATTATGTGTTGTATGAATATTTGTATTCATATCTTAAATTTTACGTTTCTACGTGTCGCGGATTTCTATCCGGCGAATCTTTTCGATTTTCAAACCAACGGTCGAGCTTTTGGGATTTTTAAGTCCTAATTATTTTAAATATGATATTTTAATGTCATATGATTATATATAGTGTTTATATATTTTATCCGTCGCGTAGTTGTTATCTCTCCGAAAAATCAATTGCGTAGTAGCGTTTTCGCATTTCGGGCTTCGATCGGGCGTTCGGGCCACAAGCAATTAGTCATTTATCAATTTTGGGCCAAAAGGGGGCCCACCCTACCCATGGAAAACCGGACACCCTTTATGGGGGAGGTTTAGTTTTAATTTTTTTTTGATAAATTCCATTTACACATCATTTTATTTCATTCTTATTATTTTCTCTCAAAATTTCCTTTCTTCTTTCTCCTCCCTTTTTTGGCCGCCACTTTTCTCACCATCATCATTTTCAATTGATCATCATCTAGAGCTTGGATCAAGGGGCTTTTAACATCAACGGATTTCTCTCGTTCTCCTCTACACGTTCATATCATTTGATTATTGATTAGGGTATAAACCCTAACCCTAGAACTTTTAATTTTTCTTTATTTTTCTGTATTTTGATTATATTTTAATAGTATGATGATTACTTGTTGTTGTAATGGTGTTTGTATGCATAGAATTACTCATAAACACATGTTTTCGGTTTGATAAAATTGGGACAGCAGCTATTTCGTGTATTTCTGATATTTTGACTGTTATAAAAGTTAAAATAAAGTATCTAGATGAGTTCCTCTCATCAAGACATTAACTTTAGACTCCGGATTCATGTCGTTTCGATTCCCGGAGCCCTAGATATGATCAAAATAATATTTTGTTAAAATTGAAAAGTGATATTGGTATGAACCAGGTTTGGTCCGACTTTGTGACCATATTTGGTGACTTTAGGATGTGTTAGTGTGTTAGGATCAATGATGTGACGAACTTTCATGTTCGGGTCATCTAAATCCGAGCCACGAATCACCCGTTACGTCTAAAACACGATTTTGATTGAATTAAAGTTTCAAGTGGTGTCATGGCTGATCATCACGACTTGTGGCCTGTTCTTGGTGTGTTTTTGAGTGTACCAAAGTGTTGGGTGGTTTGATTAGGCGGAGATATATGTAAGGCTCGCCGAAAACCGACACCCGGGGCTCAAGATACGACCCGATGAACTTTTGATTTAAAATTTATGATTAACTATTAAACTTATGATAAAAATAATGGATTTCATTATCATTTAATTACTTATGATAAAAAAAGTAATTATTATTATTTAAGACTTATGATATATATTTATTATATCATTTAATTATTACTTGTGATTTAATTAAAATTTTAATTAAACTTTTAATTAGTAATACTTTTATTATTAATGGAAAATACTTATGGTAAGTATTAAACTTATATTATGAGATTATTATAATGAGACTTATAATAAGGATTAAATAATTATTTAATTATTATAAGGCTTAGTTATTATTTAATTATAATTTAATTATTAAATACTTATGATTTAATAATTATAATTAGAAACTTATGATATGATTAATAATTCATTATTAATTAATAATACTTATGATATGATTTAAAATTTATTATTAATTAATAATACTTATATTATGACTAATATTTAATTAATTAATTAAATACCTATATTATATTAATTATATCATTTAAACTTATATTAACTTTAATAATTCATTTTAATTTAATTAAACTTATGTTATGACATAATTAGACATATTTAACTTTAATAAACATTATAACTTACATTATTATTACAACTTACACTTTTAAAATTTACGTTGACTATGTTTGACCAAGGTTGACTTTTAAGTTGACTTCTGGTTGACTTTGACTTTCAGTTGACTTTTGTTGACTTTCTAAATAAGGAAACTTCCCTAACTTAAAACTTTCTAAAAATAGAAACTTTCTAAATTTGGAAACTTTCCAAAAATAGAAACTTTCCAAAAATAGAAACTTTTCAAAAATAGAAACTTTCCAAAAATAGAAACTTTCCAAAAATGGAAACCTGCTAAAAATAGAAACTTTCTAAAAATAGAAAGTGTGTGTCTGTACGCTGTTCCGATCAAACCGATGCATGTTGAGTATTGTTCTATGTCTACTTGCAACATGTACAATAGCTATCATACTAAGACTTAATCTAAGTTAGTTATTTATATCGACCTGCTTTATTTATAGGTCGGCATTGTGATCATTCCTGATCACTTTACTTCATTTGATGTTCGCATATTTGTGTGGTTACTTCGTATGCTATTAAGGTGAGTTATAGTCCCATTTTTCTATTTTAAATCTTTTGGGATGAGAATACATGCAATTTATTTATATTTTGGACACAAGTGGAAGTTGGTTTAAATTATTCATTGTGAGTTGAACAAAAATATTCCCTAGTCTGGTAACTGTAATCACTGGTTTCTACTGGTGAACGCGAATCCTACGGATAGAACTATCGAGTTTGACAACCCCATTTCAAGCTAGTCGCGATAGCAATTTATAATCGGAATGTTTAGTACTTCGTAATTTGTTGTAGATACACTTGTTCGGTGTATATTATTTATTGTGTTTGGAAAGGGTAAATAAATGGTTAAGTGGTTACCAGGTGGCTCACGGAAAATGGAATAATGTTTTTATATGTTTTCTAGCATATAATTTGGTGGTCCAAAAAGGAGTTTTTATGTTTTCAAACATAAAGTTTTATTTGTTCAAATTAAATATTGTTTGCAATATTAAACCTATAACTCACTCAACATTTTTGTTGACAGTTACTCGCATTTTTATTCTCAGGTTCATGATTGATTGCTTCCGCTGTGCTTAGAGAGTCTGCATATTTTTGATGGCAGCTTTTGTTAAACAATAACTTGCATTCTATTTTGATACATTTAATAGTGGATGCTGTTGACTTTGTTTTGATCAACTTTTAGATAAGTAATAATGTATGGTTTTTCTAAACTTACATATTTTGATAGGTTTCCTTTATAGAAAATCATTTTTAAATAAAGAATGCAAGGTTATTTATTAAATTCATATAGAGTTATGATCAAGCTGTGGGACCAAGATAACGATGGTCGTCAAGTGTACTTTGACGGGTCGTTAAAATAAGTTTTCCGGAATAACCCTTCACCGGTGTTGCAAAATATTTTTGTGGGTTTTGTGGGTTTCAGATTTGAAAATTTTAGCTCAAAACTTATGGTTTTGTGTCACCCACTTGCTAACCTTGTATTTAGGAAAGCACACATCCAGTATACTTGCTCCGTATATTACCTTTCGGTAAACTACCGTCCGGTTGTAAAGGAAAGCGTTGAACAAGCAACTGTTAAGGCAATGTCCCCTGACATACTTTTAATTATGGTCTATAATGTGTCGGACGCTAGTACTATCCTTTGTAGGAGCAATAGTAAAGATCATCCTATGATTTTTTGGTCTAGCACAAGGTCCTGTCTCCGACCATGCTATGCAACCACCGTTCTTACGGTTGACACTCGATTTAGTTCAGGTGACCTAATGAATTCCAGGTGAATTCCTAGGATTTTACGTTCAATGGTAATGAACGCATTGAAAATAGGTTTTTAGAAAACAAATCGGTTTTAATTTTGATCAAAATATTTTCTCGTTCAAGCTCGAGTTTAGATATCATTGAATTCCATGAGTTTGTAATTCTCAATCTTTAAGGTCAATCTCAAGGATTGAGTGATATCAGGCTTAAAAGCTGATTTTTAATCTTTAAGGAGATTATCCTATCTGGGGATCTGATTCATTAGTCTTATCAAGCTAATTTGCACGGTGCCCCCCCCATTGTACGAGATAAATCCTTCTCATGGTTAGGATAAATCTGACCACATGGCGACCCTGTTTGATGCTGAGGTCCGTGGATTTCCTGCTGATTTTAGTGATGACTTTTCTAGATTACTCGTCAACCTACAGCTGGTCTGGACGACAACTTCTTGACCTAAATCAAGAAGCGCGTGTCTTTTTCGGAAGACTTTACTTCCTTTTAATGATGGAATTGATTCATCGTGTAGATCCATCTTTTCTTTTCTTTCATCGGGTAAAATAGTTAATTTAGTCCAAAACAAAAGCACCTGCAATAACTTTACGGAAACATGTGCTAGATAGTTTTTAATTGAATAACTAGGTACATTCTCCCCACACTTAGTTTCTTTCTTTGCCTTTTTATTCTCCTTTATTCCATTTTAAATGAATTCAAGCGTTTTAGGGTGTTTCTCAATTTATGTCCTTTCCGAGGTAACGATAATTTCGGTATTAACACCTAGTTTTCACCGTTCATAAATATATATATAAACATGATTTTAAATTCATTTAGTTGAAAATTTTTCAAATTTTCATAAAATTTGGCAAATAAACCAAGTATAAACCCGAGAGAATTTATAACCTTTCCCCACACTTGAGATCATGCAATGCCCTCATTTGCATGAAATCAGACTCTAATTATAAATTCATGAGGGTGATTAGTGTAGAAAAATGATTGAAAATACCCAGTTTGTAATTACAAAGCTCGTCGAATGATAGATGGCGCGCCTCATCGTTCATTCCTTCTTCTTTTATCACACATGCTTTTTTTTCTTTCAAAAACGGCTGCTTTTCTGAACTGTTTACTAATATTTGAAAAAGCGTCTTTTACCCTAACTCATCATGCATTTTTATTAACGAGTTATGCACTAACCCGAACCCCTAATTTAACGTTAAGTGGGGTTAAACTTCCCCACACTTAGCTGACGACATGTGAAATCGGTAGAATAAGTTCCACGAATTAGAGTAGTGAGCCAGTTATTTACATCTCGGGTGGTGTATAATATATCAATGGGTTTAAAGTTTAGACTCGCCCGATTGTCACTACTTAATTCTTTTTTAAGTGTAGCTTTTAGTAAATGGATATATCTCTTTTCTGATTCTAGGTCAAATGGATCGATATACACCGACATACATACTATAGGGTGGACAATTCCTAACATTTCCTTCCGTTTATTCTCGGGATCAAAGTTTTCACCTCTATTACCCATTTGGGTGAAATCCGAGGTGTCATTATCTATTACAGCTCGTAGTTCATTTCCGGTGGATGACTCGTCTATTGAGAATATTGGGTTGGAAGGTTGTGGAATGGTGAATTTCGGGATCAAAGCAAATTCTTCTTCATTAATGGTACTTATTGGTCTCACCATTTTGGTGTCGGGGGTAAAATTTTCAACGTTATCGTTTTCCCAAGAGTACCAATTTGTCACCCTTACTTCTTCTTCATTCATTGATGGATCAATGATTTTGTCGGTAGAGGCTAATGTGTCGATATGTTGTGAAATTGGTAAAACTGAATAAAAAGTATCATCGGGATAGTTGGTGATTTTGGAGCTCTCGAATTCATCAAAATTCGATGATATAAAATTTTCTTGCACAATACTCCTCAGATCAACAGGTGTGTAATCTGATAGGGTTTCAGCTTGCCGATTTACAAACTCTCTCATTTGTTCATTTTGAGCATCAAGTTCTTCGAGTTTGATTTTCATATAATCTAAAGAATTTTCAGGCACATAATTTTCCTCGACTTCTGGTTGTTGAGTTTGGATATATTCTTGTGAATAATCCCAATTAGAATTGTATTCCTCATAATCGTTCCATTCAGGTTCCATGGGTGCATAATTTTCTATAGGAACGTAATAATAACATTCCCATGTTGAGTGATAATCTCCACAGATTTCACAACCAGTTATTGTTTTGTCATTCGTGATCCAAGATTGACCGAACAAATTGTCATCAACACCCGTTTGAGAGTATTGATTTAATTGATTTTGGATATCAAAAAGAGTTTCCATAGCCTTGTTTTCAAAATTTTCCATTTTATTGCGATGGCCAAATTTTAGCTTCAATGTGGTGCATTTACTAATTATCCTATTAGTTATAAAAATAGAAAAACTTATATAACTTATAGGTCAAACTTATATAGTGGTAAGTATTCCCGCCTGTCACGCGGGTGACCCGGGTTCGATCCCCGGCAGCGGCGCCAAAAACTTGATGTGGTAGCGTGGGGGTACATGATAGTACTATATTTTACTACGAAATACGTTACAAATTACACAAGTTTTAATTATTTATTTACAAATGAGATATACCTAAACCTTGCTACAACACTATAGGCAGTGTACCTAATCGTAGAGTAGTATAGTTTTTAGTAAGTCCGGTTCGTTCCACAGGGAGCTGGCTTATTTCACACTATATTTTAAACAATTATATTCGTACAAAATATATTATATTAATAATATATAAAAGGGGGTTTTACCGTTTAATGACCGGTTTGTCGATTTTATATTTTAAGCGAAGCGTAAAGTAAATGCCGATATTTAACTAACAATATAAAATAAATAACAATAATTAAAATGACAATAAATAAAAGTACGAGGAAAAAAAATGAAATAAAATATATTATGCTTATTTAGGCTTCCGTAACCATGATGTTTGACGTGTTGATTTTAAGTTTTATGCCCATGGGTTAATTATCCTTTGTCCTGGATTATTTAATATGTCCGTCTGATTTTTGTCCATAACAGTCCATCGGTCATAAATTTAAAGTGCGAGTGTCCTCGTCAAATTATCCTTATACCCGAAGTCAAATATTCCAACTAATTGGGGACTTAAACTGTAACAAGGTTTTAATACTTTGTTTAATAATTACACCAGGTTATCGACTACGTGTAACCCAAGGTTTTAATACTTTGTTATTAATTATGCCAAGTGTCCTTGTACATAATTTTACCCCTGTTTTAATAATTCCATAGACTATTAATCCATTCCCGTATCCGGTTAAATGAACGATTATTCGTACATATAAATATCCCGCCCATCGTGTCCGATCGAGTGTATATGGTTATTTATAGGTACATCCAATTGTAAATCTTTATATTAAAATTAACAAACTATCATTTAGTTAAACAAATATAAAGCCCATTAATAGCCCATAGTCTAATTTCCACAAGTGTCGTTCTTTTGTCCAAACCCCAATTATGGTACAAAGCCCAATTACCCCGTCTTTAATATTTAGTTCAACATCATGATTACTTTAGCTCAAATAAGCATAATAATAACTTAAGTACGAGACATTAATTTAAAAAGGAGAACATAACTTACATTGAGTATTTATCACGTAGTGTTACACGGACAGAATTTCGACTTCAAAAACCCGTAAAATAACCTTTGCATAACCCAAAACTAATCTAATATAAAACTACACTATATATATATATATATATATATATATATATATATATATATATATATATATATATATATATATATATATATATATATATATATATATATATATATATATATATATATATATATATATTACAGAGTTTATTATTATTATTTATTATATTTTTATCGAACGAATGCATGGCCTTTTATAGGCATTTTGATTTCTGACAGCTCCGCGAGTCGTGGAGTTTTTGGCCTTTAAACTCCGCGAGTCGTGGAGTTTGAAAATCCAGCTCACAAACTTTTGGCTCCTAGCTTGTCGACATAATAAATATATAAATATAAAATATAAATAATTAATATAATTATTTTTATATTATATTATATTCTTGTGCATAGTAGACTTATAATTTTTGCACCGTTGCGTCGCGGGTTGAGAGTTGACTCATGTCCCGGTTCCGGATTTTCGAACGTCCTTGCGTACAATTTAATATCTTGTACTTTGCGTTTTGTAACTTGTACTCTTGTCATTTTTAGACGTTTTTCATCAATAAATTGAACCTTTTGAATTGTATCTTGAACATTTGACTTTTTGGACGTTTGTGTCTTCAAATCTTCGTTTTCGCCTTTTGTCTTCGCACTTATTTATTTAAACAATTACAATGAAAATATAATACAATTACATATGAAAACCTATTATTTAGGAGGGATATTGCTATGAAATATATGTTCCTTTTTAGCCTTATCAGCTACAATGCGCTTATGGGGAGAAATTTCATACGACGTTTTAACATCATACCATCGGTCGTGCATGGCTTGATTAAGTTTCCTACAATGGGCGGAGTTGCCACAATCGCGTCACATCAAACAACCGAGTTATGTGGTTCAGTTATGCCTATAAGCATTCCCAGCATAGGAGAGCAACTTAAAAAGCAGCTCAGTCATAGCCAACCGACTGCATCCAGACAAGCGAATCAAAATCGGCGCAGGCTTGTCAGCCAAAACTAAGGCTAAATTGCACGGTATATTGTCCGCTAACGCAGATGTCTTCGCATGGCAAGAATCAGACATGACGGGGGTCCCGCGGGATATTGCGGAACATAAGTTGAATGTTAATCCGTCACTTACACCCGTTAGGCAGAAGAAGCGGCACATGGCCCTTGAGCGCAGTGATTGGTTATGCGCAGAAGTTGATAACCTAGTCAGAGCAAACATTCTACAAGAAGTGCGGTACCAGACATGGGTTGCTAACCCTGTGTTGGTGAAAAACGATGATGCTAACTGGCGGATGTGCGTTGATTTTAAGGACATTAACAAGGCGTGTTCTAAAGACAATTACCCTCTCTCGGAGATTGACTGGAAGTTAGAATCATTGTCAGGTTTTCGATACAAATGTTTTCTGGATTTTATAAGGGTTATCACCAAATCATCATGGGGACAAAACTGCTTTTCATACGCCGCAGGGTATTTATTGTTATACTAAGATGCCTTTTGGATTAAAGAACGCAGGGGCTACCTATCAGCGCGTAATTGACGCAGCCTTCAAGCACCAAATTGGGAGAAATCTTGAAGCGTATGTCGATGATTTGGTAATTAAAAGTAACACCGAAGAAGAAATGCTTGCGGACATCCTAGAAACATTTGCGTCTTTATGCAGAATCAACATGAAGCTTAACCCGCTCAAATGTAGTTTTGGGGAAGAGGAATGCAAGTTTCTAGGTCATGTGGTGACGGCGCATGGAATCAAGGCGAATCCCAAAAAGATTGAAGCCATTGAAAGTTTACCATCTCTAAACACAAAGAAAGATGTGCAGAGTCTAACTGGGAAGCTCACGGCAATCAACCGGTTCTTGTTAAAAGCCGCAGAACGACAGTTACCGTTCTTTAATACTTTGAAGAATTGTTTAAAGAAAAAAGACTTTGTATGGACTCAGGAAGTGGAATCAGCTTTTCAAGAGATGAAGAAGGTGTTTGCTGAGTTACCAACACTCACTGTGCCAATAGCAGGCGAAACGCTTACGCTATACCTTGCGACATCAAATGAAGCTGTCAGCTCGGTCCTTATCGCAGATCGCGGAAAGGTAAGACATTCTCTTCTATTTATACATGTGAATTATTTATTTCGTGGTCAAATAACGTTGAGGTTTTCTCAGACGCAAATGCCGGTCTACTTCGTAAGCAAGACGCTGACAGCAAGCGAAGTAAACTATTTACCAATTGAGAAGCTAGTGTATGCGCTAGTTCACACATTACAACATTTATGTCGGTACTTTCAAGCACACCCAGTTGTAGTTCTAACCGATCAGCCGATAAAACAGTTTGGTGACTACCTAATTTGCGGCAATGTCCGGGAATACCGCATTGACTAATGCAATCATCTTTCTTTCAGGTGCTATATAAACCTAAGATTTCTGGCCGAATGGCTAAATGGGCAGTGGAGTTAGGAGAACACGAAATAAATTTTTCTTCGCGAAGCGCAGTTATGTGACGACCCGGGAATTTCCGACCAAATTTAAACTTAATCTTTATAGGTTTCCGACATGATAAGCAAAGTTGGTAATGTAGAAGTCTCATAAACTTTGAACTGTGTTCATGCATATATTTGACCTTTGAACTATTTATATGGATTCAATTAACCTTTGACTATTCTCGACGATTCACGAACAACTGTTTGTAAATAAATATGTAAATAAAAGATATAGATATGGAATTTGACATATGTAACTTGTTACATATTAATTGTTACTTGTAATATCATTAGATATTATTATTACATTTATCCTTAATAACCATGATTATTATTATCATCTTCATAATTATTATTATTATTATTAATATCTTAGTATTATAAAATTTACTATTATTATTATGATTATTTAATATCAATATATTTATCAATATTATTAGTATTATTAAAAATAACATGAATATTAATATAGTTAATATTATTGGGTATTATTTCCAATATTATTAATAATTATTGATATTATTATCATTATTATAAATTGTATTATTATTATTATTATTATTTATACACTTATTAATAGTATTAATATTATCCTTAATACACATATACTTATAAATACAGAGTATTATCAGGTACATGTACATATACGTGTATAAAATACTAAAAATACATATATAAATAGAGAATAATATGTATTCTATTTCATGTTATTATCGTACTGCTTTTGATTTGATTCTGTCTCATATCTAGCACAAATCACGGTTCCACTCACAAGACAAATCTAAAAATGTGCTAGTCATCGATATCATTGTTTTTATTTTCTTCTGCTTGTATCAACCGAATATCCATATCCAGAATGATTGAGGCAATTAACTAGTTACTGTTTTAATTGATAAAATAATTGAATGTGACTATCTATCTATATAATTTGTACATTTATCTGCATCTATGAGAGGAACAACCACAAACACATTAACACCCTTAGAAACGCCACAACCACCGAAGCAACAACTATGATTATCACCACCATGCATCACTCTCTTGAAACCTACGAATAAACCACCACATCACAACCACAAACAGCCACCCAACACGTTTGTCTACTACTGTCGTACACACCTGCAATCATTTTCTTTGTTTGAACGATACCACCATAAACCCATGAACCTGCTTGTTGACGAAACTCTACAACCACAATAACAACCGTCATCACCATCTCTCTCTTCCTCTCTCTCACCTCCTTCTTCTTTTCTTTTCGTGAACTCAACACCACACCACCTGCTATCTGTTTCAGTTTAAATCAAACACCAAATCAAATTGCTTCTGCTCGATTACCTGCTACTTTTGAAAGGCTATAACATAAATCCGATGGACTGCTATTTTTTTTTGTTTTCCATCGTGAACACACCACCACCGCTCACCAACTCCTGTTTCTGTTTCAATTAGAACAACACTAAACCCTTACCATTTTTCTTTCTTCTAAATTCAATCGTAACCAGCTCTTGTTAATGTCCCCATATTTATTTCTTGATCCAACCTCCAGCTGCTCCCTTGTTTCTATTAATCAGATGAATGGCAATGATTATGAACATATGGTGATTATTATATAAAGAAAATGATGAGGATATTAGTGCTGTTAGGTGTAAAGTCGAATAATGTTAATTAAAAGAAACAGCACCGAACCTTTTGTCTTTAGGGTTGTCAAATTCTGGTCTGTCCATGATTTAACCAGGATACCGAATCAAACATAAAGACCTGGGCTAATTTAATCTGTTGTTGGAATAGGTTTTGTTGTTGGGCTTTAAGCTGATGGGCCAAATTAATCATGGACTCCTTTAAACCTAATTAGGCTGCATTGGCGTATAGAATTCACGAATGGCTTTTGTAGTTGCTGCTCGATTTAGTCTGTTTCTGTATAGGATGCTCGACTGTAATGAACTGGTTTTGATACAGAAACAAATGAATCGTGATCATGATATAGATGATGATAATGGTAAGGGGTATGCAATGAAGATGAGTAAGTTTGATATGATTATGATTTAGGATTATGATTATGATTCAAAAAAGATGGTGAACGATTATGACAATAATGGTGTGTACAAAGATTTCGATTATGATATTAGGATACGTAACGATTGTTATGATTTGTTGAGAAGTTATAATCATGGTAGATGATGATCATGAAAGGGGATTAATAAGGAAGAAGGTAGAAATATAATTGAGGGTTTAATAAAATCTGTTTGGGAGTTTAGTCAGGAAGAACAGAAATGGAGGGGAGGTCATGGGTGTTTGTGGATAAACGTGAGGTCGCAAGTTCAAGCCTGGTTCGGGACATTGTTTTTTTTAGAAAGGCTTTATAAGGTAGTTTCTTTTCTTATAAATATTATTATTATTATTAGTATTAATATCATTTTGTGATTTATAAGTATTAGTATTGTTATTAATAGTATTATTATCATTGTAGTTATTAAGATAAGTATTAGCATTATTAATATTATTTATAAAATCATTATTTTTTATAATTATTATTATTAGTAGTATATTATCATTATAATCAAAAAACAACTTTTATTACTATTATTGATATTATGTTACCAAATAAACATTTTGTATATAAAATATATTTTTAGTAATATTACATATAAGTATTTATTAATCATATTAACATTTTATATATAGATATTCATATATAATAAATTAAGTATTTTAATATAATACTAACCAAATATATATTAATATAACTATATAGATATTAATCATTTTGAATATATACACAAATTAAATATATAATATATAAATTAAGATATAATAAATAAATTTGTTCGATTACAAATATATGTGTTAATATACATTAATGATATAGGTTCGTGAATCTGAGGCCAACCATATACTTGTTCAATGTCGTTCTATGTATTTTTACTACAAAATACATTAGGTGAGTTCATTTGCTCCCTTTTACTCTTTATATTTTTGGGCTGAGAATACATGCACTGTTTTAAAGACTGTTTTACAATATTTATATATGTGAGTTCATTTGCTCCCTTTTACTCTTTATATTTTTGGGCTGAGAATACATGCACTGTTTTAAAGACTGTTTTACAATATTTATATGCGTGAGTTCATTTGCTCCCTTTTACTCTTTATATTTTTGGACTGAGAATACATGCACTATTTTAAAGACTGTTTTACAATATTTATATGCGTGAGTTCATTTGCTCCCTTTTACTCTTTATATTTTTTGGCTGAGAATACATGCACTGTTTTAAAGACCGTTTTACAATATTTATATGCGTGAGTTCATTTGATTCCCTTTTACTCTTTACATTTTTGGGACTGAGAATACATGCGCTACTTTTACAACTGCTTTATTAAATGCTTTTGAAACACATTTTGAAGTGCAAATACATGAAATGATTTTATAAATGTTTGACGAGATAGACACAAGCAAAACATTCCTTGAATGAATTATGTGGACGTGATAATTGCCACCATTGAATTATGTGGACGTGATAATTGCCACAATTGATATGAATATTTTTCCCCTGATTATTATTGCTTGGTAGCCTAAGAATTAGGGAACATCACTAATTTTGAGAATTAGTGCACGCCTAATTGACGCGAATCCTAAAGGTAGCTACCGGGTTTAAGACCCCCACCCAGAATGTTCACTAGACGGAAGGGCTAGTGGGTGTGGTGTTTAGTACTTCGAAGTTTATATGATTATTATACAGACGAGATGTTCTGTTTTGGGGATATTATTTTGCGCATTATATGTTAAGGTCGGTTACCAAGACAAGCTATGAAAGAAATGAAAAGTGAATGTTATGTATCGAGAGAATGATTTTATACACAAGTTATGTGTATGTTATTTTTGTGCAAAAGATATGTGTTCGGTTACTAAGATTTATGAAAGATGATTTCGTACACGAGAAAGGTGTACTGTATTTAAAAGATATTGCATGTACATTACAGGTGGGTATAGGATTCGGGCCCATTTGTACCATGCAGGATTTAAATCTTGTGGTCTATCAAAATGATAAATTTTTATTGTTTATGATAAACTTATGAACTCACCAACCTTTTGGTTGACACTTTAAAGCATGTTTATTCTCAGGTATAAAAGAAATCTTCCACTGTGCATTTGCTCATTTTAAAGATATTACTTGGAGTCATTCATGACATATTTCAAAAGACGTTGCATTCGAGTCATTGAGTTCATCAAGATTATTATTAAGTCAATTATAGTTGGATATATTATGAAGTGGTATGCATGCCGACAACTTTCGATATAAATGAAAGTTGTCTTTTAAAAACGAATGTAATGTTTGTAAAATGTATCATATAGAGGTCAAGAACCTCGCGATGTAATCATATGTTATTGTATTCGTTCTTATGGATTAGGACGGGTCTTTACATGTGGTATCAGAGCGGTGGTATTAGCGAACCAGGTCTTGCATTAGTGTGTCTAACTGATAGTTGTTTAGATTGATTAGTGAGTCTGGACTTCGACTGTGTCTGCATGTCAAAAGTTTTGCTGATCATTTCTAGTCGGAAATCATCTACTTATCATCCGTAGAAAATTACCTGCTTATCATTCTTAGTCTAGACACGTCTTACTGCCTCTATTTCATAGACCATGTATAGATAAATTCATATCTTAGTGTATCTGTTATTGTTACCTTTGCCTGATAGCTTCCGTAGATTCCTCTGTAACTTATGGGATTTTAGTATTATATATGCATATGTAAATTATGTATTGCAGGGTACTAATCTACATCCTATAATCTATTTCTTATCGAAAATCCTTTATTTGATCGTACGATATGAATCCCTCAACCAGTTCGAATTCCTCGGATTTCGACAGCTATTTCGATATGGAGTTTCACCTAAGCTCCGAAAGCAGTGTCACCAGAATGAATCAACCAATTATCCATCCCCAATTTATCTGATGGGTTCGTAGTCGACTAAATCAATGGAGACGAGAAGAAGGCGATCCTTTCCATCAACCTAATTCATCTCTTGGTGAAGAACCTGAAGCACTTACCGGTGAACTTATCTACAACACCATATTCACCCTCATTTCCAGGATACCACGCAATGATTATATGATATCAAAAATTCTAAAACTTTATTTATTCGCTCATTCCTACCGACAATCATTTCGGAGTAATAAGTCAACGAGCTTCGCCCCCGAGTTGTAGCCTTGGAAGATATGGTGCAAAATTTACCAGCTTCAACAACATCACTGTCATCAACAGCGACATTCGCATCCTATGTCTCAACATCTCATTCTGTACCTCGAGTATAATCATCGTTCTACGTGATGTTCTACATTATTTATCTTCGTTCGACATGATGATTATGTAATCTCTAATGTTTTAGAGATTATGTAATCTAATTCTAACCGAAAAGCAAATGAGTTTAATGTTATATTAACTTATTAAATCCATAATTACATCTGAAGAAAATATATATGTATATATGTTTTCATAAAGATTGTAATTAAAAATTCTTTTGTACAAACTGTTAATGGTGAAAATATTTTAACGGGTAGGTAATACCCGAGGAATATTTAGATTTCACATTAATAAATTACACTGTACATTATTCGAAGCTGATTCAACAGTCATTCACTATCCTACTTACAACCACCGATATATGTATCCGTTCATCGCGAAATAACCATTTTCATTCAATTTCATATTTAGATTTTGATCTATCAGAATCCAACAAGTGGCATAATGAAGAAAACATTGGACAAAATAAAATTTGTTAGAAACAAACAAATTAACTATGAGAAAAATTTTGTTAAGAATCCACGCTAACTGTTCCTAGCTAACTGTTCCTAGCTAACTGATTACATTTTATTTATCGCAATTTATTTATCGTAATTTAATTCTCGCAATTTTATTTATCGTCATTTAATTTCTGTTATTTATTTTACGCACTTTATTTATAGTCATTTAAATACTGTTATTTACGCATTTAAATATCGAGACACGTATACAAGGTTTTGACATATCATATCGACGCATCTATATATATTATTTGGAATAACCATAGACACTCTATATGTAGTAATGCTGGAGTTAGCTATACAGGGTTGAGGTTGATTCTACAATAATATATATACTTTGAGTTGTGATCGAGTCTGAGACATATACACGGGTCACGACACGTATTAATTAATTCGAATATTATATATTGCTAACTATGGACTATCAAATGAGGACTACCAATATTGGACAATTAAAATGAATTAAAATATTGATTATAACATATGAAACTAAACAATTCTTCAAGTTTGCCACTTGAGTTCATCTTAAACCTCAATTGTATCTTGACAATTATGATCTGCATTTAAACCTTTCATGATCCTTGAAAACACCTCAATCGAGAGGAGGAACCAACCGCACTTCATCTACGGAAGAAAAGATTGATGCATATTGTTATGCACCTGAAAAACAAAAACTCTTGGAACTCGAGAAAACGCTTAGCACGTATCTGTGCTAGCTCCTTTGGCATTGTTATTACCGAAAATAACTTTGCAATTTCTTTTTAAATTAGCCAATTTTGTCACAGCTCCAGCAAATCAACTTCGACTTTCATTCGAATTAGCCTTATTATAACCTCGATATATAAGTTTGCCTTTCGTCATCGTTACCGGGGAATTTTTTATATTCCACCACATTAGCAGTAAACTTACCAGCAATCTCATTGCTCCTTGGCTTAAACCTCTCCGATAAATCACTATATTTATCCATTGAAACCCTATCATATACTCATCCGCATCTTGTAACGAGAACAACCATACCAATTACCGGGAATCAGCAAATCTGTATTGTGAGTCTCGCAACATTTCCACATCAACAGTTATATGTATCCATATAACATTTCTCTCTTAGAACTATGATCTTCCATTCTGAAATTCTGAAAAGCACCCAGTCTGCGAATTAATGCTCTAAATTTTGAAAAGTTGAATGAAGCAACAAAAACTGTAAACGACCTCAACAGCCAAAAGTTGATGATAAAGAATTGTATGTTGGCAAAGCTCAGAAAAAGTTTGAAACTGAAAAATTGATTGAGCAAACTACGAAGGAGTCTCTGAACAAATCACAAGGACTAAACTTATACATTAAGAATCCTGATGATTCTGTTTCTGATGAAATCTTTAGCGAATACCTTACTTCTGACTCCAAACTCTTGCAGACAAATTTTCTTCACCATCCTTCGATATTAGAAATTCTAAGATATCATCGTATCTTTCATTATAAATATCCTCCATATTTCTGAAGATATTTCTATAACTATTCTTATCTGAAATCATTAATCTCTTCGTGCTATCAGTGTTACATCATATAGAAACTGTTAGTTTCTATATTCTGTAAACTTTCGAGCTTAAAATATGAATGTTATTGAAGTAATGTTAGGAATTGATGCATGAGTTAGTATAATATAATGACACTTGATCAACGTGATTATATTACAGTAAGTCATGCTGATTTTCTAAATGGAACATGATAATTCACAGATTATAACATCATCATGTGTCATGTTACATAACTCTTTCATTCTGTTTAACTTCTGAACATATCAAGAAAATATGTTCTTGATAGTTCTATTCTCAGTGATTCTGGTAAATTGACAAATCAAATCGTGCGATCACGTTCTTTCTTGCTTAGAACATGGAGTTTATTCGAAACTCCATATTTACGAATTCTGGACCATTATTCGCTTTATTAGAGGTCGAGAAGAGAATAAAAAGGCAAACAGCTCCAAAAATATAAAAGAAAATATAAAGCCCAATAACAACACAGAGATTACAAACCGTGGATATTAATACGGATAACAATATAAAGACACGGTATAATTAAGAATAGTATCACCCCA
Source organism: Rutidosis leptorrhynchoides (assembly GCF_046630445.1). Classification (NCBI taxonomy): domain Eukaryota; kingdom Viridiplantae; phylum Streptophyta; class Magnoliopsida; order Asterales; family Asteraceae; genus Rutidosis; species Rutidosis leptorrhynchoides. The sequence continues at coordinate 307,650,116 of NC_092336.1, read as the reverse complement.
TGGTAATAGTAGAAGTAAACAGATTCTTCTGGTGGAAGATTAAAAAGAAGGATGATAGAAATGATAATTAAGAAAATATCAAGGATTAGAACTGGATAAAGCATTTTTACAATCTTTTGGATGTACGAACTAAGAAAGAAAGGATAGGAATGGTGAGAATAATGGAACGGAAGAGCTTAATTTATAATGGAAATATCTGACAAAGCAATCAAGGCAGATGATCGCATTTAATTAAATAGATCCTAATTTCCTTATTCACCAAAGAATCAAATCTTATAGATTTCGAAGATTTTCTTTTAGATCCCCTGAATTCCGGAATTCAACCAAAAACAACGTCAAAAGATAAGACGCACCTTATTTTCTAAATTCAACCATGACTAATCAAAAGTTTGGTGAAACTTGTCTTTCTCATCTCACTATTTAGTGATAGCTTCATTCATACTCTTCGAGTAATCGAATTATCTTATTCATATTACTCAATGGTGATAAGACTTTATTTATCAACTCATATTCGTCATGAAAACATTTCTATTGTTAACCATGATGACCACCTTCAAATTTCGGGACGAAATTTCTTTAACGGGTAGGTACTGTGACGACCCGGGAATTTCCGACCAAATTTAAACTTAATCTTTATAGGTTTCCGACATGATAAGCAAAGTTGGTAATGTAGAAGTCTCATAAACTTTGAACTGTGTTCATGCATACATTTGACCTTTGAACTATTTATATTGATTCAATTAACCTTTGACTATTCCCGACGATTCACGAACAACTGTTTATAAATAAATATGTAAATAAAAGATATAGATATGGAATTTGACATATGTAACTTGTTACATATTAATTGTTACTTGTAATATCATTAGATATTATTATTACATTTATCCTTAATAACCATGATTATTATTATCATCTTCATAATTATTATTATTATTATTAATATCTTTGTATTATAAATTTTACTATTATTATTATGATTATTTATTATCAATATATGTATCAATATTATTAGTATTATTAAAAATAACATGAATATTAATATAGTTAATATTATTGGGTATTATTTCCAATATTATTAATAATTATTGATATTATTATCATTATTATAAATTGTATTATTATTATTATTATTATTATTATTTATACACTTATTAATAGTATTAATATTATCCCTAATACACATATACTTATAAATACAGAGTATTATCAGGTACATGTACATATACATGTATAAAATACTGTAAATACATATATAAATAGAGAATAATATGTATTCTGTTTCATGTTATTATCGTACTGCTTTTGATTTGATTTCTGTCTCATATATAGCACAAATCACGGTTCCACTCACAAGACAAATCTAAAAATGTGCTAGTCATCAATATCAGTGTTTTTATTTTCTTCTGCTTGTATCAACCGAATATCCATATCCAGAATGATTGAGGCAATCAACTAGTTGCTTTTTTAATTGAGAAAATAATTGAATGTGACTATCTATCTATATAATTTGTACATTTATCTGCATCTATGAGAGGAACAACCATAAACACATTAACACCCTTAGAAATGCCACAACCACCGAAGCAACCACTATGATTATCACCACCATGCATCACTCTCTTGAAACCCACGACTAAACCACCACATCACAACCACAAACTGCCACCCAACACGTTTGTCTACTACTTCCGTACACACCTGCAATCATTTTCTTTGTTTGAACGATACCACCATAAACCCATGAACCTGCTTGTTGACGAAACTCTACAACCACAATAACAACCATCATCACCATCTCTCTCTTCCTCTCTCTCACCTCCTTCTTCTTTTCTTTTTCGTGAACTCAACACCACACCACCTGCTATCTGTTTCTGTTTAAATCAAACACCAAATCAAATTGCTTCTGCTCGATTACCTGCTACTTTTGAAAGGCTATAACACAAATCCGATGGACTGCTATTTTTTTTTGTTTTCCATCGTGAACACACCACCACCACTCACCAACTCATGTTTCTATTTCAATTAGAACAACACTAAACCCTTACCCTTTTTCTTTCTTCTAAATTCAATCGTAACCAGCTCTTGTTAATGTCCCCGTATTTCTTTCTTGATCCAGCCTCCAGCTGCTCCCTTGTTTCTATTAATCAGATGAATGGCAATGAATATGAACATATGGTGATTATTATATAAAGAGAATGATGAGGATATTAGTGCGGTTAGGTGTAAAGTCGAATAATGTTAATTAAAAGAAACAGCACTGAACCTTTTGTCTTTAGGGTTGTCGACTTCTGGTCTGTCCATGATTTAACCAGGATACCGAATCAAACATAAAGACCTGGGCCAATTTAATCTATTGTTGGAATAGGTTTTGTTGTTGGGCTTTAAGCTGATGGGCCAAATTAATCATGGACTCCTTTAAACCTAATTAGGCTGAATTGGCTTACAGAATTCACGAATGGCTTTTGTAGTTGCTGCTCGATTTAGTCTGTTTCTGTATAGGATGCTGGACCGTAATGAACTGGTGTTGATACAGAAACAAATGAATCGTGATCATGATATAGATGATGATAATGGTTAGGGTTATGCAATGAAGATGAGTAAGTTTGATATGATTATGATTTAGGATTATGATTATGATTCGAAAAAGATGGTGAACGATTATGACAATAATGGTGTGTACAAAGAATTCGATTATGATATTAGGATAGGTAACGATTGTTATGATTTGTTGAGAAGTTATAATCATGGTTGATAATGATCATGAAAGGGGATTAATAAGGAAGAAGGTAGAAATATAATTGAGGGTTTAATAAAATCTGTTTGGGAGTTTAGTCAGGAAGAACAGAAATAGAGGGGAGGTCGTGGGTGTTTTTGGATAAACGTGAGGTTGCAAGTTCGAGCCTGGTTCGGGATATTGTTTTTTTTAGAAAGGCTTTATAAGGTAGTTTCTTTTCTTATAAATATTATTATTATTATTATTATTATTATTATTAGTATTAATATCATTTTGTGATTTACAAGTATTAGTATTGTCATTAATAGTATTATTATCATTGTAGTTATTAAGATAAGTATTAGCATTATTAATATTATTTATAAAATCATTATTTTTTTTATAATTATTATTATTAGTAGTATATTATCATTATAATCAAAAACAACTTTTATTACTATTATTGATATTATGTTACCAAATAAACATTTTGTATATAAAATATATTTTTAGTAATATTACATATAAGTATTTATTAATCATATTAACATTTTATATATAGATATTCATATATAATAAATTAAGTATTTTAATATAATACTAACCAAATATATATTAATATAACTATATAGATATTAATCATTTTGAATATATACACAAATTAAATATATAATATATAAATTAAGATATAATAAATAAATTTGTTCGATTACAAATATATGTGTTAATATACATTAATGATATAGGTTCGTGAATCTGAGGCCAACCCTATACTTGTTCAATGTCGTTCTATGTATTTTTACTACAAAATACATTAGGTGAGTTCATTTGCTCCCTTTTACTCTTTATATTTTTGGGCTGAGAATACATGCACTGTTTTAAAGACTGTTTTACAATATTTATATGCGTGAGTTCATTTGCTCCCTTTTACTCTTTATATTTTTGGGCTGAGAATACATGCACTGTTTTAAAGACTGTTTTACAATATTTATATGCGTGAGTTCATTTGCTCCCTTTTACTCTTTATATTTTTGAGCTGAGAATACATGCACTGTTTTAAAGACTGTTTTACAATATTTATATGCGTGAGTTCATTTGCTCCCTTTTACTCTTTATATTTTTGGGCTGAGAATACATGCACTGTTTTAAAGACTGTTTTACAATATTTATATGTGTGAGTTCATTTGATTCCCTTTTACTCTTTACATTTTTGGGACTGAGAATACATGCGCTACTTTTACAACTGCTTTATTAAATGCTTTTGAAACACATTTTGAACTGCAAATACATGAAATGCTTTTATAAATGTTTGACGAGATAGACACAAGCAAAACATTCCTCCAATGAATTATGTGCACGTGATAATTGCCACCATTAAATTATGTGGACGTGATAATTGCCACAATTGATATGAATATTTTTTCCCTGATTATTATTGCTTGGTAACCTAAGAATTAGGGAACATCACTAATTTTGAGAATTAGTGCACGCCTAATTGACGCGAATCCTAAAGGTAGCTACTGGGTTTAACACCCCCACCCAGAATGTTCACTAGACGGAAGGGCTAGTGGGCGTGGTGTTTAGTACTTCGAAGTTTATATGATTATTATACAGACGAGATGTTCAGTTTTGGGGATATTATTATGCGCATTATATGTTAAGGTCGGTTACCAAACCAGGCTATGAAAGAAATGAAATGTGAATGTTATGTATCGAGAGAATGATTTTATACACAAGTTATGTGTATGTTATTTTTGTGCACAAGATATGTGTTTGGTTACTAAGATTTATGAAAGATGATTTCATACACGAGAATGGTGTACTGTATTTAAAAGATATCGCATGTATATTACAGGTGGGTATAGGATTCGGGCCCATTTGTACCATGCAGGATTTAAATCTTGTGGTCTATCAAAATGATGAATTTTTATTGTTTATGATAAACTTATGAACTCACCAACCTTTTGGTTGACACTTTAAAGCATGTTTATTCTCAGGTATGAAAGAAATCTTCCGTTGTGCATTTGCTCATTTTAAAGATATTACTTGGAGTCATTCATGACATATTTCAAAAGACGTTGCATTCGAGTCTTTGAGTTCATCAAGATTATTATTAAGTCAATTATAGTTGGATATATTATGAAGTGGTATGCATGCCGACAACTTTCGATATAAATGAAAGTTGTCTTTTAATAACGAATGCAATGTTTGTAAAATGTATCATATAGAGGTCGAGAACCTTGCGATGTAATCATATGTTATTGTATTCGTTCTTATGGATTAGGACGGGTCTTTACAGGTTAAAGGTCAAATACTTGCAGATTACCTAGCAGAGTTACCCGCGGATGTTGAAGCATCGGCTGAATATCAGGATATGTCCGCACCAATTTTAACACCATGGGAGTTATACACAGATGGTGCTTGCAGCGCCGCTGGCGCGGGTGCAAGCATAATTTTAACTAGCCCGGATGGCAAAGAGCATACATACGCGCTGCGGTTTAATTTTGATGTTACAAATAATGAAGCAGAATACGAAGCTTTGTTAGCAGGTATGCGGATTGCGCATAAATTAAATGTTAAAGTGTTGCACGCTTATGTGGATTCAAAGTTAGTATGCAGCCAAGTTAGTGGAGATTTTGAAGCACATGACATAGCCATGCAGCAATATCTGTTGCTTGTTCATAACCTCGCTGACCAGTTTGAGGCTTTTCAAATTTCCCATGTAATGCGGGGCAAAACAAGAAGGCGGATGCGCTTAGCAAATTGGCTGCATTGGCCTTTGATCATTTGGGGAAAAGAGTTCTCATAGAAGAACTACACACTAAATCCATTGTTATGATGCCTTTAGTGGCACCTGTTGAGGAATACAGCTCAACGTGGATGACACCCATCATTGCTTTCCTGTGGGATGGCACATTGTAGTGACCCATCCTAATCCATCTGGACGAAGTCCATATCGATTACAAATGATTCACAATAGTTGATTACATCACGAGGTACTTGACCTCTATATGATACATTTTACAAAAATTGCATTCGTTTTTGAAAGACAACTTGCTTTACATCGAAAGTTGATGACAGGCATCCCATTTCATAATATATCTAACTATAATTGACTTAATAATAATCTTGATGAACTCAACGACTAGAATGCAACGTCTTTTGAAATATGCCATGAATGACTCCAAGTAATGTCTCTAATGTGAGTTAATGCACAGCGAAAGATTTCTTTCTTACCTGAGAATAAACATGCTTTCAAGTGTCAACCAAAAGGTTGGTGAGTTCATTAGTTTAACATAAATAATCATTTCCATCATTTTAATAGACCACAAGATTTTCATTCTTCATTTCTCATAAATATACGTCCCATGCATAGAGATAAAAATCATTCATATGGATTGAACACCTGGTAACTGACATTCACAATATGCATATAAGAATATCCCCATCATTCCGGGATCCTCCTTCGGACATGATATAAATTTCGAAGTACTAAAGCATCCGGTACTTTGGATGGGGCTTGTTGGGCCCGATAGATCTATCTTTAGAGTTCGCATCAATTAGGTTGTCTGTTCCCTAATTCTTAGATTACCAGACTAAAAAGGGGCATATTCGGTTTAATAATCCAACCATAGAATGTAGTTTCGATCACTTATGTCTATTTCGTAAAGCATTCATAAAAGCAGCGCATGTATTCTCAGTCCCAAAAATATAGATTTCAAAAGCATTTAAAAAGGGAGTAATGAAACTCACCTAATGTATTTTGTAGTAAAAATACATATGACTATACTGAACAATGCAGGGGTGGCCTTGGATTCACGAACCTATATATATATATATATATATATATATATATATATATATATATATATATATATATATATATATATATATATATATATATATATATATATATATATATATATATATATATATATATATATATATTAAAACAGATAATCGTAGTCAAACAAGTGTATACTTATTATTGTATGTATTAAGATTAATATTCATATATATATAATTTTTATTAATGCTTTCTTTACCTTATAATACTTATTTGATATTTAATTATTGTTTCTAATTAAAACGATATAGTATTGGTATACTTTAATTACTAAATGAATTTGTATTTATATCTAAATATATCCTTTGTTTTGTAAGATTATTATCAATTGTAGTAATACTAGTTTAAGGATAATAATAATACTGATAATAGTAATTTTTAATAAAATGGTAATTTTATTAATGATGATAAGTAAAAATAACAGTTTTAGTAAAAATATTATTTTCAATAATAATGATAAGTTTTATAATAATTATCGTCTTAATAGAAATTTTAATGTTCATAATTGATAATACTAAAATTTATGTTAAAAAGGGTACTCCTAGTGTACTAATATTAATGATAATAATACCTAATGATATTAACGCCAGTAATAACTATACATAAGATAAAAATGCTAATATTAATGATAAAAATAACAATTTATATAATGATACTTAATATTACATAATATTCATACTTAGTTCTAAATATAGTGATAATAATATTAATTGTATTGATGTTAGTGATAAATATAATAATAACACTATAATACTAACTAAAAACAATAATAATAATAATAATAATAATAATAATAATAATAATAATAATAATAATAATAATAATAATAAAAATAATAATAATAATAATAATAATAATAATAATAATAATAATAATAATAATAATAATAATAATAATAATAATAATAATAATAATAATAATAATAATCATAAAAAGAACTACCTTCAAGAAAAATCGCCCAAAAAAATATATGTTTCTGCCTCCCCAGAGTCTCGAACCCAAGACCTCCCGCTAACCCGAAACAACACCCTGCCATTCCTCCATTCTATTATTTCTGTTTTAGTTTCTAATTGTAAATATATAAACTGTAGCCACTCTTTCTTCTTTTTCCTAATATTCAAATCGACAAGAGACAAATCTAAATCCTATCCGAGAGTTTTGGGTTTGAATTAGGATGTTTAAATAAAACGGAAACAACTAGTAGTGATTGTTGGTATTGATTATTTAAACGAAAAGAAAAAAAAATTAAAACCTGCTGTACTCAGTTCACGAAGAACAAAAGAAAAAAAATTGATTTTCATTTTGGAACGTTTTGAGACCCAGGTATCTTCATGAAATATCTTACTTATGATTATTAGAATACACTAGTATCATTTATTGAACCTGAATCGCAACAGATTACACGAATTCGTTTGAAGAAATATGTTTAACTTTTGAAAACCAAAACTTTGACTTCGAAATTCTTACTCGATACTAAAAATTGGTAATTGAAACTTTACAGAAAGATTGAATGAACGATTCCTAACAACATTGCATTTTCAATTTTTGAATTTCGTTAAAAAATCGATTTGTTTGGAGAATGAGTAAGAACAGGGGATATCGAATTTTATTTTCAGTATATGTTGGTTTCCTTCCATTACAATTTACAGTGTATTATATGCAATGAATGATTTCAGCTTTTAGATGTGGTTGAGAATGACTTGTAACAAGAATTTGACAATTACAAAAATCGTATCCAGATATCTATCGATGGAATATATTTCAGTAATATAAAACAAGAAACAGATTTAAATAACAGATAGTGGTTACAATTTAGTCGTACCATATAAAGACTTTGATGTCCAATTTTGTTGTTACATAATTGATACATACGGCTGATGACAAGAATTGGGAATAGGAAACAAAATTGATAAAGTTGTTTATGATAAGAATTGGATCCGTAATAATATATCTGCACATATCTTATTTTATATATCTGAATATATACATATTAGTAACTGTTTTTCATATATTTAATTATATAATTATATATATATATATATATATATATATATATATATATATATATATATATATATATATATATATATACATATATATATATATATATATATATATATATATATATATATATATATATATATATATATAACTGTTATATTAATCTTTGTAATATTAATTAATAATATAAATTTATAAATTTGTGAATGTTATTATTAATTTTAATAAGAATACTAATAATACTACAATAATAATAATAATAAAATACTAATTTCAATAATGATAATGTCAATAATAATAACAATAATTATTTTAATAATAATAATAATACTTAACATTAATAATATATAATAAAAACTATACTGATAATTAATCAATGATAATAATAATCTTATTAATGATAATATTAATTATTTTTAATATTCACTATAATTTCTATATCCAATAATATCACTAATATTAATCATAATAGTTAAAATTGTAACTTTACTATTGGTTATAATAATAATAATGCTGTTAGTAATGGTAACAATAATATTAGTAATCATAATAACTCAAATGTATCAAATTTCATATAGTAAATTTTAATAATATTATTAATATTGAATGTAATAATATAAAACTATACTTGTATTTACATTTAATTATATATTATATGATAATATATGTTGAACATTTATTATTTATACACATTATATATATTACCATATAATCATAATTATTAATAATAATCATATATATATATATATATATATATATATATATATATATATATATATATTCATTTCAATAATACTTAATTATTATTTTTTTACATTTTTAATCCTGATTAATTGAAGTGTATTTTTTTATTTATGTAATGTATTATATACTCTCTTATATTTATAATTATGAATAAATATGTATATATATATATTTACAGATAATAGTTCGTGAATCGTCGCGAGTAGTCGAAGGGTAAATGTATACATGGAACAGTTCAAACTTTTTGAGACTCAACCTAACAGGTTTTGCTTATCGTGTCGAGATCATATAAGATTGAAGTTTAAATTTGGTCGGAAATTCCCGGGTCATCACAGTACCTACCCGTTAAAGAAATTTCGTCACGAAATTTGAGTGAGGTGGTCATGGCTAACAATAAAAATGTTTTCATGATGAATATGAGCTGATAAATAGAATTTTATCATTATTGAATAATACAGATAAAATAATTCGATTTTTCGAAAAGAACGAATGAAGCTATCACAAAAAATTGAAATGATGAAAATAAGATTCGCCTTAGCTTTTGACGTAGTCGGGGTTGAATTTAGAAAAATAAGGTGCGTCTTAGCTTTTGACGTTAACTTGGTTGAATTCCGGAATTCAAGGGATTTAAAGAAGATCTTCAAAATCTAAAAGATTTGATTCTTCGGCGAGTAAGGAAATTAAGATCTCTATAATTAATTACGGTGATCTGCCTCGATTACTCTGACTGATATTTCCATTATAAATTAACTCTTTCGTTCCATTATTCTCACCATTCATATACTTTCTTTCTTAATTTTTACATCCAAAAGATTGTGAAAATGCTTAATCCAGTTCAAATCCTTGATATTTTCTTAATTATTATTTCTGTCATTCTTCTTTTCCAACTTCCATCGGAGGAATATGTTTTCTTCTACTTCGCCCTTGGGTTATAGTGTTTTTAATTCTCCCGTGTCTTTATGTTGCGATAAACATTTATATACACGGTTTTTAATTTATGTATTGTTATTGAGTTTTATATCCCCTCTTATATCTCAATGTCCCTACTTCTGTCTTCTATAATCATTGTTATCCACAGTTAATATTCCCTCCTATTTGCTGCGATTTATACTCCAATTTCTATTTTGAAGCTTTGCCCCTTCGTTTCTTCTTCTTGCGATTAAGCACCGCTTGTAATGGTCCAGAATTCGCAGATATAAATTTTGGGATGAACACAGTTAATGTTCTAGGAAAAAGATGGTAATAGTACAATCTGACTTGTCGAATTACCAGAATTTAAGGGAAAGATAGGACTATCAAGAAAATATGTTCTTGATATGTTTGGAGATTAGATAGAATGTAAGAGTCGTGTAACATGGCACATGATGACGTTATGATCCGTGAATCATCATGTTCCATTAAAAACTCAGCATGACTTACTGTAATATAATCGCGTTGATCAAGTGTCATTATATTATACTAACTCATGCATCAATTTCCAACACTACTCCAGAAGTCATTCATAATTTAAACTTGAATTTTAAAGAAATTTAGAAACTAAGGTAGTTTCCTTTATGATGTAATATGGATAGCACAAAGAGATAAATAATTTCGGACGAGAATATTTATGAAAATATCTTCAGAAATATCGAAGATATTTATGATGATATTTTTGGAATCTCTAAGTTCGATGGTTGTTGAAGAAAGATTTTCAGCAAGATTTTAACATGACTTCGGATCAGGATATTCTCTAAAGATTTCATCGAATCTAGAACTACCTGGATTCTTTGAATATAGGATATGGTCCTTGTATTTGTCCTTGGTCTCCTTCATGGTTAGCTCAATCCGTTTTCTAGTTCTAACTTTTCTGAGTTTTTCCAACATAATATTCTTTATCATCACTTCCGATGATTAAGGTCGTTTACGGTTGTCTACGGTTTGTGCTGCTTCATTCAGCTTTTTCAACATTCAGAGTATTGATTTGTAGACTGAGTGCTTTTCATAATTTCAGAATGAAAGATCATAATTCTAAGAGATAAATGTTATACATATAACGGTTGATGTAGATATGCTGTGAGTTTTCAAGTACTGATTGCTGATTCCCGATAATTGGTATGGCAATTATTGTTACAAGATGTAGATGAGTACATGATAGAGTTTCAAAGAACAATAATGATTTTTCAGAAAATCAAAGATCAATGAAGTTGCTGGTAAGTTTACCGCTAATGTGGTGGAATATAAATGGTTCTCCGGTAACGATGACGAAAGGTAAACTTATATATCAAAGTTATAGTAGAGTTTACTCGAATGAAAAGTCGAAATTGATTTGTTGAAGCTGTGACAAATTTGGCTAATTTGAAAGGGAAATTGTAATGTTATTTTCGGTAATAACAATGCCAAAGGAGTTAGCACAGATACGTGTTAAACGTTTACTCAGGTTCCGAGTGTTTTCGGAGGCATAACTATATGTATCAATCTTTTCTTCCGTAGATGAAGTGTGGTTGGTTCATCCTCTTGATTGAGGTGTTTTCAAGAATTATGAAAGGTTTGAACGCATATTATAATCGTCAAGATACAAATGAGGTTTAAGATGAAACCAAGTGGCAAACTTGAAGAATTATTTAGTTTCATATGCTATAATCAATATTTTAATTCATTTTAATTGTCCAATGTTATTAGTTCACAGCTGATAGTCTACTGTTAGCAATTCAATAATTTATATATAGTTTAATATATAATATTCGAATTAATTAATACGTATCGTGACCCGTGTACATGTCTCAGACTCGATCACATCTCAAATTATATATATTATTGTAGAATCAACCTCAACCCTGTATAGAGAACTCGTTCATTACTGCATATAGAGTGTCTATGATTATTCCAAATAATATATATAAATGCGTCGATATGATATGTCAACTTTGTATACGTGTCCCAATATTTAAAGTGCGTAAAATAAATAACAGAAATTAAATAACAATAAATAAGGTGCATAAAGTAAATAACAGAAATTAAATGACGATAAATAAAAGTGCGAGAATGTAAATTGCGATAATTAAATTGCGATAAATAAAATGTAATCAGTTAGCTAGGAACAATTAGCTAGGAACAGTTAGCGTGGATTCTTAACAAGATATTTCATAGTTAATTTGTTTGTTTCTAACAAATTTTATTTTGTCCAATGTTTTCTTCATTATGCCACTTGTTGAATTCTGATAGGTCAAAATCCAAATATGAAATTGAATGAAAATGGTTATTCTGCGGTGAACGGATACGTATATCGGTGGTTGTAAGTATAATAGTAAATGACTGTTGAATCAGATTCGAAAAATGTATAGTATAACATGTTAATATGAAAGTTAAATATTTCCTCGGGTGTTACATACCCGTTAAAATATTTTCACCATTAACAGTTTGTACGAAAGAATTTTTCAATTACAATTATATATTTTCTTCAGATGTAATTATGAATTTAATGAGTCAATATGATATTAATCTCATTTGCTTTTCGGTTTGAGCCAGAATGAGTAATCTCTAAAGCTATTAGGAACCACATATTCTCCACAGAACATTAATGAAGTTATGGATCAATACATCATTGTTAATTGTTGTTGGTACTCCTTGGTATCTATGGTGGGTATGATATTGATGTTCGAGATAAAGATTGTGATGTTGAGGTGTGGGATACGGATGTTGATGGTAGTGGCGATGGTACTGTTGATGTTGTTGATGGTGGTACCGTTTATGCTGCTGGTGCGGCTTCTGGTGTTTGTAACCTTCGCATCATATTCTCTAAAGCCGTTACCCAAGCGAGAAGTTCGTTGACTTCTTCTATTACACCGGGATGGTTTTCGGTTCAGACTAGTGGATAGATATAATCTAGAATTTGGTATAGTATATATAATCGTGGCGAGATACTCTGGAGATGAGAGTAAAGATGGTGTTTCGGACATGTTCACCGGTAAGTGCTTCAGGTTCTTCGCCAAGAGGGCAATGTGGCGGATGGAAAGGATCACCTTCTTCTTGTCTCCAATGATCGAGGAGGCTACGAACCCAACCCCAATTCATCCAGAATAGATGATGGCTGATTGGTTGATCCATTCCGGTTACACTGCTTTCGGAGCTAGAATGGGATTCCATTTCGGAATCCGAGGATCTTGAACTAATGACAAATTCCATTTCGTACGATTGAATGAAGGACTTTAGATATGAAATGATTTTCTGGCTAACGGATGGTATTCTAATTGCATAGAATATCCATATATATAGTACAAAAGGTTTCGTAGATTACGGAGGTATTCACGGAATATGACAGGTAAAGTTTACAGTAATAGATACGATAAGATATGATTTAACAGATACGCTAAGATATGAATTTTTGTCTATACACTATTCATGCCTTAAATGCAGCAAGACGTGTCTAGACTAAGAATGATAAGCAGGTAATTTTCGACACAAATTGATAAGCAAAAATTTTTGACATGCAGACCAGGTTCAAGCCCAGACTTATTAATATCACCTAACAACTACTAGGTCGAAGTCCAGACTAACTAATGCATCCTAACGACTTATCAGTTAGACACACTAATGCAGACCCGGTTCGCTAAGACCACCGCTCTGATACCAACTGTAGTGACCCGTCCTAATCCATCTGGACGAAGTCCATATCGATTACAAACGATTCACAATAGTTGATTACATCGCGAGGTACTTGACCTCTATATGATACATTTTACAAACATTGCATTCGTTTTTGAAAGACAACTTGCTTTACATCGAAAGTTGACGACAGGCATCCCATTTCATAACATATCCAACTATAATTGACTTAATAATAATCTTGATGAACTCAACGACTCGAATGCAACGTCTTTTGAAATATGCCATGAATGACTCCAAGTAATGTCTCTAATGTGAGTTAATGCACAGCGGAAGATTTCTTTCGTACCTGAGAATAAACATGCTTTCAAGTGTCAACCAAAAGGTTGGTGAGTTCATTAGTTTAACATAAATAATCATTTCCATCATTTTAATAGACCACAAGATTTTCATTCTTCATTTCTCATAAATATACGTCCCATGCATAGAGACAAAAATCTTTCATATGGATTGAACACCTGGTAACCGACATTCACAATATGCATATAAGAATATCCCCATCATTCCGGGATCCTCCTTCGGACATGATATAAATTTCGAAGTACTAACGCATCCGGTACTTTGGATGGGGCTTGTTGGGCCCGATATATCTATCTTTAGAGTTCGCGTCAATTAGGGTGTCTGTTCCCTAATTCTTAGATTACCAAACTAAAAAGGGGCATATTCGATTTAATAATCCAACCATAGAATGTAGTTTCGATCACTTGTGTCTATTTCGTAAAGCATTTATAAAAGCAGCGCATGTATTCTCAGTCCCAAAAATATAGATTTCAAAAGCATTTAAAAAGGGAGTAATGAAACTCACCTAATGTATTTTGTAGTAAAAAATACATATGACTATACTGAACAATGCAGGGGTGGCCTCGGATTCACGAACCTAGATTATTTGTATATATATATATATATATATATATATATATATATATATATATATATATATATATATATATATATATATATATATATATATATTAAAACAGATAATCGTAGTCAAACAAGTGTATACTTATTATTGTATGTATTAAGATTAATATTCATATATATATAATTTTTATTAATGCTTTCTTTACCTTATAATACTTATTTGATATTTAATTATTATTTCTAATTAAAACGATATAGTATTGGTATACTTTAATTACTAAATAAATTTGTATTTATATCTATATATATCCTTTGTTTTGAAAGATTATTATCAATTGTAGTAATACTAGTTTAAGGATAATAATAATACCGATAATAGTAATTTTTAATAAAATGGTAATTTTATTAATGATGATAAGTAAAAATAATAGTTTTAGTAAATATATTATTTTCAATAATAATGATAAGTTTTATAATAATTATCGTCTTAATAGAAATTTTAATGATCATAATTGATAATACTAAAATTTATGTTAAAAAGGGTACTCCTAGTGTACTAATATTAATGATAATAATACCTAATGATATTAACGCCAGTAATAACTATACATAAGATAAAAATGCTAATATTAATGATAAAAATAACAATTTGCATAATGATACTTAATATTACATAATATTCATACTTAGTTCTAAATATAGTGATAATAATATTAATTGTATTGATGTTAGTGATAAATATGATAATAACACTATAATACTAACTAAAAACAATAATAATAATATTAATAATAATAATAATAATAATAATAATAATAATAATAATAATAATAATAATAATAATAACAATAATAATAATAATAATAATAATAATAATAATAATAATAATAATAATAATAATAATAATAATAATAAAAAGAACTACCTTCAAGAAAAATCACCCAAAAAAATATATTTTTCTGCCTCCCCAGAGTCTCGAACCCAAGACCTCCCTCTAACCCGAAACAACACCCTGCCATTCCTCCATTCTATTATTTCTATTTTAGTTTCTAATTGTAAATATATAAACTGTCGCCACTGTTTCTTCTTCTTCCCAATATTCAAATCGACCAGAGACAAATCTAAATCCTATCCGAGAGTTTTGGGTTTGAATTAGGATGTTTAAATAAAACGGAAACAACTAGTAGTGATTGTTGGTATTGATTATTTAAACAAAAAGAAAAAAAAATTAAAACCTACTGTACTCAGTTCACGAAGAACAAAAGAAAAAAAAATTGATTTTCATTTTGGAACGTTTTGAGACCCAGGTATCTTCATGAAATATCTTACTTATGATTATTAGAATACACTAGTATTATTTATTGAACCTGAATCGCAACAGATTACACGAATTCATTTGAAGAAATATGTTTGACTTTTGAAAATCAAAACTTTGACTTCGAAATTATTACTCGATACTAAAAATTGGTAATTGAAACTTTACAGAAAGATTGAATGAACGATTCCTAACAACATTGCATTTTCAATTTTTGAATTTCGTTAAAAAATCGATTTGTTTGGAGAATGAGTAAGAATAGGGGATATCGAATTTTATTTTCTGTATATGTTGGTTTCCTTTCATTACAATTTACAGTGTAATATATGCAATGAATGATTTCAGCTTTTAGATGTGATTGAGAATGACTTGTAACAAGAATTCGACAATTACAAAAATCGTATCCAGATATCTATCGATGGAATATATTTCAGTAATATAAAACAAGAAACAGATTTAAATAACAGATAGTGGTTACAATTTAGTCGTACCATATAAAGACTTTGTTGTCCAATTTTGTTGTTACATAATTGATACATACGGCTGATGACAAGAATTGGGAATAGGAAACAAAATTGATAAAGTTGTTTATGATAAGAATTGGATCCGTAATAATATATCTGCACTTATCTTATTTTATATATCTGAATATATACATATTAGTAACTGTTTTTCATATATTTAATTATATAATTATATTTATATATATATAACTGTATTAATATATATATATCTGTTATATTAATCTTTGTAATATTAATTAATAATATAAATTTATAAATTAGTGAATGTTATTATTAATTTTAATAAGAATACTAATAATACTACAATAATAATAATAAAATACTAATTTCAATAATGATAATGTCAATAATAATAACAATAATTATTTTAATAATAATAATACTTAACATTAATAATATATAATAAAAACTATACTGATAATTAATCAATGATAATAATAATCTTATTAATGATAATATTAATTATTTTTAATATTCACTATAATATCTATATCCAATAATATCACTAATATTAATCATAATAGTTAAAATTGTAACTTTACTATTGGTTATAATAATAATAATGATGTTAGTAATGGTAACAATAATATTAGTAATCATAATAACTCAAATGTATCAAATTTCATATAGTAAGTTTTAATAATATTATTAATATTGAATGTAATAATATAACAACTATACTTGTAATTACATTTAATTATATATTATATGATAATATATGTTGAGCATTTATTATTTATACACATTATATATATTACCATATAATCATAATTATTAATAATAATCATATATTATATATATATATATATATATATATATATATATATATATATATATATATATATATATATTTATATATATATATATACATACATTTCAATAATACTTAATTATTATTATTTTAAATTTTTAATCCTGATTAATTGAAGTGTATTTTTTTTATTTATGTAATGTATTATATACTCTCTTATATTTATAATTTTGAATAAATATGTATATATATATTTACAGATAATAGTTCGTGAATCGTCGCGAGTAGTCGAAGGGTAAATGTATACATGGAACAGTTCAAACTTTTTGAGACTCAACCTAACAGGTTTTGCTTATCGTGTCGAGATCATATAAGATTCAAGTTTAAATTTGGTCGGAAATTCCCGGGTCATCACACACATCACCCGCAGAATCTGTTGAAGCATAGAAAGTTCGTACCAAGGCACCAATGTATGCCCTTGAGGGTGACATCCTGTATCGAAAGAATTATTTAGGACCACATTTAAGGTGCATTGGTCCAAACGAAGCAGAGGAGGTTATACGCGAAGTGCATGAGGGTGCATGCGCTCTTCATTCAGGGCACATATTTATTGTGTCAAAGATTATGCGGTTGGGTTATTATTGGCCTACCATGTACGTAGATACCGTGCGCATAGTTAAACACTTCGAGTCCTGCCAAATACATGCACCTATCAGCAGAGCACCTGCGCATCCAATTATTACAGTCTCCTCACCATGGCCATTCTGCAAATGGGCAATTGACATAGTCGGACCATTTCCAAAAGGCCGAGGTAATATAATCATTTATTTTCTACCATATGCTACTTACATCAGGATCTTACACATACTCTGCACACGCAAGAAACATCAAGTTTTTTATTGTTGCAATTGACTATTTCACAAAGTAGGTGGAAGCAAGACCGCTGGCAACAATTTCAGGAAAAAGAGTGCGAAATTTTGTATGGGAATACATTGTCTGTCGATTCGGCATACCAAACGAAATTGTTAGCGATAATGGAACGCAGTTTGCAGGGGATCCATTTCGAAGTTGGTGAGCGGGGCTTAATATTAAGCAAACTTTCACGTCCGTCGCGCATCCGCAAGTGAATGGCCAATGCGAAGTCACCAACCAGGATATAGTAGCTGGAATTAAGGCTAGATTAGGCCACGGTCGCATCGGTTAGGTGGACGAACTACCAAAGGTATTATGGGCGCATAGAACAACACCTAAAGCAAGCACTGGTGAGACTCCATTTAGTTTGGTATATGGATCAGAAGCTGTGGTACCCGCAGAGATTGGGGTACCAACGTTCCGCATACAGAATTTTGGTGAGCAAAACAACTCAGAAGCTTTGCGGGAAAATCTTAATTTGCTGGAAGAATGCAGACTCTCTGCGGCGATTAACGAAGCTAATAATAAACCGAAAATCGTAAAGTATTATAATCAGCGTGTGCGTTCGCGCTCTTATAGATACGGGGACCTAGTTTGGCGTCAGAATGACACAAGTCATGCGGAAGATACTGGAAAATTGGGCCCCCGTTGGGAAGGTCCATACAAGGTAGTAGGAACAAGCAACGCCGGGGCATACCATCTGGGACGTTAGATGGCACACCTGTGAAACGCACTTGGCACGCGACGTTGTTGAAAAAATGTTACATGTAGCTGGTTGGACTTGATCACTCCAACACATTCTAGCACATTATTTTTTCTTTTTATCTCTATGTAATTTCCGTCCGTTTGGATGTGTCACGGTTGTAATCATGATTAATGCAAATTATAATATTTACTCACGCATACTTTTTCTGTACATATGTTTCTTTTTGTATGCGGTTTCTGCCTACTTAAGGGGTGTCCTCTAGCCTCCGCGTGGCAGAAGCCTGTTTGGTTACAAGGCTAGACATAAACGGCAGGTAAAGGCAATTGGTTTTCCCCTAACCAAGCGTCACGCAGTCTAGATGGCTGCCAAGTCGACTTAAAAATACAGGCATTGGTTTGCTTGTGCGTAATTACTCTCGCATTGGTTTGCTTGAGGAACTCAAGTATAAAAGCATTGGTTTGTTTTTAGTTGCGTTGCTTACCATACAGCTAAAGTGCACCTCTAGCACATGACAAAGCAAGAACGCGGTAGCTTTTGAGTCTAAAAATCTAAGGATAAATTTGCTAAAGTATTGGTTTATTTTATGTAGTACCCGCGTATGCGCATGAGTTTTGGTTAACTTATGCGCATAGGCATGCGGTTTACATTTTGTTTTGACTCGTGATATATAAACAATGCAATACATAACAACGCATACATAATACGAACATATATAGCAAAATAAGTTATTACACATACAAATTGTTTTCAGTGCCTGCCCAACAAGGGACTTAGGGCTCCAAAAAAAAAAATTACAATTGCCTGCCGAGGCATAGGACTTACAGCGCAAACGAGGGGATAATTACTCAAATTAAAATTCCTCCTTGAGGAAGCTATCAATCGACATATTCGGGTCCGTAGCAAAATCGGTCAGCTTGGGGATCGGGATGGACTGGATGGCATGTTCAGCTTCAAGGAGCACCGCAGTTGTACCCTCCTTCAAATACTTTTGTACAACTTCGGGGTACGGTGGCATAAGGTCGCATCCTTTAATCTCCTCCAGCATTACCTTATTGCGGTCATGCTCCTTCACCGCATCAACATAAGAGTTGAACTTCTCGGATACTGGATCCGAGTCCATCACCTTCTGCGCAATGGTAGGAAGAGAAGTGCGAAGCTTCAACAAGTCTGCCTCTGCAAGCTCGTGTCCAGTCACCACGTCATCCTTTTCCCTGTGCACCCGGTCAAGCTCTTCCCACAGACATTCAGTCTCACCCTTTGCTTGATCAACCGCCCACACTAGCTCGGGGTTTTTCTTCCTTTCATCAATCAATGCGGTTTTTTTCTCAGCCGCAGTCACCTCCGCAGCTTTATGCGCCTCTTCCGCGTCTTCCCTGTCTTTCTTTACCTGATCAACACACGCCTGTAGCAATCCTAGCTCCGTTTCTTTTGGCAAGGCCACTTGGTACAAATTGGTGGCACGGCGTGAGTGATCCGCAAATATGCCAAAGAACACAAGGCCGTTTTGGATAAAGGCATTATGCGCTTGGTGGAAGGGCAGTGCGGCTAGTTCCTCACGGCGGCATCTGATGAGTTTCCTCAATATGCTCTGCGAATTAGTGATTCGTTAGCACGCAGAAACTAATTGTGCGGTATTTACACAAACGAAAAAGAGACGCTTACCAGTAATGGGGGGAGGCAGATCTGCAGACGCTTGCTCCACGGGGACAAAATTGTCGTTCCGCATGTCCTCCATTTGTTTCGGAGTGAGCTTTTTCTTTTTTTCCTTCGTTTGGGGCATTTCGGTTGCCTTGCGCTTGTTGGCCGAGGTAGCAGGTGCGGACACCTCGTTCTCGCCGGTCCTCTCTTGCTCAAGCTGTTCGGCGAAATTTTACTTGCGGAAAGAGATACCAGCAATCTCCTCCGCGATGAGCACTTTCTTCATCTTCATCTCAGCAAACATATGCGCAAAGTTAGAGTATACATGTATTCAGCAGCGGTTATATATTCATATGCATTTATACTATTCCTACCCATTCCATTAGGCGCGATTATGGCTGGACGCATGTTCTCCCATGGCCAGTGCGCGGAAATCTTTCCTAACCGCAGCATAACATTCCCGTACGACCGGTGCACAAGCTGTGCGTTAGCGCACTCCGCTAACAGTTTCATCTCTTCATCATCAAGGACGGGGGTCTTGTTTACGCACCAAATTAGCGTTTGCGAAAAGTTGGCTCCAACAACTGATTGGTCAATGAAAAAGAAAGTTTCTTTCCAATGACCTGCATTCTATTTGGGGGTTTTGGTAAAGTTTTGCCGGGGGAAGAAATTGAACCAGGACTTATGGTGGGTGGCTAGGCGGTATAGATGACAGAACACCTTAACTAGTGGTACCTTGTTTAGCGTAGCGCACCACATCTCAAACAACACTATCTTTCCTATGGCATAAGGGTGTAATTGCCCCAATCCTACGTGAAAATGATCTAAAACGCCTAGAAAGAAGTCCGAAGGTGGAACCCTTAAATTGCCATTCTTAAACGCATGTTCGTATATGGCTACTTTCTTCTCCGGTGGTTCATTGGCACGTTGGTTAGAAAGGGGTGGCACCGGATTGTACTATTTTAACGGCGGGTATTGTTTAACTTGTTAGAAATATGTTCTCGGGTTGGCTACGGTTCGATCGTGGTTTGACTGTGGTACATATATTCCGAAGATATGCCGATGACATTAAATAATAAAAGTCCATTTATCCTATTCGGTCACACACAAAGGCCAATCGTAAATTGTTTGATATACCTTCTAATCGGAAATTAATTTATTAATCATTAGTTAATGGTTTAATAAATTAAGTAAGTTTTTTTTATGTGTGTACATATACTTACAAATCTAAATATATAAGATTTGATTTGATATAAATAAGATTTGATTTGATTTGTAAATCTTATTTTATATAAAGATTTGTACTATAATCATATTTTATATAATATATAAGATTTGATTTGATATAAATAAGATTTGATTTGATTTGTAAATCTTATTTTATATAAAGTTTAAAATCTTTCCAAATCTTTATATTTGTATTATATGTATCAATTTTATTCTATATAATACCAAGTCTTGGTATTGAAAATAGATATAGAAAACTTGAGATACAAAAACACACATACAAAATGATATTTCTCTTTCTCTTTTTCAAGTAACCAAAATACTTGAGATCTATAATTGGGTTCGGTTTTGGTGGAAATAAGGAAAAAGAAAAGATCCGTTAAGTAGAAGGTATAGATTGAAACAAGGTTGGAACTTTGGGTGTCTACCGTTTAGAGGAACTCTTCTTTGGGTTTTTCAGATTCGATCTTCAAAAGGCTACAAAGGTTGTATTCTAATCTTCTTTTGTGTAATTTCGTTAATTTTGTTTTGTTTGCTAAAGTTTTGTACAATGATCCGTGGAAGAGTATGATTTTGTAAAGTTTTAAAAATGCTTCCGCTCGCTTTGAATTTGTATCATACTCCAACAGTGGTATCCGAGCCATCTTGTACAAGTTTTAGCAAACTTTTCTTATGATATTTAGTTTTGATGGATGCGTTGTGCATGATTCTTGGAGATGATCATGCATAACAAAGATGCAAAACAAGTATCATGATTTATGTTTTATGTTTCCTAAATACTAATTTGAATCTTGGATTTTGGCAAAATGTAAAATGGGTTAAATTCATTTTTTTTCATTTAAGAAATTTTTTCCAGCCTGGACAGTCCGTATTTGATGGACTGTTTCGGGGCTTTAAACTCAATATTATTGTATGAGACCAATTGCATTTGAAAGCTAACTGAAAGAACTTAAATTTAAAAAAAAAAATTCATCGAAAACGGATTAGAAATGAGTAAGATATGACCATTTAAAGTTACATGTATGAATCTGCCAAAATCCGAAAATTTTAATGGTAACTTGCATGTTGACTATTAAAGATTCAATGTTTAGGAAAATAAAGTACATGAATTCTTTTCATGTTTTACATGAAATGAGAAAATTAAAATTATTAATTTTAGACTTTATGCTTTGGTAACGTGAATAAATCTCCAACATGTTTTGATTCACTTAATATGTTTATTTGGATGGTTTTGGCATGAAAACCATACTTACAAAATATGAAGTGGGTTTACATACATATGTTATGTAAACAAGGATTGAATATTATAAGTGCCATTAAGTGTTGTTTAAATCAATCCTTATTGAAACATGTTATATGAAAATGGACGGTTGGCACTCCATTTGTTATGTATGCGATTGTTGTATGAAATTGGTAGTATTTGCCTCAATAAGACCCTTGTGTGGATGTTTAGTTGTATGATTTAATTTATTATTTATTCGAGATGAATGTAATAATTTATTAAACGACTTGCATGTCGTCTTTCTATTTATATTGTATTTGTAATAGTATAGAAAATAGAATAGTTATTTTGTAAGATAATGCAACCAAGATTGAAATCAAGAAGACGATGTTCACAAGGCGGCCCATCCGAGCATATAATGGAGATGGCGGTTTTAGTGGGAGCCAATTCTCACACAAGGTTATGTCCCTAGTTGACCATGTTTTTCCGTGTGTTGGCTCACCGAAAAAACGCATAGGACTCGAGGCATACTACCGATAATTGCGTGTCATGATTATTATTGTTTTATTATTTGTCAATGCCATGCTAGCTAGAAAATGTTTTAAAAAAACAAAAGGGACAATAATCATATAAAACAGTTTGGTTAAAATTAGTTTAACAAATGTAACACGCAATACATAATTAGAAAATGTTTTAAAATGGTGTAAACTACTTTGGCTAAAAGAAAACAAAAACCCGTTTTAAATGTAAACTTTACGCTATCCATGAGTAGTACACACATCCGAACCTTCTACCTGTTAGAGTTCGCGATACCCGAGAGTCTTGGGCCGGACTTTAATTGGGTGTTGGGAAGGGTGAGGTGAATTATGCGATACCCGAGAGTCTTGGGCCGGATTTCACGTGTATCTATCACGGACGGTATACAATCTGAAACCGTGGTTTGCGGCAAACCCGCCACGAGGAAGGATTAGCGTAGAAGGGATTAAACATGCCAAGTGAAATAATTGATTATCACTAAATCCCGCAGAACCTAAGAATTTCATAATGGATGAAATTGGTAATATAGTTACCTACCTAAATAGCTTATGGTTGGCGATCCGCGGCAAACCCGTCGTTAACATAAGTGAAATATGGATCTTAGCCTTGTTAATTATAATTGTTTGAATATTAAACACACTTGGGTAATTATCTTAACAAGGTTTAAACATATCAAACTAACTAATACAACTTACTTTAAAAATAAAATATGACAGATGTCTGCAACAAACACAAATCCTACTCCGTCATCAATCACTAATTTCTGCCTTAAAGAGCTCCTCGAAAAGGACAAGCTTACGGGCTTGAACTACATGGACTGGCTTCGCAACCTAAGAATTTCTCTTAGGATGGAAGGAAAGATCAGGGCAATTGAGGAACCCTTACCGGCAGAACCCGGATCGAGAGCTACTCAAGCGGCTAGGGACGAGTTGGAAAAACAGCGTTCTGAGTCTAATGAGGTAGCACGCTTGATGTTGGCGACCATGTCTCCAGAGCTCCAAAAGGGCATGGAGAGCTTAGGGTCGTATGACATGCTTAACCAACTCAAGGACATGTTCCAACAACAAGCAAATCAAGAAAGGTTTGACACCGTGAAAGCTCTCGTATCTTGCAAAATGGCAACGGGAAGTAGTGTTAGTGTCCATGTACTACAAATGAAAGGGTACATAGACCGGTTGGAGCGCCTTGGTTTTTCCATAAGTCAGGAGCTTGCAACGGATTTTATCCTGAACTCGCTGACTAGTGCATATGAAGGAGTCATTATGAACTATAATATGAACAATATGGAGAAAACAATCATGGAGCTCCATGGCATGTTAAAAACCGCTGAGGCTAACATGGCCAAAGCTAAACCCGCAACTACCGTTCTAGCCATTCGTGAAGGTGGGATTAAGAAGAAGAAAAACAAAGCAAAGGGCAAGAACAAGGGTAAGGGTAAGGTTGGCACGTCCAACTTCAAACCTAAACCTAAGGGCATTGCTAACTCTTCTACTTCAAAGATCCCGCAAACCAAGTCTCCTAAAGAAGCAATATGCTTTCATTGTGGGGATAAAGGACATTGGAGGCGCAATTGTACTAAGTACTTGAAGGAACTTAATGAACTACGGGCTAAGGGAGTTACCGTACCTTCAGGTTTGTTCATGATTGAACTAAACAATACTACTATTTCTAATTCCTGGGTATTGGACACGGGATGTGGTACTCACATTTGTACAAATGTGCAGGGACTCACAAGAAGTAGGAAGCTGAAGACCGGGGAGCTTAATCTAATCATGAGGAATAAGAATGTTGCCTCTGTTGACATGATTGGAGAATACAAGCTTTCTTTTGATTCTGGTTTATGTATTGTTTTATCTAATGTTTGTTACAGTGCCGAAATGGCAAGAAACATTATATCTTTTGATGCTTTATTTAATGATGGTTTTAATTTTAGTTTTGATAATGGATCAATACTTGTTCACAAAAATGGGATGTTTTATTTCAAGGCTAGTCCTTGTAAAGGCATCTTAGAAACCACAGCAAAGCTAAATGATAGTTCAATCTACAATGTTGATTCATCCAAAGATGTTTTGGATAAAACGTATCTATGGCATTGTCGTTTAGGCCACATAAACAAGAAACGCATAGCCAAACTCCAGTCAGATGGAATTCTAGAATCATTTGATATAATATCGTATGATGAATGCGAATCTTGCTTATTAGGAAAAATGACAAAGGCACCTTTCACAGGAAACTGTGAACGGGCAAAGGATCTGTTGGGGTTGGTACACACTGATGTGTGCGGTCCGTTCAGATCGCCTACTAGATATAAGGAACGATACTTCATTACATTTACTGATGACTTCAGTAGATATGGCTTTGTTTATTTAATTAAACAAAAGTCTGAAACTTTTGGAGTGTTCAAGGCATACCAAAACGAAGTAGAAAATCAACTGAACAAAAGAATTAAGATTCTCCGATCTGATAGAGGTGGTGAATATCTTAATGATGAATTTCGTGATCATCTACGGGGTTGTAGGATAATCTCACAATTAGCTCCTCCTAGAACACCACAACATAATGGTGTGGCTGAAAGGAGGAATCGAACATTACTTGATGTGGTTCGATCCATGATGAGCCGCACAATGCTTCCAATCAGTTTTTGGGGTTACGCCCTACAAACTGCCGCAAGGATCCTTAACCACATCCCAACCAAGAAAGTTTCCAAAACACCTTATGAGATATGGCATGGTAAAACTGTGTCTCTCTCATATCTAAGAATCTTGGGTTGTGAGGCTTACGTTCGTCGTGAAGCTCAAGATAAACTTGAACCCAGATCTGAAAAGTGTTTATTTGTTGGTTACCTGACTGATTCTTTTGAATATTTGTTTTACAACCCTACTGAGAACAAAGTCTTTGTGTCTCGAAGGGGAGTCTTCCTTGAAAAGGATCTCATATCGAAAGGAACTAGTGGGAGCAAAATTGACCTTGAAGAAATTCAAGAATCAACCGACATGGAAACCGATATTAGAACCGATTCTCCTCAAGAGGTCGACGAGCCTGCAATTGAAAGAGAAACTGACCTACAGCCACCACCCATACGTAGATCTGATAGAGTGCGTCGAACACCAAAGAAATATAGTTTACACATATTTGAGGGTGATGATGAAAATATAGATTCTGATGAACCTATTACCTATCAGAAAACGATGACAGGCCCCGAGTCTGTCAAATGGAAGGAGGCTATGGACAACGAGATCCAATCCATGCATGATAATCAAGTCTGGATCTTGATTGATCATATACCAGGTATTAAAACTATTGGTTGTAAGTGGGTCTTCAAGAAGAAGACCGATATGGATGGAAATGTACACACATTCAAAGCCAGACTGGTGGCTAAGGGTTACACGCAACAATATGGTGTAGACTATGATGAAACTTTTTCACCAGTAGCTATGTTGAAATCCATTAGAATACTTCTTGCCATAGCTGCATTTTATGACTATGAGATATGGCAAATGGATGTAAAAACAGTTTTCCTTAATGGTAAACTAACAGAGGATGTGTTTATGACACAACCTGAGGGTTATGTACATCCTAAGTATCCTAATAGTGTGTGCAAGCTTCAAAGGTCCATTTATGGACTTAAACAAGCTTCTCGTACCTGGAATCTTTGCTTTAATGAGAAGATCAAAGAATTTGGTTTTATTAGAGGCGAAGATGAGCCATGTGTCTATGTTAGGTCTAGTGGGAGTGTTGTAGTCTTCCTTGTACTATATGTCGATGACATATTACTCATGGGAAACGATATCCCGACACTGAAAGATGTCAAAGCTTGGCTAGGGAAATGTTTCTCCATGAAAGACATAGGAGATGCATCATATATTTTGGGAATAAAGATCTATCGAGATAGGTCAAGGAGATTAATTGGGCTAAACCAAAGTGCATATATAGATAAGATACTGAAGAAATTCGGTATGCATAACTCTAAGAAAGGGTGCGTTCCTATGAACCCTGGAATGATATTGAGCAAGTCTCAATGTCCTAATTCTGACATGGAGTCAGCTACCATAAGTCGTACTCCATATGCTTCAGCTATAGGATCGATCATGTATGCGATGATATGCACTAGGCCTGACGTGTCGTATGCACTAAGCATGACTAGTCGTTATCAGGCCAATCCTGGTGAAGCTCATTGGATAGCAGTCAAGAACATTCTAAAGTATCTTAGGAGGACCAAAGAGATGTTCTTGGTCTATGGTGGGAATGACCAGCTGAGCGTCAAAGGATACTCAGGCGCTAGTTTCCAATCAGATAGAGATGATTGCTCTTCACAATCAGGATTTGTATTTATGTTGAACGGTGGAGCTGTCACATGGAGAAGTGGCAAGCAAAGTACTATTGCTGATTCTACGACATAAGCCGAGTATATAGCGGTAAATGAAGCTGCTAAAGAGGCCATGTGGATAAAGAAATTCATCAGGGATCTAGGAGTGGTTCCTACAATCCATGATCCTGTTGAGATTTTCTGCAACAATGTGAGTGCGGTTGTCTTGGCTCAAGAACCGAGGTCACAAAAGTGCACACGGCATATACTCAGAAAGTACCATTACATCCGTCAACTTGTAGCAAAAAATGACATATTATTAAGTAGAGTAGACACGATTAAGAACTTGGTTGATCCTTTCACCAAGCCTTTGCCACAGACTAAGCATGATGCTCATAGCATGTCTATTGGCATTCGTGTCATTGATGATAAAGTTTGATTGTATTTATTATGTTAAGTTTGAAACTTTAAACATTGGGCAATAATATATGTTGCAATTGATCTGATGATTAATATATTGAGATTATATTATACGCACGATGCGATCATTTCATTGTATATTTCCATGTTTCATTTTGCATGTTTTAACTTCCAATAAATACTATTTCATAAACTTCCACAGTCGGTCATTCTCTAAGGAAGAGAGAATTGAATTAAGGCTGCTATGAAGTGTAGTAATATAGGCTTATATGAAACTACATTCATGAGAAACTTGATAGTTGATTCAAGGTTCTGGAATGACCACACTTAGATGCTACTTCATGGTTTTAAGTCACAAGTAAGCTCTAAGATGGCAATATCATTTATCCTAGAGTGGATATGTATGAGGAATCCTGACACAAACTATATTCTACTTTGACCTGTATTTAACGCTGTGCGTAAATGCCAGTCATAAGGGTGCAGATCAGGTACAATATGGGATGTGGTGGATGTCTATACAGTTGAAGCAATTTGTTCCTTCTTCTCATAGCAAGTTGAAGCGATATCTCTGGGCCCCTCGTTGATTTGTGCTGCATTAAATGCATGGCCATGCTACGACTGAATTGATACAATAGCAGTCTATTTGATCACCACAAATCTCTATCGGGAAACATAATCTTGAATGATGATGATTGACACTTAACCATGTCACACGTTCATATAGATATCTTGAACAAAAGGATGACTGATATAAATCAAAATATAAGAGTGTAACGTAGCAGACTAGTTGTTACACACGGTGTGTCTTTTAAGACAGGCCAATATTATTAATGTCAGTGCAAGTGGGAGTCTGTTAGAAATATGTTCTCGGGTTGGCTATGGTTCGATCGTGGTTTGACCGTGGTACATATATTCCGAAGATATGCCCATGACATTAAATAATAAAAGTCCATTTATCCTATTCGGTCACACACAAAGGCCAATCGTAAATTGTTTGATATACCTTCTAATCGGAAATTAATTTATTAATCATTAGTTAATGGTTTAATAAATTAAGTAAGTTTTTTTTATGTGTGTACATATACTTACAAATCTAAATATATAAGATTTGATTTGATATGTAAATCTTATTTTATATAAAGATTTGTACTATAATCATATTTTATATAATATATAAGATTTGATTTGATATAAATAAGATTTGATTTGATTTGTAAATCTTATTTTATATAAAGATTTGATTTTGCAAATCTTTTAAAATCTTTCCAAATCTTTATATTTGTATTATATGTATCAATTTTATTCTATATAATACCAAGTCTTGGTATTGAAAATAGATATAGAAACTTGAGATACAAAAACACACATACAAAATGATATTTCTCTTTCTCTTTTTCAAGTAACCAAAATACTTGAGATCTATAATTGGGTTCGGTTTTGGTGGAAATAAGGAAAAAGAAAAGATCCGTTAAGTAGAAGGTATAGATTGAAACAAGGTTGGAACTTTGGGTGTCTACCGTTTAGAGGAACTCTTCTTTGGGTTTTTCAGATTCGATCTTCAAAAGGCTACAAAGGTTGTATTCTAATCTTCTCTTGTTTAATTTCGTTAATTTTGTTTTGTTTGCTAAAGTTTTGTACAATGATCCGTGGAAGAGTATGATTTTGTAAAGTTTTAAAAATGCTTCCGCTCGCTTTGAATTTGTATCATACTCCAACATAACTAACGAATCTATGTGGTTCTACTCTATTATTGATACTACGCTATCTACGAAAGTCTCATTTGCATTTGTCATTTTCTAAGAGTAATCGAAGAGTAACTAACCTTTTGTAGTTTGCCGGAATATATGGAATTTGATCGGAGTTGATTTAGCAGCGTATCGGAGAAGCTTTGGGCAGAAAAATAGAAATGAGGGTGACTCACGTCTATTTATAGTGAGGTATGAGTATAGTGGGGTGAAACGGTTTCATCGTGGACGTACACGTGTACAAAATCTGACGGTGGACATTTTTTGCTCGCGCGTGGGTTTTTGTTTGCTGTACCCAATGTTGAGCGCGTGGCCCACACGCGCCTGCTCACTGTCACTTTATGTCTTGTCAGTCGAATTGGCTTCTGCGACAGTGACAGACATTTAATGACCTCGAGCCGCGTGCGAAAAATTAAATGCTAGACGATTTTCATTTTCCTTTCCTTTTTTGCTTAATAGTTTGATATCATATGTCTTGCGTCACATAACATCAAACTGGGGGGACATAATGATACCGCAACCCGTATGCGCATGCTATACGTATGCGGACAAGCACTAGTATGGGTATGCGGTAGGACATTGAATACTTTGTCCCCATTTATGCGGTATGGCGGTTACTTGGTGACCAAGTCTGAATATCTTTTCCATAATTACATCCGGGATTCGGGGGAGTTAGTTATGGAAAGGATTATCACGACGATTCTAGGATTAGGGTTTGCCTATATATACTAACCCTAATTGTTATTCCAACATATACCACATTACGTAATCATCCCATACCACATATCATACATAGTAGTTGTCATCTCTTGTCTCCAAGGGTTAACAGATTAGTTCTCTTACGACTGTTGCCTACGACCCTGCTTAGGGCCTTCCGATCGACGGCCGTCATCGAAGGTGGACTTAATCACTTAGCCACCCCGCCGACATCATCATGTCAGCCAGGGTTATTCACGGTAGCCGGACCGGAGAGCTAAGTTCTAAGATCCTTAAACCTCTTTAAACGTATTGAACATGCAAATTAACCTCTTGGAAAATATATGCACGATCAATGATCAAAACATAAACCAAAATAATTTGTTTAAAAATCAAACGATTAACCAAAAATAATGAATAAGATTACGATAACCAAGATTATTCACACACAATTACTCTAAACTGTTGCAACAAACACAAATCATTTAAATCATCACCTTTTGACATTACCAAATAACGATGCAAATCTTTGTAAGATTGTAAATGAGAAATAACTTGAACTCACGATATGGATTTATGTCAATAAGACAAAACTTTGAAGATTAATAAACAAATGGTTGGTATTATTTGAGTATCAACAACTTGTATCCTATCAACCAAACAAATATTGAAACGCGCTTCCAAGCTAGCCTTTCCAAGCATAATATTGACTATATTCAATCCTAATCCTCTTTCATATTATATCACCATCTTTAATTCAATTTATCCACGTACTATAAATGTGTCAACCATCTTTCCTTAAAATCATATCCTATGTTCATAACAATAAAAATTCCATTTGATACTTTAGAAAACATTTATCAAGTATGACTAATTCTTTCTTAAACACCTCCTCCCTCTTTCTATTAGCCATCATAACAATCCACCTTTCCACCACCTCCTCCGCCGTCCCACCACCATCTTCCGCCACGACCGTCTGCCAATACACTCGCTACCCGTCCTTCTGTCGCTCATCACTACCAATCAACAACTCGTCAGCCAATGTCTATGACTACGGCCGTTTCTCTGTCCGCAAATCCATCTCTGCGGCCCACAAGTTCGCTACGTTGATCGATAAATACCTCGCTGGATCATCAACTTTAACAACGGGCGCAATAAGCGCTCTTCAAGATTGTAAGTATCTAGCTCAAGTCAGCATCGATTTCCTTACCGATGCTTTCCAAACCGTCGGTAAAACACAAACGACACTTTCCACGATGAAATCCGAAGATATACAAACTATGCTTAGTGCCATTTTAACCAATACACAAACGTGTATAGACGGAATACAAGCAACGGCTTCTTCTTGGAGCTCCAAAAACGGCGTTTTAGCACCACTTACCAACGACAACAAACTGTATAGCGTCTCGTTGTCGCTATTTAACCGCAGTTGGGGTGTTAAGAACAAGAATAAAAATGTTTCCGGGTCACATAAGAAACATATTGGTTTTAAAAATGGACGATTGCCTTTAAAAATGTCGGAAAAAAGTAAAGCGATTTTTGAGACTGTGGGGCAACGAAAGCTTCTTCAGAGCGAAGATAATGGCGACGAAGTGGTTGTTAGTGATATTGTTGTGGTTAGTCAAGATGGTTCTGGAAATTTTACCACCATTAGTGACGCAATTAACATTGCTCCGAATAAATCTGATGTTGCTGATGGGTATTTCTTGATTTATGTAACTGCTGGTGTTTATGAGGAATACGTTAACATCCCGAAAAACAAGTATTATTTAATGATCATCGGAGATGGTATTAATCAGACGGTAATCACTGGGAATCATAGCATTGTTGATGGATGGACTACTTTTAACTCTGCTACATTCAGTAAGCTTTCAATTTATCTTGCCTTGTACTTACGTTTTAAAACAATAGTAAAAACAGTTTTCATTGACCGGTCAACGTTTTCTATTCTCCAAAAATATTACTCTTAATTCTTACAGTATTTTTTTTTTTTTTTTTTTTAAATAGATTGTCAAACTCAAAATGATAGGTATTTGTTAAAAATATCTTTAATTCATCAAAAATATATTAAAGAAATTTAAACTAAACATTTATTTCAGAGAAAATCAATATATTTTATTTATAAATCAATCGAATATACTCCGTATTTTATTGGATTTAATTTTTTACGAGTACTAACCATTTAAAATCCCACTCCAATTCAACGTTACTCATAAACTGAGATTCGCATTTTTTTTTTTTTTGGAGAGCATATTTACACATTTCAACAATATTTTAAATGTATTATATATAATATTACTAGTACTAGTATTGTTCAAAACTTAAAATTAATTAAATAAACTTTTGCAGTTGTGACTGCTCCAAATTTTGTGGCCGTCAACATAACAATCCGTAACACGGCCGGATCAATAAAGCACCAAGCTGTAGCGTTGCGAAACGGGGCTGACTTATCGACATTCTACAGCTGTAGTTTTGAAGGTTACCAAGACACATTATACACACATTCCCTCCGTCAATTTTACCGTGAATGCGACATTTACGGCACTGTAGATTTCATATTTGGTAACGCAGCCGTTGTTTTCCAAAACTGTAACCTTTACCCTCGATTACCAATGTCGGGTCAATTCAACGCCATCACAGCACAAGGCCGAACCGACCCGGGCCAAAACACAGGCACCTCAATCCAAAATTGTAATATTCGGGCCGCTGAGGATTTGGGCTCCACCAAGACTTATTTAGGGCGGCCGTGGAAAGAGTATTCGCGAACAGTCTATATGAAAACGTACATGGATACGTTGATCGATGGGGCGGGTTGGCGTGAATGGTCTGGTGATTTTGCGTTGAATACTTCGTATTATGCGGAGTTTAATAATTCAGGTCCGGGTTCGGATACAACCCGTAGAGTTACTTGGTCGGGTTTTCATATTATAAATGCGACGGATGCTGTTAATTTTACGACGGCTAGTTTTGTGATGGGTGATGAATTTTTACCCCAAACGGGAGTGCCTTACACTAGTGGCTTGTGATTCTTTTGTACAATATGTGTACTCCATTTGAGACATTGTAAAAACTTAATTGTACCGAGTATTCATTTCTTTCTTTAATTAAATTTAATTTATAATAATAATATTTTTTCAACGGCTTTAATTTAATGTTGTAGTGAGATTTATGATTATTAACACCACATTCACAAAAGGAACCCAATTGGAAATTTTTTTCTCTCTCTAAAAAGCTTCTCTCTGACTTGGGAAAAGTGCTACCTTCTTTTTGTTCGGAATCCACCCTTAACCTCCTTTAATCTATTCTAAAACATCTCTATAACGAACCTGGAATTTCCAACGTTTATTTATTAATAATTATTATTATTAATACGTGTGATTAAACGAATGTATGTTATTACATTTACATGTTACCATGATTGCCCGTACTTGACTTTTAAGTGCCCGAAACGTCTTTGTGACACCCGAAACTTGCACGAATAATATTTCTAGATATTATTTGCATTCATGATTAGTTTTATTAATCATTTTAATTAACAAAGGTTACTTGTTAGTTACTTGGGCTTTAATTGGTTTAACTTGTGATTTATTTGAACTTGGGCTTTGATTAGTTAATGGACTCATGAATTAAGACTTGTAAGCCCACCCTACCTTTAAGTGGGCTTAGTTAGCCCACTCTTTCCAAGTGTAAGTATTACTTGAAACATTAACTAGTTAGTTTTAACAATTAAAATCTAGTTAGTTGTTCTTCCCATGCATGCACCCATTTTAACCACCTTTAAGGACAACTACATGCTTGTAACCATCAAACAATTGCCTCCCTCCCTTCATTTTTGCTGCAGCCGTGAGTTTCAATGGGTTAGAAGGGATTCAAATATTTTTTTTACTTACTACTTGTTCACTTGTAACCTTCATTCATTACACACACACACTTTACTTGCAAAAATCCTCTCAACTTTTCTTTCATTTCTTTCTCTCTTTTGCTCCCTTTCTTGTAAGTAACTAGAGCAATTTTTCTCTTCTTCTTTTCTTGTAAAAACCGATTTCTACATGAACATAATCATCATCATCTTTTGTTTATTGTTACTAGTCTTTGATTAGTTAATTACTTGTTGTTATTTACTTACATGTTTCAAGAATCTAACTTTCTAGTTTGATTCATCCTTTATCTTGTTTTAACAAGAACAATCAAGAACTAAACTCTCTAGTTTAGGTTCTACATATAATGTTTCAAAGATTATAAAGTTCTTGTGTTGATTAAAGACATACTTGTAAGTCATGGAAGTAAACTTAAAGTTTACTTTACTTAAAGATCAACTTTGGTTGAATCTTTAAAAGTATGAACAACCATGAATCTTTTCTTGTTTATTTAAGTTTACTTCTTCAATTTATACACTTTAATTGCATGTAGTTAGTTTACATGGTCAAGTACTACAAGTTAGTCTTGATCTCATATCTCTTGAACAAATTAAGTTAACTTTGAAAGTTCAAGAACACACAAATAAGTTTTCCTTAAATATAACTTTGGATCTAGACTTTTGAGTCTTGGATCTTCAAGATCAAACTAAGAACTATGTTCTACTACTTATGATCTTGATTACTTAGTTTACTTTCAAGTTTGTAACTTGTTATTAGCTTTAAAGTCCATGTATGTGTTAGATCTAAGACCTTGATGCAACTTTGGTTCATCAAACTTCATACAACTCTTAAGTGAGTTGTGCTTCATGTCTTAGACTTGCACATGGGTTATGATGGTCAAGACTTGGTTAAGATGATGTAGATACATCAATGAGTTGTACACTTGAAGCTATATGCATCAAGGATGAGAACCATGATGAACATCAAGCACCAAGACCACCGGAACCCTTTTAAACTCACTGTTCTGTCCAAAACCTACTGACCTGATGCTTCTGGAACAGACCAGTAGACCTGGGCTGTTCTAACCTTGATTTTTAGATAGAACTTTTCGAGTAGATAACTTTTCATATAGGACTCGTCTTAATCCGAGTTACGGTTTAGGATTTATGGCCCTCCGATCGTTACTATGTCCTTTAACGTTGTGCAGAAATTTCTGACCTACTCGCACTTAGACCGCCACCACGGTCAATCCAAGACGAGTTTGCTTCTGTAAATTTTACCACACTTAAGGGACTCATAGACGGAGCCATGGCCACTGGTCTTACCTTAATTCAGTAAGGGTAGAGGCCGTGGTGACTGACTGAAGTCAGACTTTGTTGAAAACTACTTTCATAAACGAAACTTACTTTACGCCTTTTGTTTGATGATGAATGATGATGACCCTTAAGACCTTAATTACATACTTTTAAACCTATTAAGACGATTTACTGACTTAGTACTATTTGACTTAGGTTGAGGACTTCGGACCATTTACTTGCACACCTTTCCTGACTACTACTTTACCGCTACATATCATTGTGAGTTATAGCATTCCCTTTTTACTTTAACTTATTTTAGGAACTGAGAATACATGCGGATTTTATGTTTTACATACTAGGCACGAGTACTTAAACTATATATGTGTGGGTTATACAACGGCATAAACATTCCCTTTAGCTCGGTAACGTTTAATCATTGGTTTTTGAACCATGAACGCGAATCTTAGATATGGATCCATAGGGTTTGACATCCCCACTCGGGCTAGTAGCGCTAGCATTTAACGAGTGTTTAATACTTCGTATACATACGCACTTGCCAAGTGTACTTTCAGGGGGTATAAACGTTAAGTTAGTTACCAAGTGCCCACGGTTAACATATACTTTATCATACTGTTTTGAAACGCTCTTTGTAGCACTGAAATCTCGTGGCCTACCTTACATACTGTTATACTTAAACTATAGCTCACCAACCTTTGTGTTGACGTTTTTAAGCATGTATTTCTCAGGTGCTTGAGGTTGCTTCCGCTGTGTACTAGTCGTGCTGTAGAACCCGCTGCCTAGAGTTGTTATCGCATGACTACTTATCTTGCATTCAAACTTATTTACTTTTGAAACTATGTTATGTAACGACCTTTGGGGTCACGTACACTTATTTATTTGCTTCTACTTAGTGAAGCATGCTTTTGAAATGTAAAACATTTGATGTCGGTTATGACATCACCTTTTTATCGTGAATGCAACTTCTTTAATTATAGCATATAGTACTTAACCTTGTAATGATCCTGTTGTTGATGATTCGTACACGATGGTTTTGTACGAGGCATCACATTTGGTATCAGAGCATTGGTTGTAGGGAATTAGGTTGCATTAGTGAGTCTAAGACCGACCCGAGTAGGATTCACTAATAGGACTAATCTACAACTTGCTAGTTTACTTGTTTCCGCTGAACTTACTGCATGCTGCTGCTTACTTTTTCCACTATATGCCGTATGCTACTACATGATTTCACTACTGCATGATGCTACTTGCTTTCGATTGCATGCTACTTTCATACGAATTACTGTTATTGCCATGCTAGTTACCGTTATACATGATTTAAACTGTTGGCCTATTATTTGCTTGCTTTATGACATACTAACATGGAAAATTTATTTTTCCTTGTTCAGATGTCGGATGTTCCACCTGCTGGCATTTCGGGAAGTACAGACTCAGACCCCGTCGCCCTACCTACTGCTACACCTGCTGCTGCTACTGCCGATACACCGGCCCCGACACCCACTAGTGATCCCGGCGCTTCTACTTCCGGAGCTGGTACTAGTGCACCTGCCCCAGTTTCTGCTCCCGGACCCTCGAGGTCACAGCCCCGCATTGGTGGTATTGAAATCCCCGCAGAGTTCGGGGAAGGGCCTTTTCGTAACCACATGCGCACGCCTTGCCGACGCACTCCCGATGGACGTTTAGTCGTGATTCCTCCAGGCAGACACAGACAGATGTTGGCCGCCTTCGGACGCTTCGGATTACCAGCTCAGCCACCAGTGTCACCACCACACGATTCGGATGACTCATCATCCGTCGATTCTTCATCATCAGACGACTCCAGCGATGATGAGGATCCTGCTGATAGACCTATTCAGGCACCCTCCACCCCGCCGAAGAAGCGGTACCGTTTCGACGGCACCGTAATTCCAGGGGTGAATGGAGGTCGTGCTTTTACTGACGCTTTTGGCCATCGTCGTAGGGTTACTGCTCGTAAATGAGTTGTGCCATACCCTGCCGACCTACAGATACGTAAGGTTCCCCGTTACGTATTGACTATTCCTGGAACCGTACCACCTAGATTTAGATACGGACCACTTACATCTAGGGACGTACCGTCTACATCCGGAGCCGGACCATCTACATCAGCACCACCGGCACCACCCGCCCCACCTGCACCGCCTGCCCCACCATCTCCCTCTAACGAGGAACTGATGAGGGAGACTGAGACTCTCCGAGCTCGAGTCACTGAGCTCGAGGAGCAGTTCACCCGCCTTCACCGTAGGACCTTGTATTTAGATTTCATGATGTAATCTAGATATAGTTTCATGTATTTCATATGTATTGTAGGAACTTATTCAGATGTATGAAACTTATTATTATTAATGAATGGAACTTTGCATTATTTAATTCTTGCACGATATTCTATTTACATTGCTGTACGATGATTCTGTGGTATTTGTACCTAGATGCAATTATTTAATAACATGTGATGTTTTGATTCTATGTTGGTCACTATATACTGTATTACTACTACTTGCATACTGGATTTTGACTTGAGTTAAAAATTTTGTTTAGAATACCATGGCTAACGGAAGATCCACACCTACCGCCACCCAGATTGAGGACATGATCAACGAACGGGTCGCTGCAGCCCTAGCAGAAAGAAATCTCGAAGCTCCACCGCCACCACCACCGTTTATTCCACCCGTTCGAAATAGGTGTACATACAAGGAATTCCAGAGCTGCAAACCGCATAACTTCAGCGGCACCGAGGGACCAGTTGGTCTCACCAGATGGTTCGAGAAACTTGAATCAGTATTCCGAGTTAGCAGCTGTTCGGAGGATAATAAGACCAAGTTTGCATCTTGCACGCCATCTGACGGCGCTAACGTGGTGGAACACGTTAGCTCAAGCGAAAGGTATCGATGAGGCGTATACTACGCCATGGGAGGAATTCAAGGCAGCTATGATTGATGAGTATTGTCCGAGAATCGAAATTCAGAAGATGGAAATCGAATTTATGCAGTTAAAGGCCGTAGGGAACGACCTTAACAGTTACAACCGTAGGTTTTTGGAGTTGGCTCTTATGTGTCCGACCATGGTCACCCCCGAATTCAAGCGCATGGAGAAATACTTCTCGGGACTCCCTAAGTCCATCAAAGGAAATGTCACCTCATCCAAGCCACCGAATGTTCCCGAAGCAATGCGCATGGTGCATACTCACCTGAATCAAATCATCCTTGACGAGCCGGAGAAGGCTAAGTTTGAAGCCGGTAGTAGTGAAAAGAGGAAATGGGACAACAACCATAACAACCACAACAACCACAACAACAACAACAACAACAACAACAACAACAGGGGGAGAAACTACGATCAAACCCCCGCCAAGAGGCACAACAACGGTGGAAACCCTAATCCCAACAACAACACCAAAACCAACCCGAACTACAAAGGAACCCTACCACAATGCAAACGGTGCTACAAACACCACACTGGGTATTGCAATGTTGTCTGTGAGAAGTGCCAACGGGCTGGGCATATCGGGAAGGACTGCAAGGTCACTACTTTGAATGGGAAGCCGAACACCAATGGACCTAAGAAGTGCTACGAATGTGGACAGACGGGCCATTTCAGAAACGCGTGCCCAAACAAGCGAAAAGATGGAGGACCACCCCGAGGTAGAGCCTTCAATGTTAATGCAAGGGATGCACGCGATAACCCCGACTTGGTGACAGGTATATTCAAAATCAACAATCTTTTAGCTTCTGTCTTGTTTGATACTGGTGCAGATAGAAGTTATGTATGTAGACATTTTTGCGATAAGATTAATTGGTCATTAGTCCCGTTAAAAGAAAGTATGCTTGTCGAGGTCACAAATGGAAAACTTGAAAAAGTTGACCACATTAGTCGAGGAGCTATTATCAACATAGCTGGTGCAGAGTTCGAAATTGATTTGATACCCATCAAACTGGGAAGTTTTGACGTGATCGTTGGTATGGATTGGTTGAGCAAGATAAAGGCCGATATTATCTGTGGAGATAAAGCACTTCGCATACCACAAGGAGATGGCAAACCACTGGTTATCTATGGAGAGAGATGTACCTCGAAGTTGAACCTCATTAGTTGCGTGAAAGCGCAAAAGATTATGAAGAAGGGACGTTTTGCTGTCCTAGCACATGTGAAAGCGGTAGAAACTGAGGAGAAGAGCGTGAATGACGTTCGAATTGTGAACGAATTCTCTGATATCTTCCCAGAAGAATTGCCTGGATTGCCGCCGCAGAGAGCCGTAGAGTTTCAGATTGATTTAGTGCCAGGAGCAGCACCTGTAGCTCACGCACCTTATAGACTCGCACCTTCCGAGATGCAAGAATTACAGAGTCAACTACAAGAGCTGTTAGACCGAGGATTTATTCAACCAAGCTTCTCGCCTTGGGGTGCACCTGTGTTGTTTGTGAAGAAGAAGGATGGATCCTTCTGTATGTGTATCGACTACCGTGAACTCAACAAATTGACTATCAAGAATCGGTATCCTCTTCCACGAATTGACGATCTTTTTGACCAACTACAAGGATCGAGTGTCTACTCAAAGATCGATTTGCGATCCGGTTATCACCAGTTGAGGGTGAAGGAAAGTGCCGTGATGAAAACTGCATTCAGAACCCGCTATGGTCATTATGAGTTTCTTGTGATGCCATTCGATTTGACAAATGCACCTGCCGTGTTCATGGACCTCATGAATCGTGTATGCAAGCCTTACTTGGACAAGTTTGTTATCGTCTTCATAGATGATATCCTCATCTACTCTAAGAACGAAGAAGAACATGAGCAACACCTCCGATTAGTGCTTGAACTCTTAAGACAAGAGCAACTTTACGCCAAATTCTCCAAGTGTGAATTTTGGTTGAAGGAAGTACAATTTTTGGGTCATGTTGTAAGCGACCAGGGTATCAAAGTTGATCCAGCCAAGATTGAAGCCATCAGCAAGTGGGAGACCCCCACTACTCCGACGCATATTTTCCAATTCCTAGGTCTCGCCGGTTACTATCGAAGATTCATCGAAGAATTTTCTCTGATTGCGCGTCCTTTGACCGCACTGACTCACAAGGGCAAGAAGTTCATTTGGGAACCCGCACACGAATCAGCATTTCAAACTTTGAAGAAGAAGTTAACCTCCGCACCTATCCTATCGCTTCCCGAAGGCAGTGACGATTTCGTTGTTTATTGTGATGCATCGAAGAGTGGTTTTGGTTGTGTACTGATGCAACGATCAAAGGTTATTGCCTATGCCTCCTGCCAATTGAAGATTCACGAGCGGAACTATACTACACATGATCTTGAACTTGGAGCCGTTGTCTTTGCACTCAAATTGTGGAGACACTATTTGTATGGAACTAAGAGCACTATCTTCACCGATCACAAGAGTCTCCAGCACATCTTTGATCAGAAGCAACTAAATATGAGACAACGCCGATGGATTGAGATGCTCAACGACTACGACTGTGAACTCCGTTATCACCCTGGCAAGGCCAATGTTGTAGCTGACGCTTTAAGCCGAAAGGAGAGGACGACACCTCTTCGTGTTAGGGCTCTGAACATCACCATTCATTCGAACCTCAACAACCAGATCAGAGTAGCCCAAGATGAGGCTCTCAAGGAGGAGAATATATCTCATGAACATTTGAACATACTTGTCTCTCGATTCGAGGTTAGGGAGTCTGGACTCCGATGTTATGCCGGAAGAATTTGGGTACCTCTTTACGGAGATCTACGAAACCTGATACTTGATGAAGCACACAAGTCGAGATATTCGATTCATCCTGGAGCGGGTAAAATGTACCACGACCTTAAAGAACAGTATTGGTGGCCGAATCTTAAGAAGGACGTTGCAACTTATGTTGGGAAGTGTTTGACTTGTTCGAAAGTTAAGGCCGAACATCAGAGACCTTCTGGGTTACTTCAACAGCCGGAAATCCCACAATGGAAGTGGGAACGTATCACAATGGATTTCATTACTAAGCTGCCGAAGACGGTGGGCGGATGCGATACTATTTGGGTTATTGTTGACCGCCTTACCAAATCTGCACACTTTCTAGCGATGAAGGAAACTGATACAATGGAAAGACTTGCTCAATTATATATTAAGGAGGTTGTATCACGACACGGTGTACCTTTATCGATCATCTCCGATCGCAATCCCCGATTTGCTTCTAGATTTTGGCGTTCTTTGTAAGAATCCATGGGAACTCGTCTCGACATGAGCACTGCTTATCATCCTCAGACTGACGGGTAAAGCGAACGAACGATTCAGACCTTGGAGGACATGTTGCGTGCATGTGTCATTGATTTTGGAAAGGCCTGGGAAAGGCATTTGCCACTTGCCGAATTCTCGTACAACAACAGTTATCACTCGAGCATTAATGCCGCACCTTTCGAAGCATTGTATGACCGTAAGTGCCGATCTCCTATTTGTTGGGCCGAAGTAGGCGAAAAGCAAATCACCGGACCCGAGGTAGTCCATGAAATCACAGAGAAGATTGCTCAGATTCAAGCTAGACTTAAGACTGCCCGTGATCGCCAAAAGAGTTATGCCGATCTTAAACGTAAGGACTTTGAATTCAACGTTGGTGATCATGTAATGTTAAAGGTTGCACCTTGGAAAGGTGTGATCCGTTTTGGAAAACGTGGGAAGTTGAACCCACGATACATTGGTCCTTTTGAGATCTTGGAACATGTTGGACCCGTTGCTTACCGATTAGATCTACCAGCACAATTGAGCTCAGTTCATCCTACCTTCCATGTGTCAAACTTGAAGAAGTGTCTTGCTGCACCCGAACTTATCATACCACTGGAAGAACTTACAATTGACGACAAACTCCACTTTGTGGAAGAACCTGTTGAAATTATGGATCGTGAGATCAAAACTTTGAAACGCAACAAGATTCCGATTGTACGAGTATGATGGAATGCCAAACGAGGACCTGAGTTTACTTGGGAGCGAGAGGATCAAATGATGCGAAAGTATCCTCACCTTTTCCCGACTCCTCCATCTACCTCAGCTTAAATTTCGGGACGAAATTTTCTTTAACAGGTGGGTAATGTAACGACCCTGGAATTTCCAACGTTTATTTATTAATAATAATTATTATTAATACGTGTGATTAAACGAATGTATGTTATTACATTTACATGTTACCATGATTGCCCGTACTTGACTTTTAAGTGCCCGAAACATCTTTGTGACACCCGGAACTTGCACGAATAATATTTCTAGATATTATTTTCATTCATGATTAGTTTTATTAATCATTTTAATTAACAAAGGTTACTTGTTAGTTACTTGGGCTTTAATTGGTTTAACTTGTGATTTATTTGAACTTGGGCTTTGATTAGTTAATGGACTCATGAATTAAGACTTGTAAGCCCACCCTACCTTTAAATGGGCTTAGTTAGCCCACTCTTTCCAAGTGTAAGTATTACTTGAAACATTAACTAGTTAGTTTTAACAATTAGAATCTAGTTAGTTGTTCTTCCCATGCATGCACCCATTTTAACCACCTTTAAGGACAACTACATGCTTGTAACCATCAAACAATTGCCTCCCTCCCTTCATTTTTGCTGCAGCCGTGAGTTTCAATGTGTTAGAAGGGATTCAAATATTTTTTTTACTTACTACTTGTTCACTTGTAACCTTC
Source organism: Rutidosis leptorrhynchoides (assembly GCF_046630445.1). Classification (NCBI taxonomy): domain Eukaryota; kingdom Viridiplantae; phylum Streptophyta; class Magnoliopsida; order Asterales; family Asteraceae; genus Rutidosis; species Rutidosis leptorrhynchoides. The sequence goes on along the minus strand of NC_092336.1, from coordinate 307,606,458 downwards.
ATTCATTACACACACACACTTTACTTGCAAAAATCCTCTCAACTTTTCTTTCATTTCTTTCTCTCTTTTGCTCCCTTTCTTGTAAGTAACTAGAGCAATTTTTCTCTTCTTCTTTTCTTGTAAAAACCGATTTCTACATGAACATAATCATCATCATCTTTTGTTTATTGTTACTAGTCTTTGATTAGTTAATTACTTGTTGTTATTTACTTACATGTTTCAAGAATCTAACTTTCTAGTTTGATTCATCCTTTATCTTGTTTTAACAAGAACAATCAAGAACTAAACTCTCTAGTTTAGGTTCTACATATAATGTTTCAAAGATTATAAAGTTCTTGTGTTGATTAAAGACATACTTGTAAGTCATGGAAGTAAACTTAAAGTTTACTTTACTTAAAGATCAACTTTGGTTGAATCTTTAAAAGTATGAACAACCATGAATCTTTTCTTGTTTATTTAAGTTTACTTCTTCAATTTATACACTTTAATTGCATGTAGTTAGTTTACATGGTCAAGTACTACAAGTTAGTCTTGATCTTATATCTCTTGAACAAATTAAGTTAACTTTGAAAGTTCAAGAACACACAAATAAGTTTTCCTTAAATATAACTTTGGATCTAGACTTTTGAGTCTTGGATCTTCAAGATCAAACTAAGAACTATGTTCTACTACTTATGATCTTGATTAGTTAGTTTACTTTCAAGTTTGTAACTTGTTATTAGCTTTAAAGTCCATGTATGTGTTAGATCTAAGACCTTGATGCAACTTTGGTTCATCAAACTTCATACAACTCTTAAGTGAGTTGTGCTTCATGTCTTAGACTTGCACATGGGTTATGATGGTCAAGACTTGGTTAAGATGATGTAGATACATCAATGAGTTGTACACTTGAAGCTATATGTGTAGTGACCCGAACTTTTCCATGTTTATATATATTAACTGAGATTGATATTTATATGATTAAATGTTTCCAACATGTTAAGCAATCAAACTTGTTAAGACTTGATTAATTGAAATATGTTTCATATAGACAATTGACCACCCAAGTTGACCGGTGATTCACGAACGTTAAAACTTGTAAAAACTATATGATGACATATATATGGATATATATATAGTTAACATGATACTATGATAAGTAAACATATCATTAAGTATATTAACAATGAACTACATATGTAAAAACAAGACTACTAACTTAATGATTTTTAAACGAGACATATATGTAACGATTATCGTTGTAAAGACATTTAATGTATATATATATCATATTAAGAGATATTCATACATGATAATATCATGATAATATAATAATTTAAAATCTCATTTAATATTATAAACATTGGGTTAACAACATTTAACAAGATCGTTAACCTAAAGGTTTCAAAACAACACTTACATGTAACGACTAACGATGACTTAACGACTCAGTTAAAATGTATATACATGTAGTGTTTTAATATGTATTTATACACTTTTGAAAGACTTCAATACACTTATCAAAATACTTCTACTTAACAAAAATGCTTACAATTACATCCTCGTTCAGTTTCATCAACAATTCTACTCGTATGCACCCGTATTCGTACTCGTACAATACACAGCTTTTAGATGTATGTACTATTGGTATATACACTCCAATGATCAGCTCTTAGCAGCCCATGTGAGTCACCTAACACATGTGGGAACCATCATTTGGCAACTAGCATGAAATATCTCATAAAATTACAAAAATATGAGTAATCATTCATGACTTATTTACATGAAAACAAAATTACATATCCTTTATATCTAATCCATACACCAACGACCAAAAACACCTACAAACACTTTCATTCTTCAATTTTCTTCATCTAATTGATCTCTCTCAAGTTCTATCTTCAAGTTCTAAGTGTTCTTCATAAATTCCAAAAGTTCTAGTTTCATAAAATCAAGAATACTTTCAAGTTTGCTAGCTCACTTCCAATCTTGTAAGGTGATCATCCAACCTCAAGAAATCTTTGTTTCTTACAGTAGGTTATCATTCTAATACAAGGTAATAATCATATTCAAACTTTGGTTCAATTTCTATAACTATAACAATCTTATTTCAAGTGATGATCTTACTTGAACTTGTTTTCGTGTCATGATTCTGCTTCAAGAACTTCGAGCCATCCAAGGATCCATTGAAGCTAGATCCATTTTTCTCTTTTCCAGTAGGTTTATCCAAGGAACTTAAGGTAGTAATGATGTTCATAACATCATTCAATTCATACATATAAAGCTATCTTATTCGAAGGTTTAAACTTGTAATCACTAGAACATAGTTTAGTTAATTCTAAACTTGTTCGCAAACAAAAATTAATCCTTCTAACTTGACTTTTAAAATCAACTAAACACATGTTCTATATCTATATGATATGCTAACTTAATGATTTAAAACCTGGAAACACGAAAAACACCGTAAAACCGGATTTACGCCGTCGTAGTAACATCGCGGGCTGTTTTGGGTTAGTTAATTAAAAACTATGATAAACTTTGATTTAAAAGTTGTTATTCTGAGAAAATTATTTTTATTATGAACATGAAACTATATCCAAAAATTATGGTTAAACTCAAAGTGGAAGTATGTTTTCTAAAATGGTCATCTAGACGTCGTTCTTTCGACTGAAATGACTACCTTTACAAAAATGACTTGTAACTTATTTTTCCGACTATAAACCTATACTTTTTCTGTTTAGATTCATAAAATAGAGTTCAATATGAAACTATAGCAATTTGATTCACTCAAAACGGATTTAAAATGAAGAAGTTATGGGTAAAACAAGATTGGATAATTTTTCTCATTTTTGCTACGTGAAAATTGGTAACAAATCTATTCCAACCATAACTTAATCAACTTGTATTGTATATTATGTAATCTTGAGATACCATAGACACGTATACAATGTTTCGACCTATCATGTCGACACATCTATATATATTTCGGAACAACCATAGACACTCTATATGTGAATGTTGGAGTTAGCTATACAGGGTTGAGGTTGATTCCAAAATATATTTAGTTTGAGTTGTGATCAATACTGAGATACGTATACACTGGGTCGTGGATTGATTCAAGATAATATTTATCGATTTATTTCTGTACATCTAACTGTGGACAACTAGTTGTAGGTTACTAACGAGGACAGCTGACTTAATAAACTTAAAACATCAAAATATATTAAAAGTGTTGTAAATATATTTTGAACATACTTTGATATATATGTATATATTGTTATAGGTTCGTGAATCAACCAGTGGCCAAGTCTTACTTCCCGACGAAGTAAAAATCTGTGAAAGTGAGTTATAGTCCCACTTTTAAAATCTAATATTTTTGGGATGAGAATACATGCAGGTTTTATAAATGATTTACAAAATAGACACAAGTACGTGAAACTACATTCTATGGTTGAATTATTGAAATCGAATATGCCCCTTTTTATTAAGTCTGGTAATCTAAGAATTAGGGAACAGACACCCTAATTGACGCGAATCCTAAAGATAGATCTATCGGGCCCAACAAGCCCCATCCAAAGTACCGGATGCTTTAGTACTTCGAAATTTATATCATATCCGAAGGGTGTCCCGGAATGATGGGGATATTCTTATATATGCATCTTGTTAATGTCGGTTACCAGGTGTTCACCATATGAATGATTTTTATCTCTATGTATGGGATGTGTATTGAAATATGAAATCTTGTGGTCTATTATTATGATTTGATATATATAGGTTAAACCTATAACTCACCAACATTTTTGTTGACGTTTTAAGCATGTTTATTCTCAGGTGATTATTAAAAGCTTCCGTTGTCGCATACTTAAATAAGGACGAGATTTGGAGTCCATGCTTGTATGATATTGTGTAAAAACTGCATTTAAGAAACTTATTTTGTTGTAACATATTTGTATTGTAAACCATTATGTAATGGTCGTGTGTAAACAGGATATTTTAGATTATCATTATTTGATAATCTACGTAAAGCTTTTTAAACCTTTATTGATGAAATAAAGGTTATGGTTTGTTTTAAAATGAATGCAGTCATTGAAAAACGTCTCATATAGAGGTCAAAACCTCGCAACGAAATCAATTAATATGGAACGTTTTTAATCAATAAGAACGGGACATTTCAGTTGGTATCAGAGCGTTGGTCTTAGAGAACCAGAATTTTGCATTAGTGTGTCTTATCGAGTTTGTTAGGATGCATTAGTGAGTCTGGACTTCGACCGTGTTTACTTGAAAAATGATTGCTTAACAAATTTTGTTGGAAACTATATATTTTTAACATGTGAATATTATGTGATATATTAATCTCTTAACGCGTTTGATATTATTTGATAGATGTCTACCTCTAGAACAAGTCCCATTGACTCACCTAATAATAATGAAGAGTCAAATGTAAATTGGAATGATTCGTGGACTGATTCACAAGTTCCCGAAGAGGAACCGGAAGAAGAGTCGGAACCGGAAGAAGAATCGGAACCGGAAGAAGAATCAGAACCGGATGAAGAAATAGAACCGGTGGGGGAAATAATAAAACAGTTAAGTAAAAGAAAATACTCAACCAACCGACCAAGGTTAATTATGGTCAATGGTGTTTCCGCCAACGAAGCAAAATATTGGGAGGATTACCAATTCTCCGATGAATCGGATTCCGACGAGAATTCCGATGATGTTATAGAAATTACCCCAACTGAATTTAAAAAGGCAAAAGAAAATAATAAGGGAAAGGGCATAAAAATAGAGAAATCTAATTCCAACCCCGATGAACTTTATATGTATCGTCAACCCCCGAAGTTCTTAAGTTGTAACAATGACCCGGGAACCTCTAAACCACCAGGTTTTTCTAAACCAATGTGGACAACGACGGCTCGTATTAGGGGAACATCATATATCCCTAGAAACTTGGCAAAACGAACCAAAACCGATGAAGAAGAAACAAGCGAGTCGGAATAAGATAGTTGTATTCGTGTGGTGTAATATATGTAATATAGTGTGCTTATGCTTTATGATATATGTAAAAATTGCTTGTATTAATAAGTATTTTTTTTATGAATCTAACTCTTGTCTATTTTACAGTATAAAAACACAAAATGGATAGACAACCCAATATTTTAAGAGACCTACCCGGAGACATGATTGATGAAATCTTGTCTAGAGTCGGTCAGAATTCTTCGGCACAACTATTTAAGGCGAGATCAGTTTGTAAGACATTCGAAGAACGTTCCAAGAATGCCTTGGTTTATAAAAGGCTTTCGTTCGGAAGATGGGGGATATCACATTGGGAAATCCATAAGTTACGATGTGTTTACTTTGACGCATATATTGCGGGGAACCCAAATGCTATTTTACGCAATGGGTTAAGAAATTATTTTGACTCAATATATCCGAATATTGGACTTCGTGATTTAGAAAAAGCGGCAAACATGCAACATAAAGAAGCATGTTATGCTTACGGATTAGTAATGTTCGCTTCTCACCAAAGTGAGAACAAGAACATCGGGCTACAACTATTAAACAAAACGTTCCCACAAGTGACGGAGTCGGTAATTGGGGTAAGAAATGAGGTTTTTAGATTGTTACGGGACTGTTGGACATTACGTAACCCTCGTCCCTTTGACGACGTTACAACACGCTGTCTTATCAACGGCCATAACGGTTATGTTCCACAAGACCAAGGATGGGAAGTAGTCCTAGTAAAACCAGAATGCATGACTTGTTTCTGGACGTATGAATTACGTGTCTTTATTGCCTTTGCTGAACGACTTGTGTACTAGCTAGAATTATCTTCACAACCATCTTGTATCAAATTTATTGTGTGCTATATTTCATGCTATATGTAAAATAAGCGGTATTGTAAGTTTGTAAAATATTGTATAAAAGTTTGAACGCGAAATATTATTATAATCAGTTTTTCATATAGAATTGTAGTAGTTGAATTGTATATTAGCTACTAAGTATGAACTTAACGGGTAGGTACTACCCGAATTTAAACTTATAAAACGCTAATATGAAGAAAAAGCTTTTATAAATGAGTTCATATTATGCTACGAAATTCTATTAACTACTCTTAATATTCTGTATGATTAACTTGTTCCATTTAACTATTTTGAAGGAAATGGCACCGACTACTCGACACACCGTGAATATGAATGAAGAGGAATTCCGTAATTTTCTAGCTTCAAACATAGCCGCAGTACAGGCTGCGCTACATACCAACAATAACCTTGGATCTAGCAGTACAGGAAATCGTGTAGGATGTACCTACAAAGAATTCACTGCCTGCAAACCTTTGGAATTTGATGGAACCGAAGGACCGATCGGATTGAAACGGTGGACCGAGAAGGTCGAATCGGTGTTTGCCATAAGTAAGTGTACTGAAGAGGACAAAGTGAAGTACGCTACGCATACCTTCACAGGTTCTGCGTTAACATGGTGGAATACCTATCTAGAGCAAGTGGGACAAGACGATGCGTACGCACTACCGTGGTCAGCATTCAAGCACTTGATGAAAGAGAAGTACCGTCCCAGAACCGAGGTCAATAAGCTCAAGACAGAACTTAGAGGGTTACGAACCCAAGGATTTGATATTACCACGTACGAAAGACGATTCACAGAATTGTGCCTATTGTGTCCGGGAGCATTCGAAGATGAGGAAGAGAAGATCGACGCATTTGTGAAAGGATTACCGGAAAGAATCCAAGAAGATATAAGTTCACACGAGCCCGCCTCTATACAACAGGCATGTAGAATGGCTCACAAACTCGTGAACCAAATTGAAGAAAGAATTAAAGAACAGACTGCTGAAGAGGCCAATGTGAAGCAAGTCAAAAGAAAGTGGGAGGAAAACGGTGATAAGAATCACCAATATAACAGCAACAGCAATTACAACAATAATCGCAATAATTATCCCAACAATCGCAACATCAATCGCAACTACAACAAACGGCCCAACAACAACAACAACAACAACAGCAACTACAACAATCATCCCAACAACAATAATAACCGGAACAACAACAACAATCAGAAGCAGCTATGCCAAAGGTGTGAAAAGTATCACTCGGGGTTCTGCACCAAATTTTGCAACAAGTGTAAAAGAAATGGTCATAGCGCGGCGAAGTGTGAGGTCTACGGACCAGGGGTTAATAGAACGAAAGGAACAAATGGTGTCGGAACGAGTAATGGCGGAGCAAGTAGTGTCGGAGCAAGTTATGCCAATGTAGTTTGTTATAAATGTGGAAAACCGGGCCACATTATTAGAAATTGCCCGAACCAGGAGAACACGAATGGACAAGGCCGTGGAAGAGTTTTCAATATTAATGCGGCAGAGGCACAGGAAGACCCGGAGCTTGTTACGGGTACGTTTCTTATTGACAATAAATCTGCTTACGTTTTATTTGATTCGGGTGCGGATAGAAGCTATATGAGTAGAGATTTTTGTGCTAAATTAAGTTGTCCATTGACGCCTTTGGATAGTAAATTTTTACTCGAATTAGCAAATGGTAAATTAATTTCAGCAGATAATATATGTCGGAATCGAGAAATTAAACTGGTTAGCGAAACATTTAAGATTGATTTGATACCAGTAGAGTTAGGGAGTTTTGATGTGATAATCGGTATGGACTGGTTGAAAGAAGTGAAAGCGGAGATCGTTTGTTACAAAAATGCAATTCGCATTATACGAGAAAAAGGAAAACCCTTAATGGTGTACGGAGAAAAGGGCAACACGAAGCTACATCTTGTTAGTAATTTGAAGGCACAAAAACTAATAAGAAAAGGTTGCTATGCTGTTCTAGCACACGTCGAGAAAGTACAAACTGAAGAAAAGAGCATCAATGATGTTCCCATTGCAAAAGAATTTCCCGATGTATTTCCGAAAGAATTACCGGGATTACCCCCACATCGATCCGTTGAATTTCAAATAGATCTTGTACCAGGAGCTGCACCAATAGCTCGTGCTCCTTACAGACTCGCACCCAGCGAGATGAAAGAACTGCAAAGCCAATTACAAGAACTTTTAGAGCGTGGTTTCATTCGACCAAGCACATCACCGTGGGGAGCTCCTGTTTTGTTTGTCAAGAAGAAAGATGGTACATTCAGGTTGTGTATCGACTACCGAGAGTTGAACAAACTTACCATCAAGAACCGCTACCCACTACCGAGAATCGACGACTTATTTGATCAACTACAAGGCTCGTCTCTTTATTCAAAGATTGACTTACGTTCCGGGTATCATCAAATGCGGGTGAAAGAAGATGATATTCCAAAGACTGCTTTCAGAACACGTTACGGTCATTACGAGTTTATGGTCATGCCGTTTGGTTTAACTAATGCACCAGCTGTGTTCATGGACCTTATGAACCGAGTGTGTGGACCATACCTTGACAAGTTTGTCATTGTTTTCATTGATGACATACTTATTTACTCAAAGAATGACCAAGAACACGGTGAACATTTGAGAAAGGTGTTAGAAGTATTGAGGAAGGAAGAATTGTACGCTAAGTTTTCAAAGTGTGCATTTTGGTTGGAAGAAGTTCAATTCCTCGGTCACATAGTGAACAAAGAAGGTATTAAGGTGGATCCGGCAAAGATAGAAACTGTTGAAAAGTGGGAAACCCCGAAAACTCCGAAACACATACGCCAGTTTTTAGGACTAGCTGGTTACTACAGAAGGTTCATCCAAGACTTTTCCAGAATAGCAAAACCCTTGACTGCATTAACGCATAAAGGGAAGAAATTTGAATGGAATGATGAACAAGAGAAAGCGTTTCAGTTATTGAAGAAAAAGCTAACTACGGCACCTATATTGTCATTGCCAGAAGGGAATGATGATTTTGTGATTTATTGTGATGCATCAAAGCAAGGTCTCGGTTGTGTATTAATGCAACGAACGAAGGTGATTGCTTATGCGTCTAGACAATTGAAGATTCACGAGCAAAATTATACGACGCATGATTTGGAATTAGGCGCGGTTGTTTTTGCATTAAAGACTTGGAGGCACTACTTATATGGGGTCAAAAGTATTATATATACCGACCACAAAAGTCTTCAACACATATTTAATCAGAAACAACTGAATATGAGGCAGCGTAGGTGGATTGAATTATTGAATGATTACGACTTTGAGATTCGTTACCACCCGGGGAAGGCAAATGTGGTAGCCGATGCCTTGAGCAGGAAGGACAGAGAACCCATTCGAGTAAAATCTATGAATATAATGATTCATAATAACCTTACTACTCAAATAAAGGAGGCGCAACAAGGAGTTTTAAAAGAGGGAAATTTAAAGGATGAAATACCCAAAGGATCGGAGAAGCATCTTAATATTCGGGAAGACGGAACCCGGTATAGGGCTGAAAGGATTTGGGTACCAAAATTTGGAGATATGAGAGAAATGGTACTTAGAGAAGCTCATAAAACTAGATACTCAATACATCCTGGAACGGGGAAGATGTACAAGGATCTCAAGAAACATTTTTGGTGGCCGGGTATGAAAGCCGATGTTGCTAAATACGTAGGAGAATGTTTGACGTGTTCTAAGGTCAAAGCTGAGCATCAGAAACCATCAGGTCTACTTCAACAACCCGAAATCCCGGAATGGAAATGGGAAAACATTACCATGGATTTCATCACTAAATTGCCAAGGACTGCAAGTGGTTTTGATACTATATGGGTAATAGTTGATCGTCTCACCAAATCAGCACACTTCCTACCAATAAGAGAAGATGACAAGATGGAGAAGTTAGCACGACTGTATTTGAAGGAAGTCGTCTCCAGACATGGAATACCAATCTCTATTATCTCTGATAGGGATGGCAGATTTATTTCAAGATTCTGGCAGACATTACAGCAAGCATTAGGAACTCGTCTAGACATGAGTACTGCCTATCATCCACAAACTGATGGGCAGAGCGAAAGGACGATACAAACGCTTGAAGACATGCTACGAGCATGTGTTATTGATTTCGGAAACAGTTGGGATCGACATCTACCGTTAGCAGAATTTTCCTACAACAACAGCTACCATTCAAGCATTGAGATGGCGCCGTTTGAAGCACTTTATGGTAGAAAGTGCAGGTCTCCGATTTGTTGGAGTGAAGTGGGGGATAGACAGATAACAGGTCCTGAGATTATACAAGAAACTACCGAGAAGATCATCCAAATTCAACAACGGTTGAAAACCGCCCAAAGTCGACAAAAGAGCTACGCTGACATTAAAAGAAAAGATATAGAATTTGAAATTGGAGAGATGGTCATGCTTAAAGTTGCACCTTGGAAAGGCGTTGTTCGATTTGGTAAACGAGGGAAATTAAATCCAAGGTATATTGGACCATTCAAGATTATTGATCGTGTCGGACCAGTAGCTTACCGACTTGAGTTACCTCAACAACTCGCGGCTGTACATAACACTTTCCACGTCTCGAATTTGAAGAAATGTTTTGCTAAAGAAGATGTCACTATTCCGTTAGATGAGATCCAAATCAACGAAAAACTTCAATTCATCGAAGAACCCGTCGAAATAATGGATCGTGAGGTTAAAAGACTTAAGCAAAACAAGATACCAATTGTTAAGGTTCAATGGAATGCTCGTAGAGGACCTGAGTTCACCTGGGAGCATGAAGATAAGATGAAGAAGAAATACCCGCATCTATTTCCAGAAGATTCGTCAACACCTTCAACAGCTTAAAATTTCGGGACGAAATTTATTTAACGGGTAGGTACTGTAGTGACCCGAACTTTTCCATGTTTATATATATTAACTGAGATTGATATTTATATGATTAAATGTTTCCAACATGTTAAGCAATCAAACTTGTTAAGACTTGATTAATTGAAATATGTTTCATATAGACAATTGACCACCCAAGTTGACCGGTGATTCACGAACGTTAAAACTTGTAAAAACTATATGATGACATATATATGGATATATATATAGTTAACATGATACTATGATAAGTAAACATATCATTAAGTATATTAACAATGAACTACATATGTAAAAACAAGACTACTAACTTAATGATTTTTAAACGAGACATATATGTAACGATTATCGTTGTAAAGACATTTAATGTATATATATCATATTAAGAGATATTCATACATGATAATATCATGATAATATAATAATTTAAAATCTCATTTAATATTATAAACATTGGGTTAACAACATTTAACAAGATCGTTAACCTAAAGGTTTCAAAACAACACTTACATGTAACGACTAACGATGACTTAACGACTCAGTTAAAATGTATATACATGTAGTGTTTTAATATGTATTTATACACTTTTGAAAGACTTCAATACACTTATCAAAATACTTCTACTTAACAAAAATGCTTACAATTACATCCTCGTTCAGTTTCATCAACAATTCTACTCGTATGCACCCGTATTCGTACTCGTACAATACACAGCTTTTAGATGTATGTACTATTGGTATATACACTCCAATGATCAGCTCTTAGCAGCCCATGTGAGTCACCTAACACATGTGGGAACCATCATTTGGCAACTAGCATGAAATATCTCATAAAATTACAAAAATATGAGTAATCATTCATGACTTATTTACATGAAAACAAAATTACATATCCTTTATATCTAATCCATACACCAACGACCAAAAACACCTACAAACACTTTCATTCTTCAATTTTCTTCATCTAATTGATCTCTCTCAAGTTCTATCTTCAAGTTCTAAGTGTTCTTCATAAATTCCAAAAGTTCTAGTTTCATAAAATCAAGAATACTTTCAAGTTTGCTAGCTCACTTCCAATCTTGTAAGGTGATCATCCAACCTCAAGAAATCTTTGTTTCTTACAGTAGGTTATCATTCTAATACAAGGTAATAATCATATTCAAACTTTGGTTCAATTTCTATAACTATAACAATCTTATTTCAAGTGATGATCTTACTTGAACTTGTTTTCGTGTCATGATTCTGCTTCAAGAACTTCGAGCCATCCAAGGATCCATTGAAGCTAGATCCATTTTTCTCTTTTCCAGTAGGTTTATCCAAGGAACTTAAGATAGTAATGATGTTCATAACATCATTCAATTCATACATATAAAGCTATCTTATTCGAAGGTTTAAACTTGTAATCACTAGAACATAGTTTAGTTAATTCTAAACTTGTTCGCAAACAAAAATTAATCCTTCTAACTTGACTTTTAAAATCAACTAAACACATGTTCTATATCTATATGATATGCTAACTTAATGATTTAAAACCTGGAAACACGAAAAACACCGTAAAACCGGATTTACGCCGTCGTAGTAACATCGCGGGCTGTTTTGGGTTAGTTAATTAAAAACTATGATAAACTTTGATTTAAAAGTTGTTATTCTGAGAAAATTATTTTTATTATGAACATGAAACTATATCCAAAAATTATGGTTAAACTCAAAGTGGAAGTATGTTTTCTAAAATGGTCATCTAGACGTCGTTCTTTCGACTGAAATGACTACCTTTACAAAAATGACTTGTAACTTATTTTTCCGACTATAAACCTATACTTTTTCTATTTAGATTCATAAAATAGAGTTCAATATGAAACTATAGCAATTTGATTCACTCAAAACGGATTTAAAATGAAGAAGTTATGGGTAAAACAAGATTGGATAATTTTTCTCATTTTTGCTACGTGAAAATTGGTAACAAATCTATTCCAACCATAACTTAATCAACTTGTATTGTATATTATGTAATCTTGAGATACCATAGACACGTATACAATGTTTCGACCTATCATGTCGACACATCTATATATATTTCGGAACAACCATAGACACTCTATATGTGAATGTTGGAGTTAGCTATACAGGGTTGAGGTTGATTCCAAAATATATTTAGTTTGAGTTGTGATCAATACTGAGATACGTATACACTGGGTCGTGGATTGATTCAAGATAATATTTATCGATTTATTTCTGTACATCTAACTGTGGACAACTAGTTGTAGGTTACTAACGAGGACAGCTGACTTAATAAACTTAAAACATCAAAATATATTAAAAGTGTTGTAAATATATTTTGAACATACTTTGATATATATGTATATATTGTTATAGGTTCGTGAATCAACCAGTGGCCAAGTCTTACTTCCCGACGAAGTAAAAATCTGTGAAAGTGAGTTATAGTCCCACTTTTAAAATCTAATATTTTTGGGATGAGAATACATGCAGGTTTTATAAATGATTTACAAAATAGACACAAGTACGTGAAACTACATTCTATGGTTGAATTATCGAAATCGAATATGCCCCTTTTTATTAAGTCTGGTAATCTAAGAATTAGGGAACAGACACCCTAATTGACGCGAATCCTAAAGATAGATCTATCGGGCCCAACAAGCCCCATCCAAAGTACCGGATGCTTTAGTACTTCGAAATTTATATCATATCCGAAGGGTGTCCCGGAATGATGGGGATATTCTTATATATGCATCTTGTTAATGTCGGTTACCAGGTGTTCACCATATGAATGATTTTTATCTCTATGTATGGGATGTGTATTGAAATATGAAATCTTGTGGTCTATTATTATGATTTGATATATATAGGTTAAACCTATAACTCACCAACATTTTTGTTGACGTTTTAAGCATGTTTATTCTCAGGTGATTATTAAAAGCTTCCGTTGTCGCATACTTAAATAAGGACTAGATTTGGAGTCCATGCTTGTATGATATTGTGTAAAAACTGCATTTAAGAAACTTATTTTGTTGTAACATATTTGTATTGTAAACCATTATGTAATGGTCGTGTGTAAACAGGATATTTTAGATTATCATTATTTGATAATCTACGTAAAGCTTTTTAAACCTTTATTGATGAAATAAAGGTTATGGTTTGTTTTAAAATGAATGCAGTCATTGAAAAACGTCTCATATAGAGGTCAAAACCTCGCAACGAAATCAATTAATATGGAACGTTTTTAATCAATAAGAACGGGACATTTCAATATGCATCAAGGATGAGAACCATGATGAACATCAAGCACCAAGACCACCGGAACCCTTTTAAACTCACTGTTCTGTCCAAAACCTACTGACCTGATGCTTCTGGAACATACCAGTAGACCTGGGCTGTTCTAACCTTGATTTTTAGATAGAACTTTTCGAGTAGATAACTTTTCATATAGGACTCATCTTAATCCGAGTTACGGTTTAGGATTTATGGCCCTCCGATCGTTACTATGTCCTTTAACGTTGTGCAGAAATTTCTGACCTACTCGCACTTAGACCGCCGCCACGGTCTAACCAAGACGAGTTTGCTTCTGTAAATTTTACCACACTTAAGGGACTCATAGACGGAGCCATGGCTACTGGTCTCACCTTAATTCAGTAAGGGTAGAGGCCGTGGTGACTGACTGAAGTCAGACTTTGTTGAAAACTACTTTCATAAACGAAACTTACTTTACGCCTTTTGTTTGATGATGAATGATGATGACCATTAAGACCTTAATTACATACTTTTAAACCTATTAAGACGATTTACTGACTTAGTACTATTTGACTTAGGTTGAGGACTTCGGACCATTTACTTGCACACATTTCCCGACTACTACTTTACCGCTACATATCATTGTGAGTTATAGCATTCCCTTTTTACTTTAACTTATTTTGGGAACTAAGAATACATGCGGATTTTATGTTTTACATACTAGGCACGAGTACTTAAACTATATATGTGTGGGTTATACAACGGCATAAACATTCCCTTTAGCTCGGTAACGTTTAATCATTGGTTTTTGAACCATGAACGCGAATCTTAGATATGGATCCATAGGGTTTGACATCCCCACTCGGGCTAGTAGCGCTAGCATTTAACAAGTGTTTAATACTTCGTATACATACGTACTTGCCAAGTGTACTTTCAGGGGGTATAAACGTTAAGTTAGTTACCAAGTGCCCACGGTTAACATATACTTTATCATACTGTTTTGAAACGCTCTTTGTAGCACTGAAATCTCGTGGCCTACCTTACATACTGTTATACTTAAACTATAGCACACCAACCTTTGTGTTGACGTTTTTAAGCATGTATTTCTCAGGTGCTTGAGGTTGCTTCCGCTGTGTACTAGTCGTGCTGTAGAACCCGCTGCCTAGAGTTGTTATCGCATGACTACTTATCTTGCATTCAAACTTATTTACTTTTGAAACTATGTTATGTAACGACCTTTGGGGTCACGTACACTTATTTATTTGCTTCTACTTAGTGAAGCATGCATTTGAAATGTAAAACATTTGATGTCGGTTATGACATCACCTTTTTATCGTGAATGCAACTTCTTTAATTACAGCATATAGTACTTAACCTTGTAATGATCCTGTTGTTGATGATTCGTACATGATGGTTTTGTACGGGGCATCACAATCTCTGTATCCCTCCTCTTGTTGCCGTTACTGCATCTCTTCCACCGGCCTTCGGCACCTCGTCGGAGGTACGGCTAGTTTCTTTTCCGCTTATTTTTTGTTTCTTCACTCGGATCTACTCCTTTGGCCCTTGTCCGGTGGTTCGAGATTTTCGTCGAGCTTTTCTTCTCTATTCCGGCGGCAGGCGGCGAGTATACGGAGGTGACTTCACGTACTCTGCTTTCCGGAGGTAGTTTAAGGTTTGTTCTCTGGTTGTTTCGTTTCTATCATGATGTGGGTTGTTGGTCGCCACTTGTTTCACGTGCCAGGCGACTCTTGCCGGCCTCTTTTCTTTTTCTTCGCAGGCAGCGAGTCCTCGTGAGGGCTCTGTGTTAGTTCTAGATTTGACGACCGATTTTTTTGGTGAGTTGCTTTATTTTCCGGCGAGTGGTCTGAGAGTCGGAGTTTTACTCCGGCGTTTTTGCCGGTCTAGTACCGGTTTTCTTTTTCCTTTTTGTTCCTAGGTCTGTTTAGGTGATTGGGTTGTGGCGTGCTTTTCTCCTTTCCCGTTTTCTGGTCAGATCTAGGCGTCAGAGTTTTCTGGCGTGTTTCTTCCTTTCCGGCACTTGCTGGGTCTTATATTTTCCAAAATGGCGAGCTTTTTCGCTTTCATCGTCCGGTTCCTCTGTTTTGGTTGGAAATGGTAGTCCGACGACTTTTCTTTTCTTTCCGTCTTCTCCTCGGATCTCTACAGCTCCCTTGTCTGCTTCGGCTGTTGTCCTTTTAGGTGGTGGTTTCTGTCCGCCTGAGTTTTGATCGGTACAGTCGCCCAACTCTTTAAGGCTGTTAACTGTTGTTGTCTCTTCCTCGGTTTCGTTTTCTTGTTTCCTTTTTCGTCTGTTCCATCTTCCTCATCGTCGGGTTTGGTGCGGACCATTCAGGCGTTGTTGCCGCCTTAGCGGTTTTACCACTAAGCGCCAATAAATTGGTTCTCTATGGAGTTTCTTTCTGTTGTTTCTCGATTTTCTGCGGATTGGGTTTCGGCTGGCTAGGGTTTCTGAGTGGATCTTCAGGTTTTCTCAGTTATGCTGGTTATCGAGAGTTCTCTTTGGTTTTCTGGTTGCGGTCTCGAGGCGGGTGTTCTTGGGTTGCCCGGCGGGCGGTTTTGGGGCAGGTTCACATGTCGTGGAAGGAGTCGTTGATTGAGGGGCGTGTAGAACGTGGTTGGTGCTTGCTGATTGCGGTTCGGGAGTAGTCGTTTGTTAGGTTTGATTATCTAGTTGGTGGTTACGTCACGGGTAATGTTAGATGCGTCTGGGGTTGGTTTCCGAGCATCTATGGTTGTTATTCAATTGTATTTCTCAATGTAATTTGTATCAATGTAGTGTAATAGATAGATGGTACTCAATTGCGGTTCTTGTTGAACGCGCGTATTATGTAACACTACTGGATTGTCAGATGTTTTCTTTATATATATATATATATATATATATATATATATATATATATATATATATAATATGTATTTCGCCAAAAAAAAATATATAACATATAAAAATATTAATGATGATTCTTAATTATACACTTTGTGTTTCAACCAATGAGAAGAGTTTATTCTGATAAGAGAAGATTTCTGATTGGTGAAACTGTGTGTAAAAAGTAAGTGGACACTTATAATGAGACTTATAATGGGATGGACGGTGTATATTTTTTATTATTTATTTATTATTATAATTTATAATGATACAAAAATATATGCAATATATGTCTAGTAGTCCTCAGAGTTTGTGCCCTCAAATACACTGAAAATATTGTTGAAGGAAGAGTGGATGAAAATTAAAATATATATACTAAAAGTAATAAAATTAATAAAAAAAATAAAATAATAAATTATTTAACAGAAAGTTATATAAAAATTTAAAAAAGAAAAAAAAAACAAAATAAAAATATCATTCAAATTTTTTTTTTTTAAATAGATCTTGACCCGACCCAATTCATTTGAACCGACTCGTAAACTTTGTTGTGAACGTTGTTGAATGTCATGTCACACGGTGGACAAAAATAACACCCTATAGGATATATAATCTTATATATAACTCATATATATAATGGTCTAAAAATAAGTATTTTAAGTGTAATTTGTAATCTTGTAATTTGTTCTTGTAAACGAAATGTTTAAAGTGAGCCTCATGGGCTCATGGCTGATAGCTCATGTCACCCCATTAACAAGGTTGAAATGTGCCTTAAAAAAGTAGTAGTTCTTCAACGATTTGATGATAGGTTAGTATTATTTTTCTATCAATTTAATTTTCACATCATTTATTCATATTTATATCCATATTCATTAAATTGATCGAGCCAATGAATATTCATAATCCATTGAATATTCAGAAAAGAAAAATTTAGAAATTTTTTTCTGTTTGGATTAATTATGAGGGTAAGTATTCCCACTTCATAGGCCCATACTCTAATTTATACAGACCGACAAGTTTACCCTCTGCCTGATTCTAACCCTTTACTGAACACCACAATATCCAACCTAAGTGAAATTCGAACCCGAGACCTCTTGATCGAGTCAATGAATATTCATAATCCATTGAATATTCAGAAAAGAGAAAGTTAGAAGGTTTTATTCAGTTTGGGTTAATCAAGAGGGTAAGTATCCCGACCTCATTGGCCCATACTCTAATTTATACAGCCCGACAAATTTACTTTGTGGCTGATTCTAACCCTTTACTGACCACCACAATATCCAACCTAAGTAGAATTCGAACCCAAAACCTTGATATCGGCTAAAAAGTCACGTTTTCACCCCGGTATTGAGGCCCAAAAACAATAAAGTTCCAACCTTTATTGCCAAAATACTCGCTTTGTCGGTTAAAATTGAAGATCAAGAAATTACAAAGACTGTACAAAAAGAATCAATAGAATCGGAGCTAAAATCAAGATTCTAGAGTGAAAACGGTGAAAGACAACTTACGACCCCGAAAACCAAGTTACGATCCCGAAAACGAGCAAAACGATCCAAGCAAATCGCAAGACTAGGGGCAAAACCGGCTTGCCAAGCCGGCCTGCCACACCGGCCTGCATATGGGAGCTGGCTTGCTAATGGGATTGGCCATCGGCAACAGGAAATGGGCCTAGGAAACGGGCTGCCTGGCACCGGCCTATGGCACCAGTTGTGAAAACCCGGAAATTTCTGACCAAATTTAAACTTTAATCTTTATATGTTTCTGACATGATAAGCAAAGTCTGTAATGTTGAATCTCAAGAATTTTAAACTATGTTCATACATTCATTTAACCTCGACCAAATTCCGACGATTCACGAACCATTATATAATTGGATATGAATATGTATATATATGTATATGTATATATTATAACTTGAGAATATTAACAAAGTATTAAACGTATAATTCTTTACATGAACGTATTTATTTCAATATGTTTATCGATGGAATTAGAAGATGATATCAAATGAATGAATTATCAGATACATTGTGATTAAGATTACGGGTCTCTGTTATGAGGTCCACTAAGATTTGAGAAATCTATTTTTTTAACAATATGCGAAATAAATGGTCTACAAGTATAAACATATTATAAAACTTTAAGATTATTAAAGTTATTACTATTATCTTTATTGTTATAAATTTTAGAAATTATATAAAATGATTTGAGTGTCACGTCTTCTTCTATAAAACGGATCTAATGAACCACTTTTGAAAATGTGTTATTGATGATAAGGATAAAGGTTTTTACAGTATTCTAAACTTTAGAATCTTTCTAGAAACCTTTTGACAAAGTATAGATGATAATGGTTTGTGATTCAATAAAATATAAATAAATATAACGAAGATTAAAAACGTGTTTTAAAACTTATTGATTAGTAAAAATATTTTTTTATATATATATAAGTATATATATAGGAAATTCCAAATCATTCTTGTAAACAATAGTGGTACTCGTTCAATTGATATTTCAATAAGTTGATTGAACTTGTGAAAGCTAAGTTTTTAAAGTGTAAACATTATTTGATATTATATTTTCTATTATTTAAAAGATTTAGAATTTATATTTTTATAAACTTTA
Source organism: Rutidosis leptorrhynchoides (assembly GCF_046630445.1). NCBI lineage: Eukaryota > Viridiplantae > Streptophyta > Magnoliopsida > Asterales > Asteraceae > Rutidosis > Rutidosis leptorrhynchoides. The sequence goes on along the minus strand of NC_092336.1, from coordinate 307,586,974 downwards.
AATATAATTAGTTTTGAAAAACTATAAATTATATCGTTAGATAAAGATTTCAAATACATATATATTTGTTATAAAAATTTCTAAATGATAATATGTATATTTTATAAATGACAAAATATAATATTTAGTTATATAACTAATTGATTATATTTATATTTCTTATAATAAATATTATTTAATATATTTTAACAAATATCGAGTAGTCAATTTAAAGAAGTAAATGACCAAAACACTTGAACGTTTAAGTTACACTTTGAGTGGGATAGTTTTTCATTGATTTAAGTCTAGTTATTGAAAAAGGTACATGTCGCGTAAGGTAAAGTGCTAGTTTTCTAAGCGTACGAAACTTCGTTTGAAAAACTGGAACCATGACATTAGTCGAGTGACAACGTCCAAGTCAATGGAACTAATTTTACACGTTAACTATATAAGTAAATATAATATAATATTTATATAATTATATAAATTAAATATATTATATATATGATAATATTATAAAGTGTCGGTAGCCTTGATCGAATGCAACATGAGCTGGAGAAGGACCCCATGCGATCGCATGGGAATCCCTCTACCAAGCCATGCAATTGCATGGCACATGGATTCAGCAAAAGTCTATAAAACGCATCGGATTCGGTTCATTCAACACACACACATATCAATCTATATCTCTCTGTATTTATTTATATCATCATTATTATTATTATTATTATTATTATTATTATTATTATTATTATTATTATTATTATTATTATTATTATTATTATTAATCATATGATTATTATTAGCAGTATTAGGAGTAACTATTAATAGTATCATACATAAAATACTACGACGAGGTTCTGCTCGCATGTTTTCAAATGAGTTTTTGAGAGGGATAGAGCTAAGGAAATTATGGGTTATAGCTATGGAGGTTATGGGTAATATTCGGGGTTATGCTCGTGAGATCAATCTAGTGTTTATCATCTCCGTTTCGTCTACGTACTTTCCTACAATATTGAATCACAATATTGATACGTGAGCACTCATAACTTAACTTTAATATATTATTAGTGTATCCCTGACTAGTGGTCGAGTATATTTGATTATGCATGCTTGTACGTTTAATATTATCGTTAGATAGGTTATGATGAATCCTGAATTTAATACATATGCTACTAGGATAAGGTATATAATATGCATGTCGTTGGAAAGCTGACGAAAAATTAATAACTTTTCATTTAGAAAGCGTATGATTTCGATGAACGGTTTAAAAGATATCGTCAATTGAATTATCTATAATTTTAAGTATTTATTGTTTAAATGATTATTATTATCGTTATCGTTATCGTTATCGTTATCGTCGTTATTATCGTCATTATTATTAGTATCTAATAATCAATATTATTATCATTGTTATTATTATTATTATTATTAAAATAATTAATATTTTTATTAAAACTATCATTTTAATATTTTTATCGTTATTATTATTAAAAGTATCATTAATATTAAAACTATCATTTTTTATTAAAATTATAATTTTAATAGAAATATCATTGTTATTATTAAATATCATTATTATTATTATTATCATTTTAGTATTATTATTATTAAAAATTATCATTTTGAATAGAATTATTATTTTTAAAATATTATAAATAATAAAAAATATCGTAATTATTAAAATTATCATGATTAGAATAATCATTTTATTATTATTATTAGAATAATAATAGTTATTATTATTATTATAAAATAATACAACTTTTATTCATTATTATTATTATCAACATTATTTTTATCAAATAAATATGAGATACAAAGATATTTTTACCACACGTAATATAATTACATTAATAATACATACCACTATATTTTTATGATATTAAGTGAACTTAATAAATTTTATTACTTGAGATATATAAAAATATATTTTTATCATATATAAATTTTAATATAAATTTTATTAATAAATGACTTGTATTAATTACTCTAATAAAATCTGATAAATGTATGTAAATACATATAACGACTATATTTAAATTATAATAAACATGTATAGATTTTGGAAGCTATTTTGGGTCAAGTTGACTTTTGCATGATAATCTCGAGCATTAGGATTGTGATACACTATGACTTGACCTAAATTGTTAGACAGATATTGACCAACATATAAATATATATTCTTAATAGAGGTTCGTGAATCCAAGGCCAACATTGCATTGTTTAGTGCCGTCATTTGCATTATTGCTACGAAATACAGTATCGTGAGTTTCATTACTCCCTTTTTATATATATTCTTGGGACTGAGAATATGTAACATCCCGTCTTTTTTCGTTTACTTTTCGTTATACTAATTTAAATTCCGTTATATAATTATAACATCCTCCGTTAATACGCGTTTTAATTTATCTCGTTTAGGTAATTCACGCACCCGATTCAAACTTGAGGGACTAAACTTGGCAAGATGCCAAACATTTGACTAGGTCAAATGGTCAAGCCTCTCTCATCCATTCATTCTTCACCTCCCTCCCTAATACTTCCATTCTTTTTCTCTCAAACAACCAAACAAAGAATCATCATCTATTTTGAATCGAGCAAGCACCAACTCAAACAAATTACATATTCGGAATCCTTGCATCTTCCTCTTCAAATCCATACTAATCTCATTGCATTTGGGTAACTTTCTAAAAACACTAGATTTTGTGTTCTTGATGTTTTTAACTTATAAAAGTGTTAATTAGTGTCTATGGCTCAAGTCTAATATGAATATATGATTTGTATGCTCGATCTTGTTATTTTAAGTAACTAGCAAGAACTTGAAAGTTGGTGTGTTTGATTTTGTGATTTGGTTGCTTAAATGTTGTTAAATGTTAAAAGTTCATGTATTAAATGTGTTACTAGCATCACTAGCTTCATTTTGATGTGTAGGTCGATTAAGGAAACTTCATTAACATGATTATTGTTTTGGTGATTTGGGTTAGGGTTTGATAGGCTTGATTATGAACTTTGATGCATTAAATGCTATGAAATGTTGTTGATAAGTGTTAAGTTGCAATGTGTGTTTAATTACCTTCGAAACGACATATCATACATGTAAATTGGTTGCCCGAATCATGAAATGCATTTAGTGGACTTGAATGTAATAAATGGTGAACATTTAATGCGATTTTGGTTGATGTAAATGTTAAATTGATTGATGAAATGTGCTTAGTTGCGTTCCTCGTCAAAATACCTTTCCGATGATATAAGATACATGTTTTGATTGTTTGCGGATCATAAAATGTGATTGTTTGAAGTTTAGTTCGTGCACTTGTGTGTTTTCAGCAAAGCAGGTCTGTGCACTAATCTAGACGCCGTCCAGATTCTTGGACGCCGTTCAGCCAATCTGGACGCCGTCTAGATGAACTGCCAGGTTCTGATTTGGTTGGTCGTTTACCGTTAAATTCTAACTATGCTACGCACCTCCGATTCACATGTATCTTATTCTAACATGCTTATATATGATTAAAAACCTCATAAAAATAGTTCGGGACCCGACCCGAACATGTTGACTTTTTCATTGACTTTGACTTGACCAAAGTTGACTTTTGTTTAAACTTAATCAAATACTTATGCAATCATCCTAACATGCTTTTACACTTGAATCATGCATGAAACTTGGCAATGTGATTCACATGTTATATGTAATCGAGTCGTAACGAGCCATAGGACTAATTGAACAACTTTGACCCATCGTGTTTACCGTTATTGATACAATCTACTTGTTTAGGTCAAGACTAGCATTCGTTCTTGCACACGTTACTTTGTGAAGTACCTTATTTACTCGTGCACTCAAGGTGAGATCATAGTCCCACCTTTTCAACAACTTTTACTTTTAAACTATGGGATGAGAAACATATACGTATCATACTTTTATGCTTTGAACACAAGTACGAAAACAAACATTCCTCAGCGAGTTAGAACAAAAAGCCTCAATTCAATTATCATTAATTACACTTGCAGGGTGTAAACGTGAACTTATATTATGTGATCACATTAGGCTTGACGAGCCCTCATTCGGACGGTTCGCTACCGTTAGCGGATGAAATATATTTTCGAGTATAGTGTATGTTTTAACACTACGTAACAGGGTACAAAACAGTTAAGTCTTGATAATTGGGTGCTCGCGAACATACTTTTGGAATACAAACGATTTGGATAATCAACTATATTAAATCTCGTGGTTCAAAAACAACGTTACTATTACACCTATGATTTCACCAATGTTTTTAGTTGACAGTTTTCTATATGTTTTCTCAGGTCCTTGAACGCTAGGTGATACATGCTTCCGCACTTTATTTTTGATACTTGCTTGGATGTCGAGTATACATGCATACGTGGAGCGTCTTTTGACTTAACTTAATTTGTGTCGCATATGTTTCAATTGTACTTAAAACGTTGTAACATGTTTAGACATCGAACTACTTTGTAAATGTCATACCTCCAAATAGGACTGGGGAAATATGACTTCACAATATCACAACACAAGTATGTAAAAATGAGAACGACTCTATATGAGACGTTTTATTTGATAACCAATGTACTAAAGCAGCGGAATGTACTAAGTCATTACAATTGTATACATTAATGTTCGAATGCAATAGTATAAATGTATAAATGCGGACTCCAAAAGCAGCAAAGTCCAAATAGCAAATAATCTTTAGCAATCTTCACCTGAGACAAAACATGCTTAAAGTGTCAACTAAAATGGTTGAGTGAACAACACAGGTTTAATATATAGTTTTAGACCACAAGATTTAGTTATCAAAAGTAAATGTTGAAGTTATGATATCGAAATGTAAACAAAGTTACCCCTGGACACCTTGAACTGTTAGTGTCGTAATCATTATTATGTAACCAAAGACCAACGGTCAAATGGTTAGAGACGTCACTCTCAATAGCGCTATTCACAATAACTAAGCTTACCAAAATTCTAGTAATTAACGATATCATGGTAGGGATTTAGCATGAATCAAAGTATGTCAGCACAGTTAAACAGTTTGCGGGTACTTGTGTCTAAGCGTAAAACAGTTTAAAAGCAAGCATGTGTCTCACCCCAAAAGTTATAAAATAAGTAATAGAGAAAGTTAAAAAGTGAGGCTATGAAGTTCACCTTAATAGCAGATAGATATTCCACGCAAGTTATATGATCGGAGTGTTGAACACGGAGATCTCAACCTAGAGATATTATGTTCGATTACTTAATGTCTAATAGACGTAATGTTTGTTTATTAATATAGCAAACTATATTTACAGTGACCGTTCTCGAGAAAAATTATATTTATATAAGTGATATTATACTTAAGTGTTACTTTATAGATAAGTGTATAGGTTATACTAATTATAATATTATTATTTAATTAATCAACTATTGTATATACTTATCATTATATGCTACGTGTATAATTATATCTATGTGATACATACATATATATTCTTTTATTTATTATTATACATGTATGTGTTCAATACTATATGATATATATATATAGTAGGTGTATGTATTACATATATAATAGTGTAAGATGGTACATATACATATATATACCTATTACTTTTCTTATTATTTACTAACTTATAGAACTTACACAATACACATTCATACATACATACACACGTGCATATATATACATATATACACATACATATACACGTATATATATATTTACCTATACACACACACACACACACATATATACAGTGTATACATGCACATATGTACGTATGCATGCATGCATGCATGCATGTGTACCATTATCATTATTATTTACCAATCTTCTCTCGTACATAATGTAGTGACCCGAAATTTTCCATGTTTATATATATTAATTGAGATTGATATTTACATGATTAAATGTTTCCAACATGTTAAGCAATCAAACTTGTTAAGACTTGATTAATTGAAATATGTTTCATATAGACAATTGACCACCCAAGTTGACCGGTGATTCACGAACGTTAAAACTTGTAAAAACTATATGATGACATATATATGGATATATATATAGTTAACATGATACTATGATAAGTAAACATATCATTAAGTATATTAACAATGAACTACATATGTAAAAACAAGACTACTAACTTAATGATTTTTAAACGAGACATATATGTAACGATTATCGTTGTAAAGACATTTAATGTATATATATCATATTAAGAGATATTCATACATGATAATATCATGATAATATAATAATTTAAAATCTCATTTGATATTATAAACATTGGGTTAACAAAATTTAACAAGATCGTTAACCTAAAGGTTTCAAAACAACACTTACATGTAACGACTAACGATGACTTAACGACTCAGTTAAAATGTATATACATGTAGTGTTTTAATATGTATTTATACACTTTTGAAAGACTTCAATACACTTATCAAAATACTTCTACTTAACAAAAATGCTTACAATTACATCCTCGTTCAGTTTCATCAACAATTCTACTCGTATGCACCCGTATTCGTGCTCGTACAATACACAGCTTTTAGATGTATGTACTATTGGTATATACACTCCAATGATCAGCTCTTATCAGCTCATGTGAGTCACCTAACATATGTGGGAACCATCATTTGGCAACTAGCATGAAATATCTCATAAAATTACAAAAATATGAGTAATCATTCATGACTTATTTACATAAAAACAAAATTACATATCCTTTATATCTAATCCTTACACCAACGACCAAAAACACCTACAAACACTTTCATTCTTCAATTTTATTCATCTAATTGATCTCTCTCAAGTTCTATCTTCAAGTTCTAAGTGTTCTTCATATATTCTACAAGTTCTAGTTTCATAAAATCAAGAATACTTCCAAGATTGCAAGTTTACTTCCAAGTTTTCTAAATCCATTCCAAGTAATCATCCAAGATTAAGAAACCTTTGTTACTTATAGTAGATTATCTTTCTAATACAAGGTAATAATCATATTCAAACTTTAATTCAATTTCTATAACTATAACAATCTTATTTCAGTGGAAATCTTACTTGAAATTGTTTTCGTGTCATGATTCTGCTTCAAGAACTTTCAAGCCATCCAAGGATCCTTTGAAGCTAGATCTATTTTTCTCATTTCCAGTAGGTTTATCCAAGGAACTTGAGGTAGTAATGTTGTTCATAATATCATTCGATTCATACATATAAAGCTATCTTATTCGAAGGTTTAAACTTGTAATCACTAGAACATAGTTTAGTTAATTCTAAACTTGTTCGCAAATAAAAGTTAATCCTTCTAACTTGACTTTTAAAATCAACTAAACACATGTTCTATATCTATATGATATGCTAACTTAATGATTTAAAACCTGGAAAAACGAAAAACACCGTAAAACCGGATTTACGCCGTCGTAGTAACACCGCGGGCTGCTTTGGGTTAGTTAATTAAAAACTATGATAAACTTTGATTTAAAATTTGTTATTCTGGGAAAATGATTTTTATTTTGAACATGAAACTATATCCACAAATTATGGTTAAACTCAAAGTGGAAGTATGTTTTCTAAAATGGTCATCTAGACGTCGTTCTTTCGACTGAAATGACTACCTTTACAAAAACGACTTGTAACTTATTTTTCTGACTATAAACCTATACTTTTTCTGTTTAGATTCATAAAATAGAGTTCAATATGAAACCACAGCAATTTGATTCACTCAAAACGGATTTAAAATGAAGGAGTTATGGGTAAAACAAGATTGGATAATTTTTCTCATTTTAGCTACGTGAAAATTGGTAACAAATCTATTCCAACCATAACTTAATCAACTTGTATTGTATATTATGTAATCTTGAGATACCATAGACACGTATACAATGTTTCGACCTATCATGTCGACACATCTATATATATTTCGGAACAACCATAGACACTCTATATGTGAATGTTGGAGTTAGCTATACAGGGTTGAGGTTGATTCCAAAATATATATAGTTTGAGTTGTGATCAATACTGAGATACGTATACACTGGGTCATGGATTGATTCAAGATAATATTTATCGATTTATTTCTGTACATCTAACTGTGAACAACTAGTTGTAGGTTACTAACGAGGACAGCTGACTTAATAAACTTAAAACATCAAAATATATTAAAAGTGTTGTAAATATATTTTGAACATACTTTGATATATATGTATATATTGTTATAGGTTCGTGAATCAACCAGTGGCCAAGTCTTACTTCCCGACAAAGTAAAAATCTGTGAATGTGAGTTATAGTCCCACTTTTAAAATCTAATATTTTTGGGATGAGAATACATGCAGGTTTTATAAATGATTTACAAAATAGACACAAGTACGTGAAACTACATTCTATGGTTGAATTATCGAAATCGAATATGCCCCTTTTTATTAAGTCTGGTAATCTAAGAATTAGGGAACAGACACCCTAATTGACGCGAATCCTAAAGAGAGATCTATTGGGCCTAACAAACCCCATCTAAAGTACCGGATGCTTTAGTACTTCGAAATTTATATCATATCCGAAGGGTGTCCCGGAATGATGGGGATATTCTTATATATGCATCTTGTTAATGTCGGTTACCAGGTGTTCACCATATGAATGATTTTTATCTCTATGTATGGGATGTGTATTGAAATATGAAATCTTGTGGTCTATTATTATGATTTGATATATATAGGTTAAACCTATAACTCACCAACATTTTTGTTGACGTTTTAAGCATGTTTATTCTCAGGTGATTATTAAGAGCTTCCGCTGTCGCATACTTAAATAAGGACGATATTTGGAGTCCATGCTTGTATGATATTGTGTAAAAACTGCATTCAAGAAACTTATTTTGTTGTAACATATTTGTATTGTAAACCATTATGTAATGGTCGTGTGTGAAATGTCCCGTTCTTATTGATTAAAAACGTTCCATATTAATTGATTTCTTTGCGAGGTTTTGACCCCTATATGAGACGTTTTTCAAAGACTGCATTCATTTTAAAACAAACCATAACCTTTATTTCATCAATAAAGGTTTAAAAAGCTTTACGTAGATTATCAAATAATGATAATCTAAAATATCCTGTTTACACACGACCATTACATAATGGTTTACAATACAAATATGTTACAACAAAATAAGTTTCTTGAATGCAGTTTTTACACAATATCATACAAGCATGGACTCCAAATCTCGTCCTTATTTAAGTATGCGACAGCGGAAGCTCTTAATAATCACCTGAGAATAAACATGCTTAAAACGTCAACAAAAATGTTGGTGAGTTATAGTTTTAACCTATATATATCAAATCATATTAATAGACCACAAGATTTCATATTTCAATACACATCCCATACATAGAGATAAAAATCATTCATATGGTGAACACCTGGTAACCGACATTAACAAGATGCATATATAAGAATATCCCCATCATTCCGGGACACCCTTCGGATATGATATAAATTTCGAAGTACTAAAGCATCCGGTACTTTGGATGGGGTTTGTTAGGCCCAATAGATCTATCTTTAGGATTCGCGTCAATTAGGGTGTCTGTTCCCTAATTCTTAGATTACCAGACTTAATAAAAAGGGGCATATTCGATTTCGATAATTCAACCATAGAATGTAGTTTCACGTACTTGTGTCTATTTTGTAAATCATTTATAAAACCTGCATGTATTCTCATCCCAAAAATATTAGATTTTAAAAGTGGGACTATAACTCACTTTCACAGATTTTTACTTCGTCGGGAAGTAAGACTTGGCCACTGGTTGATTCACGAACCTATAACATTATATACATATATATCAAAGTATGTTCAAAATATATTTACAACACTTTTAATATATTTTGATGTTTTAAGTTTATTAAGTCAGCTGTCCTCGTTAGTAACCTACAACTAGTTGTCCACAGTTAGATGTACAGAAATAAATCGATAAATATTATCTTGAATCAATCCACGACCCAGTGTATACGTATCTCAGTATTGATCACAACTCAAACTATATATATTTTGGAATCAACCTCAACCCTGTATAGCTAACTCCAACATTCACATATAGAGTGTTTATGGTTGTTCCGAAATATATATAGATGTGTTGACATGATAGGTCGAAACATTGTATACGTGTCTATGGTATCTCAAGATTACATAATATACAATACAAGTTGATTAAGTTATGGTTGGAATAGATTTGTTACCAATTTTCACGTAGCTAAAATGAGAAAAATTATCCAATCTTGTTTTACCCATAACTTCTTCATTTTAAATCCGTTTTGAGTGAATCAAATTGCTATGGTTTAATATTGAACCCTATTTTACGAATCTAAATAGAAAAAGTATAGGTTTATAGTCGGAAAAATAAGTTACAAGTCGTTTTTTTAAAGGTAGTCATTTCAGTCGAAAGAACGACGTCTAGATGACCATTTTAGAAAACATACTTCCACTTTGAGTTTAACCATAATTTTTGGATATAGTTTCATGTTCATAATAAAAATCATTTTCTCAGAATAACAACTTTTAAATCAAAGTTTATCATAGTTTTTAATTAACTAACCCAAAACAGCCCGCGGTGTTACTACGACGGCGTAAATCCGGTTTTACGGTGTTTTTCGTGTTTCCAGGTTTTAAATCATTAAGTTAGCATATCATATAGATATAGAACATGTGTTTAGTTGATTTTAAAAGTCAAGTTAGAAGGATTAACTTTTGTTTGCGAACAAGTTTAGAATTAACTAAACTATGTTCTAGTGATTACAAGTTTAAACCTTCGAATAAGATAGCTTTATATGTATGAATCGAATGATGTTATGAACATCATTACTACCTTAAGTTCCTTGGATGAACCTACTGGAAAAGGGAAAAATGGATCTAGCTTCAATGGATCCTTGGATGGCTCAAAGTTCTTGAAGCAAAATCATGACACGAAAACAAGTTCAAGTAAGATCATCACTTGAAATAAGATTGTTATAGTTATAGAAATTGAACCAAAGTTTGAATATGATTATTACCTTGTATTAGAATGATAACCTACTGTAAGAAACAAAGATTTCTTGAGGTTGGATGATCACCTTACAAGATTGGAAGTGAGCTAGCAAACTTGAAAGTATTCTTGATTTTATGAAACTAGAACTTTTGGAATTTATGAAGAACACTTAGAACTTGAAGATAGAACTTGAGAGAGTTCAATTAGATGAAGAAAATTGAAGAATGAAAGTGTTTGTAGGTGTTTTTGGTCGTTGGTGTATGGATTAGATATAAAGGATATGTAATTTTGTTTTCATGTAAATAAGTCATGAATGATTACTCATATTTTTGTAATCTTATGAGATATTTCATGCTAGTTGCCAAATGATGGTTCCCACATGTGTTAGGTGACTCACATGGGCTGCTAAGAGCTGATCATTGGAGTGTATATACCAATAGTACATACATCTAAAAGCTGTGTATTGTACGAGTACGAATACGGGTGCATACGAGTAGAATTGTTGATGAAACTGAACGAGAATGTAATTGTAAGCATTTTTGTTAAGTAGAAGTATTTTGATAAGTGTATTGAAGTCTTTCAAAAGTGTATAAATACATATTAAAACACTACATGTATATACATTTTAACTGAGTCGTTAAGTCATCGTTAGTCGTTACATGTAAGTGTTGTTTTGAAACCTTTAGGTTAACGATCTTGTTAAATGTTGTTAACCCAATGCTTATAATATCAAAAGAGATTTTAAATTATTATATTATCATGATATTATGATGTACGAATATCTCTTAATATGATATATATACATTAAATGTCGTTACAACGATAAACGTTACATATATGTCTCGTTTCAAAATCATTAAGTTAGTAGTCTTGTTTTTACATATGTAGTTCATTGTTAATATAATTAATGATATGTTTACTTATCATAATATCATGTTAACTATACATATAACCATATATATGTCATCATATAGTTTTTTTACAAGTTTTAACGTTCGTGAATCACCGGTCAACTTGGGTGGTCAATTGTCTATATGAAACCTATTTCAATTAATCAAGTCTTAACAAGTTTGATTGCTTAACATGTTGGAAACATTTAATCATGTAAATATCAATCTCAATTAATATATATAAACATGGAAAAGTTCGGGTCACTACAGTACCTACCCGTTAAATAAATTTCGTCCCGAAATTTTAAGCTGTTGAAGGTGTTGACGAATATTCTGGAAATAGATGCGGGTATTTCTTCTTCATCTGATCTTCACGCTCCCAGGTGAACTCGGGTCCTCTACGAGCATTCCATCGAACCTTAACAATTGGTATCTTGTTTTGCTTAAGTCTTTTAACCTCACGATCCATTATTTCGACGGGTTCTTCGATGAATTGGAGTTTTTCGTTGATTTGGATTTCATCTAACGGAATAGTGAGATCTTCTTTAGCAAAACATTTCTTCAAATTCGAGACGTGGAAAGTGTTATGTACAGCCGCGAGTTGTTGAGGTAACTCAAGTCGGTAAGCTACTGGTCCGACACGATCAATAATCTTGAATGGTCCAATATACCTTGGATTTAATTTCCCTCGTTTACCAAATCGAACAACGCCTTTCCAAGGTGAAACTTTAAGCATGACCATCTCTCCAATTTCAAATTCTATATCTTTTCTTTTAATGTCAGCGTAGCTCTTTTGTCGACTTTGGGCGGTTTTCAACCGTTGTTGAATTTGGATGATCTTCTCGGTAGTTTCTTGTATAATCTCCGGACCCGTAATCTGTCTATCCCCCACCTCACTCCAACAAATCGGAGACCTGCACTTTCTACCATAAAGTGCTTCAAACGGCGCCATCTCAATGCTTGAATGGTAGCTGTTGTTGTAGGAAAATTCTGCTAACGGTAGATGTCGATCCCAACTGTTTCCGAAATCAATAACACATGCTCGTAGCATGTCTTCAAGCGTTTGTATCGTCCTTTCGCTCTGCCCATCAGTTTGTGGATGATAGGCAGTACTCATGTCTAGACGAGTTCCTAATGCTTGCTGTAATGTCTGCCAGAATCTTGAAATAAATCTGCCATCCCTATCAGAGATAATAGAGATTGGTATTCCATGTCTGGAGACGACTTCCTTCAAATACAGTCGTGCTAACTTCTCCATCTTGTCATCTTCTCTTATTGGTAGGAAGTGTGCTGATTTGGTGAGACGATCAACTATTACCCAAATAGTATCAAAACCACTTGCAGTCCTTGGCAATTTAGTGATGAAATCCATGGTAATGTTTTCCCATTTCCATTCCGGGATTTCGGGTTGTTGAAGTAGACCTGATGGTTTCTGATGCTCAGCTTTGACCTTAGAACACGTCAAACATTCTCCTACGTATTTAGCAACATCGGCTTTCATACCCGGCCACCAAAAATGTTTCTTGAGATCCTTGTACATCTTCCCCGTTCCAGGATGTATTGAGTATCTGGTTTTATGAGCTTCTCTAAGTACCATTTCTCTCATATCTCCAAATTTTGGTACCCAAATCCTTTCAGCCCTATACCGGGTTCCGTCTTCCCGAATATTAAGATGCTTCTCCGATCCTTTGGGTATTTCATCCTTTAAATTTCCCTCTTTTAAAACTCCTTGTTGCGCCTCCTTTATTTGAGTAGTAATGTTATTATGAATCATTATATTCATAGATTTTACTCGAATGGGTTCTCTATCCTTCCTGCTCAAGGCATCGGCTACCACATTTGCCTTCCCCGGGTGGTAACGAATCTCAAAATCGTAATCATTCAATAATTCAATCCACCTACGCTGCCTCATATTCAGTTGTTTCTGATTAAATATGTGTTGAAGACTTTTGTGGTCGGTATATATAATACTTTTGACCCCATATAAGTAGTGCCTCCAAGTCTTTAATGCAAAAACAACCGCGCCTAATTCCAAATCATGCGTCGTATAATTTTGTTCGTGAATCTTCAATTGTCTAGACGCATAAGCAATCACCTTCGTTCGTTGCATTAATACACAACCGAGACCTTGCTTTGATGCGTCACAATAAATCACAAAATCATCATTCCCTTCAGGCAATGACAATATAGGTGCCGTAGTTAGCTTTTTCTTCAATAACTGAAACGCTTTCTCTTGTTCATCATTCCATTCAAATTTCTTCCCTTTATGCGTTAATGCAGTCAAGGGTTTTGCTATTCTGGAAAAGTCTTGGATGAACCTTCTGTAGTAACCAGCTAGTCCTAAAAACTGGCGTATGTGTTTCGGAGTTTTCGGGGTTTCCCACTTTTCAACAGTTTCTATCTTTGCCGGATCCACCTTAATACCTTCTTTGTTCACTATGTGACCGAGGAATTGAACTTCTTCCAACCAAAATGCACACTTTGAAAACTTAGCGTACAATTCTTCCTTCCTCAATACTTCTAACACCTTTCTCAAATGTTCACCGTGTTCTTGGTCATTCTTTGAGTAAATAAGTATGTCATCAATGAAAACAATGACAAACTTGTCAAGGTATGGTCCACACACTCGGTTCATAAGGTCCATGAACACAGCTGGTGCATTAGTTAAACCAAACGGCATGACCATAAACTCGTAATGACCGTAACGTGTTCTGAAAGCAGTCTTTGGAATATCATCTTCTTTCACCCGCATTTGATGATACCCGGAACGTAAGTCAATCTTTGAATAAACAGACGAGCCTTGTAGTTGATCAAATAAGTCGTCGATTCTCGGTAGTGGGTAGCGGTTCTTGATGGTAAGTTTGTTCAACTCTCGGTAGTCGATACACAACCTGAATGTACCATCTTTCTTCTTGACAAACAAAACAGGAGCTCCCCACGGTGATGTGCTTGGTCGAATGAAACCACTCTCTAAAAGTTCTTGTAATTGGCTTTGCAGTTCTTTCATCTCGCTGGGTGCGAGTCTGTAAGGAGCACGAGCTATTGGTGCAGCTCCTGGTACAAGATCTATTTGAAATTCAACGGATCGATGTGGGGGTAATCCCGGTAATTCTTTCGGAAATACATCGGGAAATTCTTTTGCAATGGGAACATCATTGATGCTCTTTTCTTCAGTTTGTACTTTCTCGACGTGTGCTAGAACAGCATAGCAACCTTTTCTTATTAGTTTTTGTGCCTTCAAATTACTAATAAGATGTAGCTTCGTGTTGCCCTTTTCTCCGTACACCATTAAGGGTTTTCCTTTTTCTCGTATAATGCGAATTGCATTTTTGTAACAAACGATCTCCGCTTTTACTTCTTTCAACCAGTCCATACCGATTATCACATCAAAACTCCCTAACTCTACTGGTATCAAATCAATCTTAAATGTTTCGCTAACCAGTTTAATTTCTCGATTCCGACATATATTATCTGCTGAAATTAATTTACCATTTGCTAATTCGAGTAAAAATTTACTATCCAAAGGCGTCAATGGACAACTTAATTTAGTACAAAAATCTCTACTCATATAGCTTCTATCCGCACCCGAATCAAATAAAACGTAAGCAGATTTATTGTCAATAAGAAACGTACCCGTAACAAGCTCCGGGTCTTCCTGTGCCTCTACCGCATTAATATTGAAAACTCTTCCACGGCCTTGTCCATTCGTGTTCTCCTGGTTCGGGCAATTTCTAATAATGTGGCCTGGTTTTCCACATTTATAACAAACTACATTGGCATAACTTGCTCCGACACTACTTGCTCCGCCATTACTCGTTCCGACACCATTTGTTCCTTTCGTTCTATTAACCCCTGGTCCGTAGACCTCACACTTCGCCGCGCTATGACCATTTCTTTTACACTTGTTGCAAAATTTGGTGCAGAACCCCGAGTGATTCTTTTCACACCTTTGGCATAGTTGCTTCTGATTGTTGTTGTTGTTGCGGTTATTATTGTTGTTGGGATGATTGTTGTAGTTGCTGTTGTTGTTGTTGTTGTTGTTGTTGTTGGGCCGTTTGTTGTAGTTGCGATTGATGTTGCGATTGTTGGGATAATTGTTGCGATTATTGTTGTAATTGCTGTTGTTGTTGTATTGGTGATTCTTATCACCGTTTTCCTCCCACTTTCTTTTGACTTGCTTCACATTGGCCTCTTCAGCAGTCTGTTCTTTAATTCTTTCTTCAATCTGGTTCACTAGTTTGTGAGCCATTCTACATGCCTGTTGTATGGAGGCGGGCTCGTGTGAACTTATATCTTCTTGGATTCTTTCCGGTAATCCTTTCACAAACGCGTCGATCTTCTCTTCCTCATCTTCGAATGCTCCCGGACACAATAGGCACAATTCTGTGAATCGTCTTTCGTACGTGGTAATATCAAATCCTTGGGTTCGTAACCCTCTAAGTTCTGTCTTGAGCTTATTGACCTCGGTTCTGGGACGGTACTTCTCGTTCATCAAGTGCTTGAATGCTGACCACGGTAGTGCGTACGCATCGTCTTGTCCCACTTGCTCTAGATAGGTATTCCACCATGTTAACGCAGAACCTGTGAAGGTATGCGTAGCGTACTTAACTTTGTCCTCTTCAGTACACTTACTTATGGCAAACACCGATTCGACCTTCTCGGTCCACCGTTTCAATCCGATCGGTCCTTCGGTTCCATCAAATTCCAAAGGTTTGCAGGCAGTGAATTCTTTGTAGGTGCATCCTACACGATTTCCTGTACTGCTAGATCCAAGGTTATTGTTGGTATGTAGCGCAGCCTGTACTGCGGCTATGTTTGAAGCTAGAAAAGTACGGAATTCCTCTTCATTCATATTCACGGTGTGTCGAGTAGTCGGTGCCATTTCCTTCAAAATAGTCAAATGGAACAAGTTAATCATACAGAATATTAAGAGTAGTTAATAGTATTTCGTAGCATAATATGAACTCATTTATAAAAGCTTTTTCTTCATATTAGCGTTTTATAAGTTTAAATTCGGGTAGTACCTACCCGTTAAGTTCATACTTAGTAGCTAATATACAATTCAACTACTACAATTCTATATGAAAAACTGATTATAATAATATTTCGCGTTCAAACTTTTATACAATATTTTATAAACTTACAATACCGCTTATTTTACATAAAGCATGAAATATAGCACACAATAACATTGATACAAGATAGTTGTGAAGATAATTCTAGCTAGTACATAAGTCGTTCAGCAAAGGCAATAAAAACACGTAATTCATACGTCCAGAAACAAGTCATGCATTCTGGTTTTACTAGGACTACTTCCCATCCTTGGTCTTGTGGAACATAACCGTTATGGCCGTTGATAAGACAGCGTGTTGTAACGTCGTCAAAGGGACGAGGGTTACGTAATGTCCAACAGTCCCGTAATAATCTAAAAACCTCATTTCTTACCCCAATTACCGACTCCGTCACTTGTGGAAACGTTTTGTTTAATAGTTGTAGCCCGATGTTCTTGTTCTCACTTTGGTGAGAAGCGAACATTACTAATCCGTAAGCATAACATGCTTCTTTATGTTGCATGTTAGCCGCTTTTTCTAAATCACGAAGTCCAATATTCGGATATATTGAGTCAAAATAATTTCTTAACCCGTTGCGTAAAATAGCATTTGGGTTCCCCGCAATATATGCGTCAAAGTAAACACATCGTAACTTATGGGTTTCCCAATGTGATATCCCCCATCTTTCAAACGAAAGTCTCTTATAAACCAAGACATTCTTGGAACGTTCTTCGAATGTCTTACAAACTGATCTCGCCTTAAATAGTTGTGCCGAGGAATTCTGACCGACTCTAGACAAGATTTCATCAATCATGTCTCCGGGTAGGTCTCTTAAAATATTGGGTTGTCTATCCATTTTGTGTTTTTAAACTGTAAAATTGACAAGAGTTAGATTCATAAAAAAATACTTATTAATACAAGCAATTTTTACATATATCATAAAGCATAAGCACACTATATTACATATATTACACCACACGAATACAACTATCTTATTCCGACTCGCTCGTTTCTTCTTCTTCGGTTTTGGTTCGTTTTGCCAAGTTTCTAGGGATATATGATGTTCCCCTAATACTAACTATCGTTTTCCACAACGGTTTAGAAAAACCTGGTGGTTTAGAGGTTCCCGGGTCATTGTTACAACTTAAGGACTTCGGGGGTTGACGATACATATAAAGTTCATCGGGGTTGGAATTAGATTTCTCTATTTTTATGCCCTTTCCCTTATTATTTTCTTTTGCCTTTTTAAATTCAGTTGGGGTAATTTCTATAACATCATCGGAATTCTCGTCGGAATCCGATTCATCGGAGAATTGGTAATCCTCCCAATATTTTGCTTCCTTGGCGGAAACACCATTGACCATAATTAACTTTGGTCGGTTGGTTGAGGATTTTCTTTTACTTAACCGTTTTATTATTTCCCCCACCGGTTCTATTTCTTCATCCGGTTCCGATTCTTCTTCTGGTTCCGATTCTTCTTCCGGTTCCGACTCTTCTTCCGGTTCCTCTTCGGGAACTTGTGAATCAGTCCACAAATCATTCCAATTTACATTTGACTCTTCATTATTATTAGGTGAGTCAATGGGACTTGTTCTAGAGGTAGACATCTATCACATAATATCAAATGCGTTAAGAGATTAATATATCACATAATATTCACATGTTAAAAATATATAGTTTCCAACAAAATTTGTTAAGCAATCATTTTTCAAGTAAACACGGTCGAAGTCCAGACTCACTAATGCATCCTAACAAACTCGATAAGACACACTAATGCAAAATTCTGGTTCTCTAAGACCAACGCTCGGATACCAACTGAAATGTCCCGTTCTTATTGATTAAAAACGTTCCATATTAATTGATTTCTTTGCGAGGTTTTGACCCCTATATGAGACGTTTTTCAAAGACTGCATTCATTTTAAAACAAACCATAACCTTTATTTCATCAATAAAGGTTTAAAAAGCTTTACGTAGATTATCAAATAATGATAATCTAAAATATCCTGTTTACACACGACCATTACATAATGGTTTACAATACAAATATGTTACAACAAAATAAGTTTCTTGAATGCAGTTTTTACACAATATCATACAAGCATGGACTCCAAATCTCGTCCTTATTTAAGTATGCGACAGCGGAAGCTCTTAATAATCACCTGAGAATAAACATGCTTAAAACGTCAACAAAAATGTTGGTGAGTTATAGTTTTAACCTATATATATCAAATCATATTAATAGACCACAAGATTTCATATTTCAATACACATCCCATACATAGAGATAAAAATCATTCATATGGTGAACACCTGGTAACCGACATTAACAAGATGCATATATAAGAATATCCCCATCATTCCGGGACACCCTTCGGATATGATATAAATTTCGAAGTACTAAAGCATCCGGTACTTTGGATGGGGTTTGTTAGGCCCAATAGATCTATCTTTAGGATTCGCGTCAATTAGGGTGTCTGTTCCCTAATTCTTAGATTACCAGACTTAATAAAAAGGGGCATATTCGATTTCGATAATTCAACCATAGAATGTAGTTTCACGTACTTGTGTCTATTTTGTAAATCATTTATAAAACCTGCATGTATTCTCATCCCAAAAATATTAGATTTTAAAAGTGGGACTATAACTCACTTTCACAGATTTTTACTTCGTCGGGAAGTAAGACTTGGCCACTGGTTGATTCACGAACCTATAACATTATATACATATATATCAAAGTATGTTCAAAATATATTTACAACACTTTTAATATATTTTGATGTTTTAAGTTTATTAAGTCAGCTGTCCTCGTTAGTAACCTACAACTAGTTGTCCACAGTTAGATGTACAGAAATAAATCTATAAATATTATCTTGAATCAATCCACGACCCAGTGTATACGTATCTCAGTATTGATCACAACTCAAACTATATATATTTTGGAATCAACCTCAACCCTGTATAGCTAACTCCAACATTCACATATAGAGTGTTTATGGTTGTTCCGAAATATATATAGATGTGTTGACATGATAGGTCGAAACATTGTATACGTGTCTATGGTATCTCAAGATTACATAATATACAATACAAGTTGATTAAGTTATGGTTGGAATAGATTTGTTACCAATTTTCACGTAGCTAAAATGAGAAAAATTATCCAATCTTGTTTTACCCATAACTTCTTCATTTTAAATCCGTTTTGAGTGAATCAAATTGCTATGGTTTCATATTGAACCCTATTTTACGAATCTAAATAGAAAAAGTATAGGTTTATAGTCGGAAAAATAAGTTACAAGTCGTTTTTTTTAAAGGTAGTCATTTCAGTCGAAAGAACGACGTCTAGATGACCATTTTAGAAAACATACTTCCACTTTGAGTTTAACCATAATTTTTGGATATAGTTTCATGTTCATAATAAAAATCATCTTCTCAGAATAACAACTTTTAAATCAAAGTTTATCATAGTTTTTAATTAACTAACCCAAAACAGCCCGCGGTGTTACTACGACGGCGTAAATCCGGTTTTACGGTGTTTTTCGTGTTTCCAGGTTTTAAATCATTAAGTTAGCATATCATATAGATATAGAACATGTGTTTAGTTGATTTTAAAAGTCAAGTTAGAAGGATTAACTTTTGTTTGCGAACAAGTTTAGAATTAACTAAACTATGTTCTAGTGATTACAAGTTTAAACCTTCGAATAAGATAGCTTTATATGTATGAATCGAATGATGTTATGAACATCATTACTACCTTAAGTTCCTTGGATGAACCTACTGGAAAAGGGAAAAATGGATCTAGCTTCAATGGATCCTTGGATGGCTCAAAGTTCTTGAAGCAAAATCATGACACGAAAACAAGTTCAAGTAAGATCATCACTTGAAATAAGATTGTTATAGTTATAGAAATTGAACCAAAGTTTGAATATGATTATTACCTTGTATTAGAATGATAACCTACTGTAATAAACAAAGATTTCTTGAGGTTGGATGATCACCTTACAAGATTGGAAGTGAGCTAGCAAACTTGAAAGTATTCTTGATTTTATGAAACTAGAACTTTTGGAATTTATGAAGAACACTTAGAACTTGAAGATAGAACTTGAGAGAGTTCAATTAGATGAAGAAAATTGAAGAATGAAAGTGTTTGTAGGTGTTTTTGGTCGTTGGTGTATGGATTAGATATAAAGGATATGTAATTTTGTTTTCATGTAAATAAGTCATGAATGATTACTCATATTTTTGTAATCTTATGAGATATTTCATGCTAGTTGCCAAATGATGGTTCCCACATGTGTTAGGTGACTCACATGGGCTGCTAAGAGCTGATCATTGGAGTGTATATACCAATAGTACATACATCTAAAAGCTGTGTATTGTACGAGTACGAATACGGGTGCATACGAGTAGAATTGTTGATGAAACTGAACGAGAATGTAATTGTAAGCATTTTTGTTAAGTAGAAGTATTTTGATAAGTGTATTGAAGTCTTTCAAAAGTGTATAAATACATATTAAAACACTACATGTATATACATTTTAACTGAGTCGTTAAGTCATCGTTAGTCGTTACATGTAAGTGTTGTTTTGAAACCTTTAGGTTAACGATCTTGTTAAATGTTGTTAACCCAATGCTTATAATATCAAAAGAGATTTTAAATTATTATATTATCATGATATTATGATGTACGAATATCTCTTAATATGATATATATACATTAAATGTCGTTACAACGATAAACGTTACATATATGTCTCGTTTCAAAATCATTAAGTTAGTAGTCTTGTTTTTACATATGTAGTTCATTGTTAATATAATTAATGATATGTTTACTTATCATAATATCATGTTAACTATACATATAACCATATATATGTCATCATATAGTTTTTTTACAAGTTTTAACGTTCGTGAATCACCGGTCAACTTGGGTGGTCAATTGTCTATATGAAACCTATTTCAATTAATCAAGTCTTAACAAGTTTGATTGCTTAACATGTTGGAAACATTTAATCATGTAAATATCAATCTCAATTAATATATATAAACATGGAAAAGTTCGGGTCACTACAGTGTGTAAACAGGATATTTTAGATTATCATTATTTGATAATCTACGTAAAGCTTTTTAAACCTTTATTGATGAAATAAAGGTTATGGTTTGTTTTAAAATGAATGTAGTCTTTGAAAAACGTCTCATATAGAGGTCAAAACCTCGCAACGAAATCAATTAATATGGAACGTTTTTAATCAATAAGAACGGGACATTTCAGTTGGTATCCGAGCGTTGGTCTTAGAGAACCAGAATTTTGCATTAGTGTGTCTTATCGAGTTTGTTAGGATGCATTAGTGAGTCTGGACTTCGACCGTGTTTACTTGAAAAATGATTGCTTAACAAATTTTGTTGGAAACTATATATTTTTAACATGTGAATATTATGTGATATATTAATCTCTTAACGCGTTTGATATTATGTGATAGATGTCTACCTCTAGAACAAGTCCCATTGACTCACCTAATAATAATGAAGAGTCAAATGTAAATTGGAATGATTCGTGGACTGATTCACAAGTTCCCGAAGAGGAACCGGAAGAAGAGTCGGAACCGGAAGAAGAATCGGAATCGGAAGAAGAATCGGAACCGGATGAAGAAATAGAACCGGTGGGGGAAATAATAAAACGGTTAAGTAAAAGAAAATCCTCAACCAACCGACCAAGGTTAATTATGGTCAATGGTGTTTCCGCCAAGGAAGCAAAATATTGGGAGGATTACCAATTCTCCGATGAATCGGATTCCGACGAGAATTCCGATGATGTTATAGAAATTACCCCAACTGAATTTAAAAAGGCAAAAGAAAATAATAAGGGAAAGGGCATAAAAATAGAGAAATCTAATTCCAATCCCGATGAACTTTATATGTATCGTCAACCCCCGAAGTCCTTAAGTTGTAACAATGACCCGGGAACCTCTAAACCACCAGGTTTTTCTAAACCAATGTGGAAAACGACGGCTCGTATTAGGGGAACATCATATATCTCTAGAAACTTGGCAAAACGAACCAAAACCAAAGAAGAATAAACAAGCGAGTCGGAATAAGATAGTTGTATTTGTGTGGTGTAATATATGTAATATAGTGTGCTTATGCTTTATGATATATGTAAAAATTGCTTGTATTAATAAGTATTTTTTTATGAATCTAACTCTTGTCTATTTTACAGTATAAAAACACAAAATGGATAGACAACCCAATATTTTAAGAGACCTACCCGGAGACATGATTGATGAAATTTTGTCTAGAGTCAGTCAGAATTCTTCGGCACAACTATTTAAGGCGAGATCAGTTTGTAAGACATTCGAAGAACGTTCCAAGAATGCCTTGGTTTATAAAAGGCTTTCGTTCGAAAGATGTGGGATATCACATTGGGAAATCCATAAGTTACGATGTGTTTACTTTGACGCATATATTGCGGGGAACCCAAATGCTATTTTACGCAATGGGTTAAGAAATTATTTTGACTCAATATATCCGAATATTGGACTTCGTGATTTAGAAAAAGCGGCTAACATGCAACATAAAAAAGCATGTTATGCTTACGGATTAGTAATGTTCGCTTCTCACCAAAGTGAGAACAAGAACATCGGGCTACAACTATTAAACAAAACGTTCCCACAAGTGACGGAGTCGGTAATTGGGGTAAGAAATGAGGTTTTTAGATTGTTACGGGACTGTTGGACATTACGTAACCCTCGTCCCTTTGACGACGTTACAACACCCTGTCTTATCAACGGCCATAACGGTTATGTTCCACAAGACCAAGGATGGGAAGTAATCCTAGTAAAACCAGAATGCATGACTTGTTTCTGGATGTATGAATTACGTGTCTTTATTGCCTTTGCTGAATGACTTGTGTACTAGCTAGAATTATCTTCACAACCATCTTGTATCAAATTTATTGTGTGCTATATTTCATGCTATATGTAAAATAAGCGGTATTGTAAGTTTGTAAAATATTGTGTAAAAGTTTGAACGCGAAATATTATTATAATCAGTTTTTCATATAGAATTGTAGTAGTTGAATTGTATATTAGCTACTAAGTATGAACTTAACGGGTAGGTACTACCCGAATTTAAACTTATAAAACGCTAATATGAAGAAAAAGCTTTTATAAATGAGTTCATATTATGCTACGAAATACTATTAACTACTCTTAATATTCTGTATGATTAACTTGTTCCATTTGACTATTTTGAAGGAAATGGGACCGACTACT
Organism: Rutidosis leptorrhynchoides; assembly: GCF_046630445.1. Taxonomy (NCBI): domain Eukaryota; kingdom Viridiplantae; phylum Streptophyta; class Magnoliopsida; order Asterales; family Asteraceae; genus Rutidosis; species Rutidosis leptorrhynchoides. The sequence continues at coordinate 307,562,793 of NC_092336.1, read as the reverse complement.
CGACACACCGTGAATATGAATGAAGAGGAATTCCATACTTTTCTAGCTTCAAACATAGCCGCAGTACAGGCTGCGCTACATACCAACAATAACCTTGGATCTAGCAGTACAGGAAATCGTGTAGGATGCACCTACAAAGAATTCACTGCCTGCAAACCTTTGGAATTTGATGGAACCGAAGGACCGATCGGATTGAAATGGTGGACCGAGAAGGTCGAATCGGTGTTTGCCATAAGTAAGTGTACTGAAGAGGACAAAGTGAAGTACGCTACGCATACCTTCATAGGTTCTGCGTTAACATGGTGGAATACCTATCTAGAGCAAGTGGGACAAGACGATGCGTACGCACTACCGTGGTCAGCATTCAGGCACTTGATGAACGAGAAGTACCATCCCAGAACTGAGGTCAATTAGCTCAAGACAGAACTTAGAGGGTTACGAACCCAAGGATTTGATATTACCAAGTACGAAAGACGATTCACAGAATTGTGCCTATTGTGTCCGGGAGCATTCGAAGATGAGGAAGAGAAGATCGACGCGTTTGTGAAAGGATTACCGGAAAGAATCCAAGAAGATATAAGTTCACACGAGCCCGCCTCCACACAACAGGCATGTAGAATGGCTCACAAACTAGTGAACCAGATTGAAGAAAGAATTAAAGAACAGACTGCTGAAGAGGCCAATGTGAAGCAAGTCAAAAGAAAGTGGGAGGAAAACGGTGATAAGAATCACCAATACAACAACAGCAGCAATTACAACAATAATCGCAACAATTATCCCAACAATCGCAACATTAATCGCAACTACAAAAAACGGCCCAACAACAACAACAACAACAACAACAGCAACTACAACAATCATCCCAACAACAATAATAACCGCAACAACAACAACAACAATCAGAAGCAGTTATGCCAAAGGTGTGAAAAGTATCACTCGGGGTTCTGCACCAAATTTTGCAACAAGTGTAAAAGAAATGGTCATAGCGCGGCGAAGTGTGAGGTCTACGGACCAGGGGTTAATAGAACGAAAGGAACAAATGGTGTCGGAACGAGTAATGGCGGAGCAAGTAGTGTCGGAGCAAGTTATGCCAATGTAGTTTGTTATAAATGTGGAAAACCGGGCCACATTATTAGAAATTACCCGAACCAGGAGAACACGAATGGACAAGGCCGCGGAAGAGTTTTCAATATTAATACGGCAGAGGCACAGGAAGACCCGGAGCTTGTTACGGGTACGTTTCTTATTGACAATAAATCTGCTTACGTTTTATTTGATTCGGGTGCGGATAGAAGCTATATGAGTAAAGATTTTTGTGCTAAATTAAGTTGTCCATTGACGCCTTTAGATAGTAAATTTTTACTCGAATTAGCAAATGGTAAATTAATTTCAGCAGATAATATATGTCGGAATCGAGAAATTAAACTGGTTAGCAAAACATTTAAGATTGATTTGATACCAGTAGAGTTAGGGAGTTTTGATGTGATAATCGGTATGGACTGGTTGAAAGAAGTGAAAGCAGAGATCGATTGTTACAAAAATGCAATTCGCATTATACGAGAAAAAGAAAAACCCTTAATGGTGTACGGAGAAAAGGGCAACACGAAGCTACATCTTATTAGTAATTTAAAGGCACAAAAACTAATAAGAAAAGGTTGCTATGCTGTTCTAGCACACGTCGAGAAAGTACAAACTGAATAAAAGAGCATCAATGATGTTCCCATTGCAAAAGAATTTCCCGATGTATTTCTGAAAGAATTACCGGGATTACCCCCACATCGATCCGTTGAATTTCAAATAGATCTTGTACCAGGAGCTGCACCAATAGCTCGTGCTCCTTACAGACTTGCACCCAGCGAGATGAAAGAACTGCAAAGCCAATTACAAGAACTTTTAGAGCGTGGTTTCATTCGACCAAGCACATCACCGTGGGGAGCTCCTGTTTTGTTTGTCAAGAAGAAAGATGGTACATTCAGGTTGTGTATCGACTACCGAGAGTTGAACAAACTTACCATCAAGAACCGCTACCCACTACCGAGAATCGATGACTTATTTGATCAACTACAAGGCTCGTCTGTTTATTCAAAGATTGACTTACGTTCCGGGTATCATCAAATGCGGGTGAAAGAAGATGATATTCCAAAGACTGCTTTCAGAACACGTTATGGTCATTACGAGTTTATGGTCATGCCGTTTGGTTTAACTAATGCACCAGCTGTGTTCATGGACCTTATGAACCAAGTGTGTGGACCATACCTTGACAAGTTTGTCATTGTTTTCATTGATGACATACTTATTTACTAAAAGAATGACCAAGAACACGGTGAACATTTGAGAAATGTGTTAGAAGTATTGAGGAAGGAAGAATTGTACGCTAAGTTTTCAAAGTGTGCATTTTGGTTGGAAGAAGTTCAATTCCTCGGTCACATAGTGAACAAAGAAGGTATTAAGGTGGATCCGGCAAAGATAGAAACTGTTGAAAAGTGGGAAACCCCGAAAACTCCGAAACACATACGCCAGTTTTTAGGACTAGCTGGTTACTACAGAAGGTTCATCCAAGACTTTTCCAGAATAGCAAAACCCTTGACTACATTAACGCATAAAGGGAAGAAATTTGAATGGAATGATGAACAAGAGAAAGCGTTTCAGTTTTTGAAGAAAAAGCTAACTACGGCACCTATATTATCATTGCCTGAAGGGAATGATGATTTTGTGATTTATTGTGACGCATCAAAGCAAGGTCTCGGTTGTGTATTAATGCAACGAACGAAGGTGATTGCTTATGCGTCTAGACAATTGAAGATTCACGAACAAAATTATACGACGCATGATTTGGAATTAGGCACGGTTGTTTTTGCATTAAATACTTGGAGGCACTACTTATATGGGGTCAAAAGTATTATATATACCGACCACAAAAGTCTTCAACACATATTTAATCAGAAACAACTGAATATGAGGCAGCGTAGGTGGATTGAATTATTGAATGATTACGACTTTAAGATTCATTACCACCCGGGGAAGGCAAGTGTGGTAGCCGATGCCTTGAGCAGGAAGGACAGAGAACCCATTCGAGTAAAATCTATGAATATAATGATTCATAATAACCTTACTACTCAAATAAAGGAGGCGCAACAAGGAGTTTTAAAAGAGGGAAATTTAAAGGATGAAATACCCAAAGGATCGGAGAAGCATCTTAATATTTGGGAAGACGGAACCCGGTATAGGGCTGAAAGGATTTGGGTACCAAAATTTGGAGATATGAGAGAAATGGTACTTAGAGAAGCTCATAAAACCAGATACTCAATACATCCTGGAACGGGGAAGATGTACAAGGATCTCAAGAAACATTTTTGGTGGCCGGGTATGAAAGCCGATGTTGCTAAATACGTAGGAGAATGTTTGACGTGTTCTAAGGTCAAAGCTGAGCATCAGAAACCATCAGGTCTACTTCAACAACCCAAAATCCCGAAATGGAAATGGGAAAACATTACCATGGATTTCATCACTAAATTGCCAAGGACTGCAAGTGGTTTTGATACTATTTGGGTAATAGTTGATCATCTCACCAAATCAGCACATTTCCTGCCAATAAGAGAAGATGACAAGATGGAGAAGTTAGCACGACTGTATTTGAAGGAAGTCGTCTCCAGACATGGAATACCAATCTCTATTATCTCTGATAGGAATGGCAGATTTATTTCAAGATTCTGGCAGACATTACAGCAAGCATTAGGAACTCGTCTAGACATGAGTACTGCCTATCATCCATAAACTGATGGGCAGAGCGAAAGTACAATATAAACGCTTGAAGACATGCTACGACAATGTGTTATTGATTTCGGAAACAGTTGGGATCGACATCTACCGTTAGCAGAATTTTCCTACAACAACAGCTACCATTCAAGCATTGAGATAGCGCCGTTTGAATCACTTTATGGTAGAAAGTGCAGGTCTCCAATTTGTTGGAGTGAAGTGGGGGATAGATAGATTACGTGTCCGGAGATTATACAAGAAACTACCGAGAAGATCATCCAAATTCAACAACGGTTGAAAACCGCCCAAAGTCGACAAAAGAGCTACGCTGACATTAAAAGAAAAGATATAGAATTTGAAGTTGGAGAGATGGTCATGCTTAAAGTTGCACCTTGGAAAGGCGTTGTTCGATTTGGTAAATGAGGGAAATTAAATCCAAGGTATATTGGACCATTCAAGATTATTGATCGTGTCGGACCAGTAGCTTACCGACTTGAGTTACCTCAACAACTCGTGGCTGTACATAACACTTTTCACGTCTCGAATTTAAAGAAATGTTTTGCTAAAGAAGATCTCACTATTTCGTTAGATGAAATCCGAATCAACGAAAAACTTCAATTCATCGAAGAACCCGTCGAAATAATGGATCGTGAGGTTAAAAGACTTAAGCAAAACAAGATACCAATTGTTAAGGTTCGATGGAATGCTCGTAGAGGACCCGAGTTCACCTGGGAGCGTGAAGATCAGATGAAGAAGAAATACCCGCATCTATTTCCAAAAGATTCGTCAACACCTTCAACAGCTTAAAATTTCGGGACGAACTTTATTTAACGGGTAGGTACTGTAGTGACCCGAACTTTTCCATGTTTATATATGTTAATTGAGATTGATATTTACATGATTAAATGTTTCCAACATGTTAAGCAATCAAACTTGTTAAGACTTGATTAATTGAAATATGTTTCATATAGACAATTGACCACCCAAGTTGACCGGTGATTCACGAACGTTAAAACTTGTAAAAACTATATGATGACATATATATGGATATATATATATATATAGTTAACATGATACTATGATAAGTAAACATATCATTAAGTATATTAACAATGAACTACATATGTAAAAACAAGACTACTAACTTAATGATTTTTAAACGAGACATATATGTAACAATTATCGTTGTAAAGACATTTAATATATATATATATATCATATTAAGAGATATTCATACATGATAATATCATGATAATATAATAATTTAAAATCTCATTTGATATTATAAACATTGGGTTAACAACATTTAACAAGATCGTTAACCTAAAGGTTTCAAAACAACACTTACATGTAACGACTAACGATGACTTAACGACTCAGTTAAAATGTATATACATGTAGTGTTTTAATATGTATTTATACACTTTTGAAAGACTTCAATACACTTATCAAAATACTTCTACTTAACAAAAATGCTTACAATTACATCCTCGTTCAGTTTCATCAACAATTCTACTCGTATGCACCCGTATTCGTACTCGTACAATACACAGCTTTTAGATGTATGTACTATTGATATATATACTCCAATGATCAGCTCTTAGCAGCCCATGTGAGTCACCTAACACATGTGGTAACCATCATTTGGCAACTAGAATGAAATATCTCATAAAATTAAAAAAATATGAGTAATCATTCATGACTTATTTACATGAAAACAAAATTACATATCCTTTATATCTAATCCATACACCAATGACCAAAAACACCTACAAACACTTTCATTCTTCAATTTTATTCATCTAATTGATCTCTCTCAAGTTCTATCTTCAAGTTCTAAGTGTTCTTCATATATTCTACAAGTTCTAGTTTCATAAAATCAAGAATACTTCCAAGATTGCAAGTTTACTTCCAAGTTTTCTAAATCCATTCCAAGTAATCATCCAAGATTAAGAAACCTTTGTTACTTACAGTAGGTTATCTTTCTAATACAATGTAATAATCATATTCAAACTTTAATTCAATTTCTATAACTATAACAATCTTATTTCGAGTGGAAATCTTACTTGAAATTGTTTTCGTGTCATGATTCTGCTTCAAGAACTTTCAAGCCATCCAAGGATCCTTTGAAGCTAGATCTATTTTTCTCATTTCCAGTAGGTTTATCCAAGGAACTTGAGGTAGTAATGATGTTCATAACATCATTCGATTCATACATATAAAGCTATCTTATTCGAAGGTTTAAACTTGTAATCACTAGAACATAGTTTAGTTAATTCTAAACTTGTTCGCAAATAAAAGTTAATCCTTCTAACTTGACTTTTAAAATCAACTAAACACATGTTCTATATCTATATGATATGCTAACTTAATGATTTAAAACATGGAAACACAAAAAACACCGTAAAACCAGATTTACGCCGTCGTAGTAACACCGCGGGCTGCTTTGGGTTAGTTAATTAAAAACTATGATAAACTTTGATTTAAAAGTTGTTATTCTGGGAAAATGATTTTTATTATGAACATGAAACTATATCCAAAAATTATGGTTAAACTCAAAGTGGAAGTATGTTTTCTAAAATGGTCATCTAGACGTCGTTCTTTCGACTGAAATGACTACCTTTACAAAAACGACTTGTAACTTGTTTTTCTGACTATAAACCTATACTTTTTCTATTTAGATTCATAAAATAGAGTTAAATATGAAACCATAGGAATTTGATTCACTCAAAACGGATTTAAAATGAAGGAGTTATGGGTAAAACAAGATTGGATAATTTTTCTCATTTTAGCTACGTGAAAATTGGTAACAAATCTATTCCAATCATAACTTAATCAACTTGTATTGTATATTATGTAATCTTGAGATACCATAGACACGTATACAATGTTTCGACCTTGTTGGAATTCAATATACAAACATGTTCTTAATTTTAACATAATTACTAAATCAATTTAGTAAGAAATATAGCAAGCGGAAGCATGATATATTAAGAAAACAAGTGTATGTATTAAACCATTTTAGTTGAATTCCAAGTAGATATCAAGTCTTGATAATATGCTTACAAATGTAATGAGTAAAGAAGAGTGTTTATACCTCCTCAAAGCTAGTTGAGGGTTGTTTAAAATGTGCAAGATGATGATGAAGATGATGAAGAATGGAGCTTCAAAATGATGAAACCTCAAGGAGAAATACCCAAGCTATTAACCCAACACCTTTGTTATTGGTTAGGATTTATGTGACACTTGAAACTAGCTTGCAAAAACCAAATTTTGATCTCTCTTTTGCTCCCCAACAGCCACGGCCTGCAGCCCAGTTTTTGGAGAGTTTTTTCTTGCAATTTTCAAGTGTATTTGCATGTAAGAGTCAAGGTTACTTGGTAGAAGAGACTAGTCTTGCACTTAAGGAAGTGTGTATATAGAAAGTAACAAAAGCAAGCATGAGTTGTCTCCTAGGAGACCCAAAATTCTGCACACTTCTTATAATAATAATAACAATGTTTTAATATTTATATAAACTTGACATAAATATATAAAACCATGTATATTATTAAGTTACTTGCATATTTTATAAACCTTTTATAAAATATAAAACAATATAATTATTCAAACCTATAAATAATTAAATATAAATTATCCAAATAATTTATCTCAAGTGATAATATTTTAGAAAACCGATTTTCTAAAATCCAAGTGTCGCGTATTTATTTAACGACCCAATCGTTAAGATTAAATACATATAAAGTGTCGGTAAGCTTGTTATTGGGTATGACCCGACTTGGATCATAACACATTAGCCACATTAATTTAATATGTCTCTCGGGCATTCGAAATACCTTCAATCTCCCACTTGCACGAGAAACATAAGAAATTAATGCAAGTGATGGATACCACCTAACGACCGTCCATCACCTCCAATATGTTATGACTTTGTGCCATTCAATAACATCATCCCTTTCGAGTTCCATCTCGAATATGAATAGGTGAATCTTTCATTATTTCCTTTCGTCCTAGATGTCATGTTAAATCCAAGAGATACAGAGTGATCACTCTCTTTTAGATTTAACTTTATCAGGCCTTAGACATCTGACTCTCAACGAATAAGAGGGACAAATTCCATCTTGACTACATACGTCCCAAATATGTACCTTGCATTATACCTGAGCTCTTCCTTGTGAGCTACCATATTTCAGAATAGCGAAGGAAAGAATCAAGGCACAATACTTGGTAAATATCCGAACCCAATATGTATCTCAGGTCAGAGGATACAATGATATTCGCCTTTACTCAAGACTACATGTGATCAACCACAAAGGCTCCATTTAGTAAATCTTGAGGGCGGGTCTTCCAATATTTGTATCCCACAAATATCTATGAACCTTGGTTGCAATCTTGCCCCACATTCAGTCCGTGAATGTATACCAATCCAAGTTCATAATAGTCTAAACCTCACACTTGTTCCCACAAATGTGATCAACTACGGAATTTAGAATAACTGCTTATTCATGGATAAAATATGCAAAATAGGAACTTAACTCAAAATAAATTAAACCATAATTATATTAATGAGTTTGAACAATTTCGTTCCGTTACAATACTTAAAACAGATCATGACCAATCACTAGAATATCGAAGCCCTAATGCACAAACATGTCCTGCATGTTTTGATCCATGTAAGAGCTTCGTGAGAGGATCCGCTATATTAAGATCTGTGTGAACTTTGCGAATACATATCTTTCCCTTTTCAACTTCATCCCTTATGTAGTTGAATCTCCGCTCAATGTGACGGGTCTTTTGACGAGCACGAGGTTCCTTGATTTGAGCAATCGCACCCTCGTTGTCACAAAAGATCTCAAGAGGGTCCTGAATGGAAGGGACTACTCCTAAGTCGTCGATGAATTTCTTCATCCATGCAGCTTCCTGAGCTGCTAATGATGCAGCGATGTACTCCGACTCTGTAGTGGATAGAGCAACAACATCCTGTTTTAAACTCTTCCAAGAGACCGCACCTCCATTTAATGTGAAGACATAACCGGATTGTGATCGAGAATCATCACGATCAGTTTGGAAACTCGCATCCACGTAACCTTTTACAGCGAGTTCCTCCTCACCAGACCCATATATCAGAAACATATCCTTAGTCCTCCTAAGGTATTTCAATATACTTTTAACAGCAATCCAATGACTGTTTCCTGGGTTATTCTGGTATCTACTTGTCAGGCTAAGAGCGCATGACACATCCGGTCTAGTGCATATCATTGCATACATGATAGACCCAATGGCAGAAGCATATGGGACTTTCTTCATTCTCTCCTGTTCATCTTTCATGGTGGGGCACTGAGATGAACTGAGAAGTGTTCCCTTTTGAATAGGTACCAAACCTTTCTTAGAGTTCTCCATCTTGAACCTTTTCAAGATCTTTTCAATGTATGCACTTTGATTTAAACCTATCAGTTTCTTGGATCTATCCCTGTAGATCCCAATCCCCAAAACGTATTGTGCTTCTCCAAGATCCTTAATGGAGAAGCATTTGCTTAACCAAGTTTTAACACCTTGCATTGCCGGAATATCATTTCCAAATAACAATATATCATCCACATATAGTACAAGGAACATGATAGTGCTCCCACTAGCTTTCTTGTATACACAAGCTTCATCACCATTTTTAATGAAGCCAAATTCCTTGGCCTCCTCATTAAAACGATGATTCCACATTCTTGATGCTTGTTTCAATCCGTAGATTGACTTCTTTAACTTGCATACCTTTTTAGGATATTTCGGATCAACAAAACTCCCAGGCTGAACCATATAGACATCTTCCTCAAGATGTCCATTTAGGAAAGCGGTCTTGACATCCATTTGCCATATTTCATAATCATAATGAGCAGCAATGGCAAGTAATATCCTAATAGACTTTAGCATTGCCACAGGCGAAAAAGTTTCATCATAGTCAACCCCTTGAGTTTGAGTGAAACCTTTTGCTACAAGTCTAGCTTTATATGTATCAAAGTTTCCATGTATGTCGGTTTTCATTTTGAAAAGCCATTTACAATCAACTAGCCTTGAGCCAGCAGGTTGTGTAACAAGTTCCCAAACTTGGTTGTCATACATGGATTGCATCTCAGCGTTCATGGCTTCCTGCCATTTATCTTTATCAATCCTTGATAAAGCATCTTGGTAGTTTATTGGTTCATCCAAATCAACCACATAGCAACCATCCATGAGAAACCCATATCTCTCAGGAGGATTACTAATCCTACCAGATCTGCGAACGTCTTATGTATTTTGATCATCCATTTGATCATTCTCAACATTTTCATGTTGGGTGCTAGTGTCAACCAATTGTGTATCATCAACTTGATCTTGAACCTCCTCAAGATCTATCTTCCTTTCACTATTTCCTTCCATTAGGAACTTAGTTTCAAGGAATTCCGCCTTCCGAGCAACAAACACATTCTGCTCGGATGGATCATAGAAATAATATCCCATATCATTCTTGGGATATCCTATGAAGATACACTTCGTGGATCGAGCATTCAACTTATTAGGGACGTAACGCTTAGGGTAAGCTTCACATCCCCATACCTTTAAGTATGATAGAGATGGAGGTTTTCCAAACCACATCTCATGAGGTGTTCGTTCCACTTTCTTGGTTGGGGCCATATTTAAAATACGAGCAGCGGAGCATAGACAATAACCCCAAAATGATAGAGGTAACGAGCTTCTAGCCATCATAGATCGAACCATATCCATTAGGGTTCGGTTCCTCCTTTCGGAAACTCCATTCAGTTGGGGTGTTCCAGGAGGAGTGAGTTGTGAGATAATCCCACAACTTCTAAGATGATCTTGGAAGGCATCGCTTAGGTATTCACCTCCTCTATCGGTACGCAGTACCTTGATTGTCTTGTTGAGTTGATTTTGTACTTCGTTTTGATATTCTTTGAATGCTTCAAAAGTTTCATCCTTATGCCTTAACAAGTAGACATATCCAAAACGACTGAAGTCATCAATGAATGTAACAAAGTATCTTTCACCATTCCTAGTCATGGGCTTAAAGGGACCACACACATCCGAATGTATTAATCCCAATAAGTCTTTAGCCCTTTCATAGGTCCCTTTGAAAGGTGCTTTAGTCATTTTGCCTTGTAAACAAGATTCACATACATCAAACGAGTCCATCTCATTTGATTTTAAAAGTCCATTCTTTTGAAGTGTATGCATTCGGTTCTTGTTTATGTGACCAAGGCGACAATGCCATAAGTAGGAATCACTCAAATCCTTTTTGAGTTTCTTGGTGCTTGTATGGTACATTGAGCTACTAGATGATGTGTCATCATGAACCAATTCATAAATTCCATTTGAAGGCGAAGCCTTGAAATAGAATACATTATCTAAACAAACATGGATATCATCATTAATAAAATTAACATTAAAACCATATTGTTTCAAACGGGAAACAGAAATAATGTTTCGACACAAGTCGGGTGCATACAAAACATCATTCAAAATAAGTTCCATGCTATTTGGAAGTTTTAACACAAAGTCTCCTTGAGCTTTCACTTGCACTTTAGCTCCATTCCCCATGAAGAGACTTGATGTTCCCGTTTGCTTGTTACTTCTTTTGAACCCCTGCAAAGAATTGCAAATGTGAGTTCCACATCCAGTGTCTAATACCCATGTATTAGAAGAAGTAATACTAAGCTCTATATATACCATAATTATTAACCATTAATTACCTGTATCATAATCACTTCTCATAATCATTGTTCATGTTCATAATTCATGATCATACTTAATCATTCTTATTAATCATATTCATTATCATCTTCTTACACATAATATCATAATCTTCATATTAACAATTACTTGATCATAGTCTTTATCATTATTCATTATAACTAGCTAAATAATCTTCTATCCTACTTACAAAAGATCATAACCATACTCTTATAATTATCCTTTTAACTTTTTTACCTACATAAAATCATATATTTACTAATTGTTTGTAACCTTAATCTTTTTATTAATCGTAATACTTCATCAATATCTTATTCATAAGACTTCATACATAATTATTTAACTTACTCATAACCTATGCCAAAATCATTAACCATAATAATTATTCATGTTTATCTATATTAATTAACTTCATATCAAGAATCATCAACTTTTATTTACTAGCACTTTCAAGTTTATAATCATACTTCTTAATTATAATCATATTCTTATTCATTAATCATTCATAATCACCTTTATACCTATATATATATATATATATATATATATATATATATATATATATATATATATATATATATATATATATATATATATATATATATATATATATATATATATATATATATATATATATATATATAAGTTCTTATTAATTAACACAATATTTATAACCATTAATCATTAACAAACTATTACTTCTTCATGATCATTATACTTAACATAATACTTATTAATATACTTATAAGTAATTGATTTAAACACACAATTTGACTAGGGTTTAAAAGGCTACATTAAGCAAGATTGGAAAAAGGATTGGTGATGAGTCTGGTACGTACAGAAAACAGAAAGCAAGCAGCAGCAGACGACCCAATAGGGGGTCTGTCTGGGTCTTATTTGATCGACAGAAGACAGCTGTAGGTACAGCAGGTTTAGCAGCAACAATGGATTCTTTTGGGCTGTTTGATCATGACAGAAAGACAGAAAACACGCAATAAATAATCACACTTCGAAGGCTGTTGGGGGTTGAACAATACATCAGGAAAACAGAAAACAACTTACTTGATTCCTGGCCTCTTTGGTCACGTTTGCAGTACAGCAAAAACAGAAGCGAATTGAGCAGGTTTTATGGCGATTATAAGGGCTGTGATGGTGGTGGTGATTCACGATTGCAGGTGGGATGTTGTGGGGATTTTATTCGACAGAAAAACAGCTGGGTGAGTGCAGACTAGTCGACAGAAAAACTGGAGAGAATGCAGGAGATATGATCGACTAGTTTTGCAGAAAATTTGTGGTGATTAATCCTGAAAATCACGATGGCTTTTATAGTTTTAACTTGTTTCCTAATTGCACTCTAATGCTTGGAGATTAAGGGTTGGAAGTAGAGTTAAACTAGGAGTAATTAACTTAGGGATCAAGCTTGATTACAAAAACATATATACAGCTGATTATATTGTGATACATATAATTTATTTCCCTTTTTTTTATACGGCATTTTTTTTATTTATGCAAGTATTTATATATTTTTTAATTACGGTTTACTTATTTATATATATATATATATATATATATATATATATATATATATATATATATATATATATATATATATATATATATATATATATATTTTTATAATTACTATTATTATTAATATTAGGGTTATATTATTTAAATACATTTTATTTATTTATTAGACCCTAATCTTTTATAAATTTTTATTTGTTCCAATTAGTTTGTATTAATTTTATAGTTTATACAATATCACTTTTAAGTATTAATATACATACATACATATATATATATATATATATATATATATATATATATATATATATATATATATATATATATATATATATATATATATAGTTTGTATAATAAAGATAATACACATAGTTTATATTATTTATTAAGTACTAGGGTTAGGGTTTATTATTTAATATTAAATGGTATTAGGATTTTGTAGTTAATAGGTAAGGTTAGGTTTTGGGTTTTAATAATAATTATGATCATTTAATGAAAGTATAAATGTTCGTTTGTCGAAATGGATAACAACCCTAATGATGACGCACAGAATATGACATTGAAACCCTAAGGACAACTTGGTAAATTCAGAAGGGAAAAGTGAGGGTTGTTATAGTATCTCCCCGTTAATTTAAACTTCGTCCCGAAGTTTCAGGAAGACTTCTCGGATGCACCAATGTTTAAGAAAATGTGAGGTTATTTACGCTTCATATGGTCTTCACGTTCCTTGGTATGCTCGGGGCCTCTTCGTGAATTCTAACGGTTCTTAACAACATGAATAGAGCTTTGATGATACCACAACTTATCATCAATGCGAAGATTATTCAAGGGAATAACGAGTATGTCATTAACAGAACTCTTTTTAAGATTCGAGATGGGAAATGTATGAACTTTAATTAATAGGAAGTGTTGACTAAAAATTATCATTCGGTCAACATTTTGTTAAAGCAAAGTCTACACTTAATTACAGTGGGGATCTATTTGAGTGAGAGCTGATGTTGCATGAAATTTTAGCTAAAAGAGCCTAGGTGATTAGAATATCTAGTCTTATGGACTTCCTCTATGACTAGTTCTTGAAAATTTCTGATTATCGGTGATTTTTATAAGATCGACATGTATTTCTTCACTATTAACTGCATGTCCAAGGAATTGTACCATTCGTAGCCAAAGTTCACACTTGGAAAAACTTGGCATACAGTTGTTCCTTCTTTAAGAGCTCTAGAATCAATTGCAGATGTTGCTCATGCTCTTTCTCGCTCTTGGAATAGATTAAGATGTCATCAATGAAAACGGTTACGAATTTATCAAGATAAGGTTTGCATACACGGTTCATAAGATCCATGAATACAGCAGGAGCATTGGTTAAACTAAAAGGCATGAAAAGAGACTCATAATGCTCATAACGGATTCGGAAAACAGTCTTAGAAACGTTGATAATGCTAAAAACGAACATATATTTCATAGCATTATTCCTCAAGAAAGACAAGCTTTTAGTTGCAATTGTTCTATTTAAAAGTGATATTCGTTTAAATAATAAAAGGTGAAGACAAAAGACAGATTCGAAGAATTGAAGACGCAAACGACCAAAAAGCTCAAAAGTACAAAATACAATCAAAGAGGTTCCAATTATTGATAAGAAACGTCTCGAAATTACAAGAGTACAAGATTCAAAACGCAAAGTACAAGATATTAAATTGTATGCAAGGACGTTCGAAAATCCGGAACCGGGACCAGAGTCAACTCTCAACGCTCGACGCAACGGACTAAAAATTACAAGTCAACTATGCACATAAATATAATATAATATTTAAATAATTCTTATAATTATTTATATATTATATAAATAATAAAAATCCGTCGGCAAGAAAGACTCCAAAGTTGGTGAGCTGTATTTTCAAACTCCGCGACTCGCGGAGTTTGAAGGCAAAAATTGCCGCGAGTCGCGGAGTATCCCTGAACTCAATTCCCTATAAAGCCAACCGAATTCTGATCATTTTTCACAATCATATATCCATCCTCTCTATATCTATACGTAAATATTTATATTTATATTTTAATTTTAATTTTAATTTTAATTTTAATCCTAATAATAAGGGTATGTTAGCGAATGTTGTAAGGGTGTAAGTCGAAATTCTGTCCGTGTAACGCTACGCTATTTTTAATCATTGTAAGTTATGTTCAACCTTTTTAATTTAATGTCTCGTAGCTAAGTTATTATTATACTTATTTAATCCGAAGTAATCATGATGTTGGGCTAATTACTAAAATTGGGTAATTGGGCTTTGTACCATAATTGGGGTTTGGACAAAGGAACGACACTTGTGGAAATTAGACTATGGGCTATTAATGGGCTTTATATTTGTTTAACTAAATGATAGTTTGTTAATGTTAATATAAAGATTTACAATTGGGCGTCCCTATAAATTACCATATACACTCGACCGGACACGATGGGCGGGGTATTTATATGTACGAATAATCGTTCATTTAACCGGACACGGGAATGGATTAATAGCCACTAGAATAATTAAAACAGGGGTGAAATTATGTACAAGGACACTTGGTATAATTGATAACAAAATATTAAAACCTTGGGTTACACTCAGTCGACATCCTGGTGTAATTATTAAACAAAGTATTAAAATCTTGTTACAGTTTAAGTCCCCAATTAGTTGGAATATTTAACTTCGGGTATAAGGATAATTTGACGAGGACACTCGCACTTTATATTTATGACTGATGGACTGTTATGGACAAAAACCAGACGGACATATTAAATAATCCAGGACAAAGGACAATTAACCCATGGGCATAAAACTAAAATCAACACGTCAAACATCATGATTACGGAAGTTTAAATAAGCATAATTCTTTTATTTCATATTTAATTTCCTTTATTTTATATTTAATTGCACTTCTAATTATCGCATTTTTATTGTTATTGTATTTAATTGCACTTTTAATTATCGTACTTTTTAATTATCGCAAGTTTATTTTATCGCATTTTTATTAATCGCAATTTCATTATCGTTATTTACTTTACGCTTTAAATTAAGTCTTGTATTTATTATTTTACATTTGGTTTTAACTGCGACTAAAGTTTTAAAATCGACAAACCGGTCATTAAACGGTAAAAAACCCCCCTTTATAATAATAATATTACTTATATATATATATATGTTTGTATTTTTACAAAAGTAAACTAATATAGCGTTAAGCTTTGTTTAAAGATTTTCCCTGTGGAACGAACCGGACTTACTAAAAACTACACTACTGTACGATTAGGTACACTGCCTATAAGTGTTGTAGCAAGGTTTAAGTGTATCCATTCTCTAAATAAATAAATATCTTGTGTAAAATTGTATCGTATTTAATAGTATTTCCTGCTAAAATTTAATAGTATTATATACACTCTGCTCAAACTATCAAGTATTTTTGGCGCCGCTGCCGGAGAACAATCTAGCTTAAAAGCCGGAAGCAACGCTAATATAAAAAAAAAGATTTTTAGTTTACTTTTATTAAAATTCGTTTTTATAAAAATACGTTTTAAATATTCGAAAATATAAAAAGAAAAACAAAAATATAAGTATTTTTAAGATTTTGTTAAATATTTAAGTTTTATAAAGTTTCTTTATTTTTATATAAGTTTTATTTAAGTATTTTGTTTTTATTTAAAACATAAAAAAAAAACACGTCGAATTAAAAACTGTACCTGAGTTGAATTTTGGAACCCCGCGACTCGCGGAGTTTGCTGCCTCGACTACCGCAACTCGCGGAGCTACCCTGACACCGACAGAAACCCTAATCTGCATTTAATTATGGGTAATTATTAATTATTATTATTATTAACCCTAATTAATTATTATTATTATAATTAGTTTTACTTTTTATTTAATTTATATTTTAGTTAAATTAGTTTAATTAAATTATAAATTTAATAGTTTTAATAAATAAATAATATAAAAATAATATTTTTATAAAAAATTGTACTTTTTACAACTTTTTGTATATTTTTATATTTTGTCCCTTTTCAATCGTTTTAGCGTAATATTTGTATTTTTAGCTCATATTTAGTTTTAAACTTAGTTTTTTTGCCATAGTTATTTTTACTTCTAGATTTTTAGGCTTTGCCGAAAAATCCCTTAAGTGCTTTTTCTTTAGACTAAGATTTAGGTACTTTAGAATTTTGCGACGCCTTTTTAAGTTTTAGTTTTTTTTTTTTTTTAAGTTATTGCCATTTGGGATATAGTTTTTCCTGTAAGCTTTAATATTTTTAGACACCTTTTACTATGTATCAATTATCATTCCAATTAGTAATCTCAATTTGCGATTATAATTTTAAGTTAGTTGTGGTAATAAGGTTAGGTTAGTCAAGTGTTTTTATGTTTTATAAGTTTCTTTTATTTTTCCGTCACCTTTTATTTTTCAACCATTTTTCTTTTTCGACCTTTTTCGACGAGCTCTTTTTCTTTCTTATTTCTCGCTATCCTAGATTTTAGGACATAGTTTTTTAATCTACTTCTTATCTAAATTTCTTAAAATTACGAAAATTTATTTTAAGTGGTTAAATTGATAGACATAAAAATTTTCTGGTTCGTAGTAATAGTTGGATTTGTATGTGGACCAGGTTATTGGAGCCAAACAGTCCTCAATTATATTGAGACCAAACGAATCCTTCCCCTCTGCTGCATCTTTTGGCTATTCGAAACGTGGGCAAAATCAGAAAAGTCTATTGATTGGATAACTTATTATAATTTTTCTTTCCTTTTAAAAACTAATAGGATATTCAGTGAATGCACCGAGCAAGACGTTCACCACCTTTTGTACGTTGACCACCTGTAACTAGATCAAGACATTTAGCAAATATTACCGCCGTTGATTTTTCTTTAGAATCGTCATCCAGTCGACCAAGTACTCCAGTTCAAATTTCCGATAATCCATTTTTTGAACCCGACCTCACAATTGAGAATCCGGAGAATATTCAGGAACGATTCATAGATCCTGAACCACTAAACTTTCCTCCGGAACCACCAATCATTCAAACAGAGATTGTTGAGGAACGAACCATTAAATCAGAATCCTCTAGTGATTCCGATTCAACAAATTCAATTATGGAGAATCTGGAACCATTAAGTATGGAAGACCGAATGAGAGCTAAACGCACTGGCCAAGGTCACGCAATTACTCATCCAGACATTAATGCGCCAGATTATGAAATCAAAGGACAAATTCTACACATGGTGACTAATCAATGCCTATTTAGTGGTGCGCCGAAGGAAGATCCAAATGAACATTTATGTACCTTTAATAGGATCTGTACACTATTTAAAATCCGAGAAGTGGAGGATGAACAGATATATCTCATGTTATTTCCCTGGACTTTAAAGGGAGAAGCCAAAGATTGGTTGGAATCGTTACCTGAAGGGGCGATTGATACATGAGATGTTTTAGTTGAAAAATTTCTTAAACAATTCTTTCCTGCATCTAAAGCCGTAAGACTTCAAGGAGAAATTGTTACGTTCACACAGAAACCGAATGAAACTCTATATGAGGCGTGGACAAGATTTGGAAAGTTATTAAGAGGATGTCCGCAACATGGTTTAGACACCTGTCAAATAGTACAAATATTCTACCAAGGATGCGACATCACTACAAGGAAAGACATAGATATAGCAGCTGGTGGTTCTATTATGAAGAAAACCGAAACTGATGCTTACAAAATTATTGATAACACTGCTTCCCACTCACATGAGTGGCACCAAGAAAAAGATATCGTTAGATCATCTAAAGCAGCTAGAGCCGATTCTAGCCATGACTTAGATTCCATTTCCGCAAAGATAGATGCTGTCGAGAGACGAATGGAAAAGATGACTAAAGATATTCACCCAATACGAATTAGTTGTGAGCAGTGTGGAGGACCACATTTGACAAAAGATTGTCGCAGTATTGAATTAACAATGGAACAAAGAGAGAATATTTCATACATAAACCAAAGGTCTGGAAATAATTATCAGAATAATTATCAACCGCCAAGACCAATTTACAATCAAAACCAGAACTATAACCGAAATATTCCATACAACAACCAACAAGGTCCTAGTAATCAACAAGTATCCAATAATAATTACAATCAGCAAAGACCTAATTTTCAAAACAAACCACCACAACAAACCGATGATAAAAAGCCGAATTTAGAAGATATGATGACGAAGCTAGTTGAAACTCAAACGCAGTTTTTCACATCTCAGAAACAAACTAATGAACAAAATGCTCAAGCATTTAGAAATCAACAAGCTTCTATTCAAAATCTGGAACAAGAAGTAAGTAACCTAGCAAGGTTAATAGTTGAAAGAAAACCGGAAAGTCTACCTAGTGATACAAATGCTAACCCCCGGAATGAAACAGCTAAAGCTATTACCACAAGAAGTGGTACAACACTTAAACCACCTGAAATACCTGTAACTTCTGATGAAGCTATTCCTACTCCACAAGAACCACAACCTGATCAAGATAAGGAAAAAGAACCGGTAGTTGAAAAGGTTAATGAAGATAACACAGTTAAGGCTAAACCTTATGTTAAACCATACCAACCACCACTTCCTTACCCGAGTAAAATGAAGAAAGAGAAACTTGAAGCCGAGCAATCCAAATTCTTGGATATGTTTAAACAGATAAATGTAAATCTTCCTTTCATTGATGTAATTTCAGGAATGCCTAGATATGCTAAATTCTTGAAAGATCTAATCTCAAATAGAAAGAAAATGGAAGAACTCTCGGTTGTTACTATGAATGCTAATTGTTCAGCAGTACTGTTGAATAAGATACCAGAAAAATTATCTGATCCAGGAAATTTCACAATTCCATGTTTTCTAGGTAGTCTTAGTTCAATAGAAGCATTGGCAGACTTAGGTGCTAGTATAAATCTAATGCCGTATTCACTATACGCTAAACTAGACCTTGGAGAATTGAAACCAACTAGAATAAGCATACAACTAGCCGATAGATCAATAAAATATCCTAGAGGGATAATGGAGAACATGCTAGTTAAAGTTGGTACTTTAGTATTTCCAGTAGATTTTGTTGTTCTGTACATGGAAGAAGATTCTCAAGTTCCTCTCATATTAGGAAGACCATTCTTAAACACGGCTAAAGCAATGATAGACGTGTTCGGTAAGAAATTGACCCTAAGTATAGAGGATGAGAGTGTTACCTTTTCAGTTGATAGAGCAATGCAACAATCGCAATCTGCAGATGATACATGTTATTATATTCAAACTATAGATGCACATGCAGAATTAATAGAAGAATTTCCAGAATTACAAGGAACAGGAGAATGTTCTTTAGGAGAAGGTAATGAACTAATTGATGAAGCTAAAATGTTAGCTACACTTATAGCTAATGGATATGAACCAACAACAGAAGAAATTCAAATGCTAAAAGAAGAAGACAGATATCGATACAAATCATCGATAGAAGAACCACCGAAATTAGAGTTAAAGCCACTTCCAAACCATTTGGAATACGCTTATTTACATGGTGAATCTGAATTACCTGTAATAATATCGTCTTCTCTTACTGAAAATGAGAAATCACAACTCATTTCTGTGTTGAAAGCTCATAAACCAGCCATTGCATGGAAGATTCATGATATTAAAGGAATAAGTCCTTCGTATTGCACACATAAAATCCTTATGGAAGAAGGTCATAAAACGTATGTGCAACGCCAACGAAGACTAAATCCTAATATGCAAGATGTAGTTAAGAAAGAGATTATTAAACTGCTAGATGTAGGTCTAATTTATCCAATCTCTGATAGTCCATGGGTAAGCCCAGTACAATGCGTGCCTAAGAAGGGTGGCATGACTGTCATTACAAATGAGAAAAATGAGCTTATTCCTACTAGGACTGTAACAGGATGGCGTGTATGTATTGATTATAGAAAATTAAATGACGCCACCAGAAAAGATCACTTTCCCTTACCTTTCATTGATCAAATGTTGGAAAGATTAGCCGGAAATAGTTACTATTGTTTTCTAGATGGATTTTCCGGATATTTTCAAATTCCAATAGCACCCGAAGATCAAGAGAAAACCACATTCACGTGCCCTTATGGTACTTTTGCTTACAAACGCATGCCATTTGGACTTTGTAACGCCCCTGCAACCTTTCAAATGTGTATGATGGCGATTTTTCACGACATGATAGAAGAATGCATGGAAGTTTTCATGGATGACTTTTCAGTCTTCGGTGATACATTTGAATCATGTCTAGTTAATCTGGAACGAATGCTTATTAGATGCGAACAATCAAATCTAGTACTTAATTAGGAGAAATGCCATTTCATGGTTAAAGAAGGTATCGTTCTTGGACATAAAATTTCAAAAGAAGGAATTGAAGTGGATAGATCTAAAGTAGATGTAATTGCTAAACTTCCACATCCCACCAATGTTAGAGGAGTTAGGAGTTTTCTAGAGCATGCCGGTTTTTATCGACGTTTCATAAAAGATTTTTCTAAAATTGCCACTCCTATGAATAAACTCCTAGAAAAGGATGCTCCATTCATATTTTCAGATGAGTGTATCAAATCTTTTAATATTCTTAAAGAGAAACTCACTAATGCGCCGATCATGATAAAACCAAATTGGAATCTACCATTTGAACTAATGTGCGATGCAAGTGATTTTGCAATGGGAGCCGTTTTAGGACAAATGATTGAAAAACAATTTCAACCTATATATTATGCTAGTAAGACGTTACAAGGAGCACAAACGAACTATACAACTACTAAAAAAGAACTCCTTGCTATTGTCTTTGCTTTTGACAAATTTCGATCATATCTCGTTCTAGCAAAAACGGTGGTCTATACCGACCATTCTGCTCTTAGATACCTATTTTCAAAACAAGATGCTAAACCAAGATTAATCCGTTGGATCTTACTCTTACAAGAGTTTGATATTGAAATCCGAGATAAAAGAGGAGCAGAAAATCTCGCCGCTGATCATCTTTCTCGTCTTGAAAATCCCGAATTAGAAGTTCTAAATGAATCGGCCATACAAGACAACTTTCCTGATGAATATCTATTGAAGATAGATTATAAAGAAATTCCATGGTTTGCAGACTATGCAAACTACTTAGTTTGTGGATTCCTTGAAAAAGGATTATCGTACCAAAGACGAAAGAAATTCTTCAGTGATATAAAACACTATTTTTGGGAAGATCCACATCTGTTTAAAATTTATCCCGATGGAATAATACGCCGATGTGTATTTGGAGATGAAGCTAGTAAAATATTAAACCATTGTCACACAGGACCAACAGGAGGGCATTATGGGCCTCAACTAACAGCAAGAAAAGTTTATGATGCTGGATTCTATTGGCCTACAATTTACAAAGACGCACACCTTCTTTGCAAATCCTGTGATGCTTGTCAAAGGGCCGGAAAAATAAGTCAACGTGATGAAATGCCACAAAATGTCATCCAAGTATGTGAAGTATTTGACATTTGGGGTATTGACTTTATGGGTCCATTTCCAAAATCTCATAATAATCTATATATACTCGTAGCCATTGATTATGTATCTAAATGGGCGGAAGCACAAGATCTCCCAACTAACGATGCACGAGTTGTAGTCAACTTTTTAAAATGTCTTTTTGCAAGGTTTGGAACACCGAAAGCTTTAATAAGTGATCGGGGTACTCATTTTTGTAATAATAAACTTGAGAAAGTTCTTGAAAGATATGGAGTAACTCATAAAATCTCCACCGCATATCATCCACAAACAAGTGGACAAGTTGAAAATACAAACCGAGCTTTAAAAAGTATTCTAGAGAAAACCGTAGGATCAAATCCGAAGGAATGGTCCATTAAATTAGAGGATGCACTCTGGGCTTTTAGAACAGCCTACAAAACTCCAATTGGAACCACACCTTTTAGACTTGTTTATGTAAAAGCATGTCATCTTCCAGTAAAAATTGAACACAAAGCATTTTGGGCTTTGAAGACATGTAATCTTGATTTACATGAAGCCGAATGTCTACGATTAAGTCAACTAAACGAATTAGAAGAATTAAGACATGAAGTATACGAAAATTCGTTAATCTATAAAGAAAGAACGAAGAAATGGCATGATAAAAGAATCAAAAGTTCAAAAGAATTTAAAGAAGGAGACAGAGTTCTTCTTTTCAATTCACGATTCAAGCTATTTCCTGGAAAATTGAAATCAAGATGGTCTGGACCATTCATAGTCAAAAGAGTTTTCCCATACGGAACGATAGAATTAATAAATTCAAATGGGATTGAATTTAAAGTTAATGGTCACAGAGTTAAACACTACATAGATAGTCCGATGGAAGTCGACAACGAAGTTAATCACAATTTCGACACCACAGCTAACTAAGTGTGGGGAGATTCAAGTCTTTAAAGGATAATATGTATTTCTGTTAGAGTTAGATTGTCTGTTTTCGTGTAGTTCTCGAAAATGGAACCCGAATGGTCTTTCCCTAGCAGACCCTAAAGAACTAGTCTTCTCCCCCCATTCTGAATTTTTATTTTTTTTAGGAAATGAAGACTGCCTGTGAACTTAACCATGGTCTAATGCTACACGCTTTGATCACTAAACGTAATAATGACACACTTCCGAGTGAAATAGTATCAGTAATCAGAGAAAGATTAGACGGAGTTAGAAAAGAATCCAGATGCGAAGATAATAAGTTACAATTTGGTAAAGGAAAATCAAAATCCGCTGCGAAAAGAAGAGCACGACACCTAGAAAGATGTCACAAATGCGGAAAATGGTCACATGGAGGTAAATGTTCAAATAATCAAACCTATTCAAACACCGAATTTGTTACTTTATGTAGAGACGGACCGTTCGTATGTTTAGAAGAAAAAACACTGAATGCTCGAGGTTACGCCTATGTAGCCATGGAAAACCAATTAAACCGACTATCTTATGAATGGGATAGATCATATAACTAAGAAATCTATTTCACATGTATGTTTGTACAGTTTTTATTTTTTTTATTTTTATTTTTAACCTTTTGATAATAAACGCTAATTTGTTCGCTATAAAGTATTAAATTGGTATTGAATAAAATTAGGTTTGGCGACCGAAATTATTGATATAATACAAAAATTTATTACATCACTGCGAAATTTAACGTTTATCCTTAAGGTATAAATATCTTTAATCAATCAACCCAAAATATTTCAAAAATTTGTCATGAGTTAAATTAGGTCATGGAACCGAAATTACTTTACCGAAAAGAGGGGCGCATATTTTTGATAATATTTGATTGATTAAAGTGGGATAAAAAGCCAAAAAGATTTTTAATTTTATTTTTACCATGTTTTTTAAAATTAATATATAAATCTTAAATTAATATTGTAAACTTTATAAAAACAATATATTTAAAATTGTAAATATTTGAAAAATTAATATAAGTTTGGTGTGAATTTATAATATGAATTTTTAAATTAAGTTTGGTGTGAATTTTTAAAATATGAATTTTATTTTTATGCATTTCAAATTTTAAGTTTGGTGTGAATTTTTAATATTAATTTTGAATTTTATATTTAAGTTTTGTGAATTTAAAAACAAAAATTTACTTTATCTCATTAAGTTAAAAATATGATTTTTAAAATTCGTCGTGAGTTGAAGACTAGGTCTTTGAACCGAAATTGCTTTACCCTAGGGAGGGACGAGAACTTTTATTATCATTATTTTTAATCTTATTGAATTAAAGTATGCCAAAAACATTAAAAAACCCAAAAATCATAGCTTTTAAAACAATCGCTACAAAAAGACAAATTTTAAAATTTTGTCGAAGGACGGACTAGGACATCTATCCGAAACGACCTCGTCCTAAATAACAAGGGAAACAAAATTTTAAAATTAATTACTTAAATGTTTTAATTAGTATAAGATATAAATAAATAAATAAAAAAATAACAAACTCCGCGACTCGCGGAGTTTGAAGGTTTAAACCCCGCGACTCGCGGGAGGACCAAAATACAGAAAAAATTAAAATCGAGCTGAACTGATCAGTCCACACACAACTCAAAAATACTGCGAAAATAATACCCGAAAAAACCCGAAAAACACCCCCAAAATCACAATTTTTAACCGTTAATCATCAAATCTTTTACTAAAATCATGTTGAGAAGGATGCTATCAAGGAATTACTCAAGAAAAACGGTAAATTTCTACACCTAAACACCATTTAATCCGAAAATTAGTGTTCTTGAGCAATTTTTTCCCCAATTTGATTTTGATGCATTTTAGTGTAATTATGCTTAAATTATTTATGTATTATGCTTGTATAACCTAGATTGATGCTATTTAACATGATTAGAAGCCTTAAACTTCAAATTTTGAGTAATCTAGGGTTTGTGTTCTTGAGAAATTTGGGGCTTTTTGATATAAACAGGTTATGGACGATTTTTGTCATGAATTATTGCTAAATTAAGTAGTGTAACATGTTTAGGTAGTTAAATGATCCAAACTTTGAGCCTAAACATGATTTTGAGAATTAAAGTGGACTTTTTTTAAGTCTAAAAATTCATGAACTTGATTTTTGAGAGATAATGCCATTTGAAACTTGTTTAATTGCTAGTAATGATTATTTTGACATGTTATTTGAGTTGAATGCTTATGAACTTGGCGAACATTTTCGTATATGCTTATTTGAAAAAGTGTAGATTTGATGAAAATAAGAAAATGAGCTTAAGTTTGATATAAATTGATCATGTCATTGTAATTATTTTGATTGATGATTTTGCTGACACTAATGCATATTTGGATGCACAAAAATTGTGTTTGATGTGTTTTGCAGACTGAAAGGGTTGAATCTTCATCCCAAGCTCGCAATGCTCCTGCTGAGAATGCGGAACAACAGGAGGTGGATAACTACTACAAGCAAGATATACCTCATCCAGTCATGACATTTTCTGATATGCACTTGGAAGATTTGCACCCGAACCTGAGATTTGACAGACTTTGGATAGATTATCCAAAATACCAAAGGGGTTTGCATACTCTTCATTCTAAAGTTTTTGAGGTACCTAGGGTCATAGAATGGGGACCATTAGAAGCTGTAGAATTGGCCGGGCCAATTAGGGAATTACTTGCACAGAGGTATGGTAATTCTACTTTTAACGACTGGGTACGTTTATTCACCATGCGTAGACCTGTATATAAAGTATGGTGTGAAGAATTGTTGTGTAGTATAGAATTAAATGATCAGGTAGCTAGTTTAACCGATCGATCTTTTATTAGATTTTTGTTAGGAGGTTCGATGCGCCACATGTCTTTACTAGACATGGCTCAGGCGTTACGTATATATACGCCTGAGGAGTTAGCATCTGCCGATTGTAGAGGGTTGATACTAAATGGTAGAAAGATAGATGAAAATTTTGATACACATGGTGTATGGAGTCAAATGACAAGCCATCACCGATTTAAAGGGGGAAATTACTCTTATTTGGATATAGATAGAGCTGAATTAAGAGTGATTCATAGGTTTTTAGTTAATTCGATTACACAAAGAGGTAAGAACAAAGAAAAGGTAAATGAACAAGATTTGTTTTACCATATGTGTATTCGAGACCCACAAAGCGCTGTAAGTATACCTTATTGTGTGGGTTATTATTTATCAGCTATGGTTAGGGGGATGAGACCGCATAGCATAATAGGAGGTGGTATTTTTATTACTTTGATTGCTGAATATCTCGGTGTGGATATAAGTCGGGGTGGATTATTAGTCGAAGAACCAGAACCCCGCGATACAATAGGTTTAAATGTATACCATGGTGCGAAAGTTTTGAAGAGGCGAAATAACGCCGCAGTACAATACCATGGTAGACATCCACAGGTTGAGAGAAACCAACAGCAAGGTAATGTAGGAGGGGGAAATGAAATGCAAGAAATGCAAAGGTTTATAGCTTCACAGGAGTACGAAAATGCTAGACAGAGAGCATTTGAAGATTGGCAAGTTCATCAAAACCAAATCATAGCTCATTGCCAACATATAGGTAGAAACTATATTCCTACTCCAAAACCCATATTCCCTCCCTGGTCTATAGAGATGCAACCACCGTATCCTACGTATAATCCAGCCGAAGCATTCTATAGCACCTATGGTTATGCATGGAACCCCTATTGGTATCAGTATCATCCCTAGTATACTTAGTTTTATTTATTTTGTAATTTGTAATGTTGATACGTTTAATACTTATGTTAATATTGTAATAGTTTTTATAATTTTCTAACTTTTATTCTTAGATTTTAATAATTTTTGAATGTGGGGTAATATACCAAACTTCAAAAATATGTATATATGTTTGCAGTTTATCTTATGTACACAACAGGGTAAAACAACGCATTTTCAAAGACTGGCATTAAGTTCAGCAAAAGCAACTAATTTTGACGACAAGATGCAAAATATATGTGAAATAACAACAAGACGGAATGAACAAATGATGTGCACCATTTATCATTCAGCAAACAAACGCCAATATATTTGGAAACTTTGGTAAAAATTTAATCATTTTCACACAAATCACCCTCAATAATTTAAATTGTTACTGATTTCTTGCAAATGAGGGCATTGCAAGATCTTAAGTGTGGGAAGGGGTTAAATTCTTTCGGATTTTATAATTTTTATCTTAAACACTTGGTTACCATTAAAAATACTAGTAAAGCAGTAGTTGTATTAGAATCTAGTGCTCTCTGATAATAAAGAACAGCCCTAGTCTTATATACTGACTACCCAATTCTAGTAAAATTTTTCAAAATTTTCAATTAAATGAACTCAAAATCATGTTTATACATATTTATGAACGATAAAACTAGGTTTTAACACCGAAATTATTGTTACCTCAGAAAGGACATAAATTGAGAAACAAACCAAAATGTTAAAATTCATTTAAAATGGAGTAGAGGACAATAAAAAGGAAAATAAAAGCTAAGTGTGGGAAAATTCTCCAAGTTATTCAAAACATATATCACATATTTTTGTACAAATAACTGAAAATACTTTTGCTTTGGACTAAACTAAAAAGTTTTACCTGATTTACTGTAAGAGATATGGATCTACACGATGAATCAATTCCATCATTAAAAGGAAGTAAAGTCTTCCGAAAAAGAAACGCGCTTCTTGATTTAAGTCAGGAAGTTATCGTCCAGACCACCTGTAGGTTGACGAAAAATCTAGAAAAGTCATCACTAAAATCAGCAGGAAATCCATGGACCTCAGCATTAAACAGGGTCGCCAAGTGGTCAGATTTATCCTAACCATGAGAAGGATTTATCTCATACAATGGGGGGGCACCATGCAAATTAGCTTGATAAGACTAATGAATCAGATCCCCAGAAAGGATAATCTCCTTAAAGATTAAAAATCAGCTTTTAAAGCCTGATATTACTCAATCCTAGAGATTGACCTTAAAGATTGAGAATTCAAACTCATGGAATTCAATGATATATAAACTCGAGCTTGAACGAGAAAATATTTTGATCAAAAATAAAACCGATTTGTTTTCTGAAAACTCTATTTTCAATGCGTTCATTACCATTGAACGTAAAATCCTAGGAATTCACCTGGAATTCATTAGGTCACCTGAACCAAATCGGGTGTCAACCGTAAGAACGGTGGTTGCATAGCATGGTCAAAGACAGGACCTTGTGCCAGACCGAAAAATTATAAGGATGAGCTTTACTATTGCTCCTACCAAGGATAGTAATTGCGTCTGACACGTTATAGACCATAATTAAAAGCATGTCAGGGGACATTGCCTTAACAGTTGCTTGTTCAACGCTTTCCTTTACAACCGGACGGTAGTTTACAGAAAGGTAATATACGGGACAAGTAAACTGGACGTGTTGCTTTCCAAATACAAGGTTAGCAAATGGGTGACACAAAACCATAAGTTTTGAGCTAAAATTTTCAAATCTAAAACCCACCAAACCCACAAAAATATTTTGCAAACACCGGTGAAGGGTTATTCCGGAAAACTTATCTAGGGTAAAAACTAGATTTAATTTTCAAAAGATCAAATGTTTTCATAAAGATCCAATTTCCTTAATGGATCTAAATTTTTAAAGTCATGTGGGACTGTAAACCATATCGTTACTACCGTTGTTTATACCGCCGTATAGAAATCACTGATGTACAAAGTGTGAAGAATAAAGAAGTGATTCTAGTATTTCAAGACGATATTGCTTGAGGACAAGCAACGCTCAAGTGTGGGAATATTTGATAATGCTAAAAACGAACATATATTTCATAGCATTATTCCTCAAGAAAGACAAGCTTTTAGTTGCAATTGTTCTATTTAAAAGTGATATTCGTTTAAATAATAAAAGGTGAAGACAAAAGACAGATTCGACGAATTGAAGACGCAAACGACCAAAAAGCTCAAAAGTACAAAATACAATCAAAGAGGTTCCAATTATTGATAAGAAACGCCTCGAAATTACAAGAGTACAAGATTTAAAACGAAAAGTACAAGATATTAAATTGTACGCAAGGACGTTCAAAAATCCGAAACCGGGACCAGAGTCAACTCTCAACGCTCGACGCAACGGACTAAAAATTACAAGTCAACTATGCACATAAATATAATATAATATTTAAATAATTCTTATAATTATTTATATATTATATAAATAATAAAAATCCGTCGGCAAGAAAGACTCCAAAGTTGGTGAGCTGTATTTTCAAACTCCGCGACTCGCGGAGTTTGAAGGCAAAAATTGCCGCGAGTCGCGGAGTATCCCTGAACTCAATTCCCTATAAAGCCAATCGAATTCTGATCATTTTTCACAATCATATATCCATCCTCTCTATATCTATACGTAAATATTTATATTTATATTTTAATTTTAATTTTAATTTTAATTTTAATCCTAATAATAAGGGTATGTTAGCGAATGTTGTAAGGGTGTAAGTCGAAATTCTGTCCGTGTAACGCTACGCTATTTTTAATCATTGTAAGTTATGTTCAACCTTTTTAATTTAATGTCTCATAGCTAAGTTATTATTATGCTTATTTAATCCGAAGTAATCATGATGTTGGGCTAATTACTAAAATTGGGTAATTGGGCTTTGTACCATAATTGGGGTTTGGACAAAGGAACGACACTTGTGGAAATTAGACTATGGGCTATTAATGGGCTTTATATTTGTTTAACTAAATGATAGTTTGTTAATGTTAATATAAAGATTTACAATTGGGCGTCCCTATAAATTACCATATACACTCGATCGGACACGATGGGCGGGGTATTTATATGTACGAATAATCGTTCATTTAACCGGACACGGGAATGGATTAATAGCCACTAGAATAATTAAAACAGGGGTGAAATTATGTACAAGGACACTTGGTATAATTGATAACAAAATATTAAAACCTTGGGTTACACTCAGTCGACATCCTGGTGTAATTATTAAACAAAGTATTAAAATCTTGTTACAGTTTAAGTCCCCAATTAGTTGGAATATTTAACTTCGGGTATAAGGATAATTTGACGAGGACACTCGCACTTTATATTTATGACTGATGGACTGTTATGGACAAAAACCAGACGGACATATTAAATAATCCAGGACAAAGGACAATTAACCCATGGGCATAAAACTAAAATCAACACGTCAAACATCATGATTACGGAAGTTTAAATAAGCATAATTCTTTTATTTCATATTTAATTTCCTTTATTTTATATTTAATTGCACTTCTAATTATCGCATTTTTATTGTTATTGTATTTAATTGCACTTTTAATTATCGTACTTTTTAATTATCGCAAGTTTATTTTATCGCATTTTTATTAATCGCAATTTCATTATCGTTATTTACTTTACGCTTTAAATTAAGTCTTGTATTTATTATTTTACATTTGGTTTTAACTGCGACTAAAGTTTTAAAATCGACAAACCAGTCATTAAACGGTAAAAAACCCCCCTTTATAATAATAATATTACTTATATATATATATATATATATATATATATATATATATATATATATATATATATATATATATATATATATATATATATATATATATATATATATATATATTTGTATTTTTACAAAAGTAAACTAATATAGCGTTAAGCTTTGTTTAAAGATTTTCCCTGTGGAACGAACCGGACTTACTAAAAACTACACTACTGTACGATTAGGTACACTGCCTATAAGTGTTGTAGCAAGGTTTAAGTATATCCATTCTCTAAATAAATAAATATCTTGTGTAAAATTGTATCGTATTTAATAGTATTTCCTGCTAAAATTTAATAGTATTATATACACTCTGCTCAAACTATCAAACGTCAACTTCATTAACTCTCAATTGATGATAGCCAGACCTAAGATCAATCTTTGAATTGAGACTTGATCCTTGCAGTTGGTCAAACAGGTCATCAATAAGCAGGAATGGATAACGATTTTTGATGGTTAGCTTGTTGAGATCTCGGTAATCAATACACATTCTCAACGTGCCATCTTTCTTCTTGACAAATAGAACTGGTGCTCCTTACGGAGGCAAGCTAAGACGAATGGAACCTTTCTCCAAAAGTTATTGGAGTTAGCTGGATGATTTCTTCATTTCGAATGGAACTAATTGGTATGATACCTATGCAATAGGTACAGCACCGGGCGTGGATAATTGACAAGTGAAGAATATATGATATCTAGGGTTGATATTTTTAGTTGACAATATAGTGATAAGGAGTATGTAATAGTACACAGTGGTCCTAAGGTTGATTAAATCTTATTCCCATCATGATTCATTAAGATTTCTGTATGACTTATCATAATATAATGACGTTGATCAAGTGTCATTATATTATTCTAAATCATACTTTTATCACTCCATAAGGTTACTACTATGTCATCTAGTCAATATGCATCTTCATCGAGGTGAATGATTCAATGGAAAATGAAAGAAAAGAAAATAACACCATTCATTCATTTAAAAGAAATTAACCAGAGTATTACAGAAACTTAGTGAAATCTTCCAAAATGTAAAAGTACTAAATGGTAACATAAAGAACACTATGAAAATGAAACATTTAAATGTCTAGCGGTTTCCAAAAACTATTCATTGTGCCTCTTCATTCTTCTTCTTATCCGAACATTGATTTTTGAAATGCCCTACTCCTCTACAGTTATAGCAAGTAGGAACGGTTGCATTTGCCTTTGTGGCTGGAGTTTTGGCTGATGGAGTAACAACTCTACAATTCATGGCTACGTGACCCACCTTCTCACACTTGGTGCACTTGGACTTACACCATCCTTCATGATGTTTCTCACATCTCTTGCAATAAGGACATTTTCCCTTATACAACTTGTTGAATTTGCTTTTAGAATTTTCTTGCCCCATTCCTTCTCTTTTCCTTTTTGCACCTTCTTTCTCCTTATTTTTGTAGATGAAATAGCTTGCCATGCAAGCAGCTTCTTGTATGGTACTCGGGTTCTCCAAGATAACATCTCTTCGGACTTCATTAGGCAATCCATTGATGTAGCATTGGATCCCTAAATACTCGGGAGTAGCCATGAGAGCAAACTCTTGAAATCGGTTGGTGTAGCTCATGAGATCAGCATTCACCATTTCTATATTACTGAGCCCATGTCTTTCAGTACTCTTGTATGTAGGGGGCGGGTAGCTTATGAAACTTTGATGAGAATGAATAGTCGAAAGGTTTCGCGGTACGCCATTATTGCCATTGCCTTGAACAGAGGACTCGGACTTGGATTCTTCCTCAACTTCTTCT
The DNA here is from genome assembly GCF_046630445.1 of Rutidosis leptorrhynchoides. Classification (NCBI taxonomy): domain Eukaryota; kingdom Viridiplantae; phylum Streptophyta; class Magnoliopsida; order Asterales; family Asteraceae; genus Rutidosis; species Rutidosis leptorrhynchoides. Next base: position 307,529,992 of record NC_092336.1, on the reverse strand, counting down.
TCTTCAATCATCTCCCCCACAAATTCTTCCTCCTCGTCATCCCCATCATAGTTATCATTAGTGTGGGATTCTTTCAAATGAGGGTAGTGTGGTGGACTAGCAGGAACATAGTTTGGGTGAGTTGGTGAAAACGGCGGGGAAACGGGTCCATAAGTCGGTGTGCGGACAGATCTTTCAGAGTAGGATTCCTCGGACTCGTTGTCGGAGATGATGATCGGGCTATTGCGAGACATCCTAAATGAATAGAAAGAGAGATGATTATGTAGGTTCTAAAGATGACGCAAAAGCACGAATAAAATGTAAGGGGAAAATGCACTAGAACTAAAACAGGAAAGGTTATAGTCCTATAGATTGCTAAGGCACCTAACTAACACATAAGGCACACATAAAATGCAATCCTGGTTGTTTATAACAACCTGGCTATGATACCACTCTGATACCACATGTAATATGTGGGGACGCATCCCACTCAGTGCCTTCCCAGCTAACCGCCTGGTGACCACTGAGCGTACCTCAGATACTGATTTTACGGCCCGCCTCTTGACGAAAGCCAACCATATTCGGACCGCGAGGAGTAAGAGCCAATGCTTCATCACAGGTAACACTGTGAGAACCTCCTCTACGATTAAGCCGATGAAACAGCTTAAACCAACTCTGATACGACTCAGTCATACCCCCAAATAGGACCGGGGAAATATGACTTCACAATATCACAACACAAGTATGTAAAAACGAGAACGACTCTATATGAGATGTTTTATTTAATAACCAATGTACTAAAGCAGCGGAATGTACTAAGTCATTACAATTGTATACATTAATGTTCTAATGCAATAGTATAAATGTATAAATGCGGACTCCAAAAGCAGCAAAGTCCAAATAGCAAATAATCATTAGCAATCTTCACCTGAGACAAAACATGCTTAAAGTGTCAACCAAAATGGTTGAGTGAACAACATAGGTTTAATATATAGTTTTAGACCACAAGATTTAGTTATCAAAAGTAAATGCTGAAGTTATGATATCGAAACGTAAACAAAGTTACCCCTGGACACCTTGAACTGTCAGTGTCGTAATCATTATTATGTAACCAAAGACCAACGGTCAAATGATTAGAGACGTCACTCTCAATAGCGCTATTCACAATAACTAAGCTTACCAAAATTCCAGTAATTAACGATATCATGGTAGGGATTTAGCATGAATTAAAGCATGTCAGCGCAGTTAAACAGTTTGCGGGTACTTGTGTCTAAGCGTAAAACAGTTTAAAAGCAAGCATGTGTCTCACCCCAAAAGTTATAAAATAAGTAATAGAGAAAGTTAAAAAGTGGGGCTATGAAGTTCACCTTAATAGCAGATAGATATTCCACACAAGTTATATGATCGGAGTGTTGAACACGGAGATCTCAACCTAGAGATATTATGTTCGATTAGTTAATGTCTAATAGACGTAATGTTTGTTTATTAATATAGCAAACTATATTAACAGTGACCGTTCTCGAGAAAAATTATATTTATATAAGTGATATTATACTTAGTGTACTTAAGTGTTACTTTATAGATAAGTGTATAGGTTATACTAATTATAGTATTATTATTTAATTAATCAACTATTGTATATACTTATCATTATATGCTACGTAAATAATTATATCTATGTGATACATACATATATATTCTTTTATTTATTATTATACATGTATGTGTTCAATACTATATGATATATATATATATATAGTAGGTGTATGTGTTACATATATAATAGTGTAAGATGGTACATATACATATATATACCTATTACTTTTCTTATTATTTACTAACTTATAGAACTTACACAATACACATTCATACATACATACACACGTGCATATACATATACACGTATGTATATATTTACATATACACACACACATATACATACAGTGTATACATGCACATACTTACGTATGCATGTATGCATGCATGTGTACCATTATCATTATTATTTACCAATCTTCTCTCGTACATAAAATCATAAACCTTAACTTCATTAACTTGTTTCACGTTACATCATACTTGTTCATAACCATTAATTACCTATATCATAATCACTTCTCATAATCATTGTTCATGTTCATAATTCATGATCATACTTAATCATTCTTATTAATCATATTCATTATCATCTTCTTACACATAAAATCATAATCTTCATATTAACAATTACTTGATCATAGTCTTTATCATTATTCATTATAACTAGTTAGATAATCTTCTATCCTACTTACATAAGATCATAACCATACTCTTATAATTATCCT